>NW_006494610.1:11021981-11077073 GCF_000325575.1 Pteropus alecto
GTCCTCAAACCCGGCGCCTCGGCCGCGGGCAGATGAGCCGCGGGGCCCCTGCCCGTCGCCCCGCCTCGACGCCTGCAAGCCGTTCTTCTTCGGTTCCGTCTCACGGCGTTTTAATTTATTGTCACTGTCACACGCATAGATCCACGAGGCACCCAGGCCTGGGAGCATCTACATGAGGTCCCAGATGTCCAACGAGCTTGGGCGGTCCAGCGTCCACGCGCAGACCCAAACTGATCCTAAAGCCCCCGGTTCCGCTGTGGGGGCTTTGGCAGCTATGGAAGAACCAAAATTACGTGAAGAACATCACGGAGAGACAGTGCAGTGTAGCTTTAGTTTAAAAAAAAAAAAAAAAATCCCCCCACTGCATGAAGGATCTGGATGTCATCCAAATTTTATATCAAGAAACTGGACACGTTAAGAGCAATTACAAACTGGAATATCGCCTTAAAAATCAAACTGCACGGAGCAAGCTGAAACGGAGACAAGATTATATCTTTTAATTGATCTAAAGAGTTGTAAATAAATTGTTCTTGACATATCTAGACAGGGGTTAAAAGGTTTCTTTGAAATATTCAGAACTTCGCCCATGACATGTTTCTATGGCTCGCCCGTGGCATCCATCACTGGTATTAGCAGCAACGTTCCCCGCGTACTGCAAGATGAGTTAGAAATCTAGTGAATCCATTGGTATAATGCCATTTTTACTGCCATTTCTGTGGTCAAATCATGTTTCTGTACACTTCAGTGGTAGAATAAAAGGTTTTAAAAAATTGTATCCTAGGGAACAGTGCGTAAGTCAGAATTTTGCAGTTTAGCTCATAGATCTTAATTGGTTTTCACCTAAAGTATGAATTTTATAATTGAAAGACCACAATTTGTTTAATCAAGATTGGCAACGCTGCAATTCCTTTCTGAAAAGGCTTTCCTATTGTCTCGGGCTAGCAGAGATAGTAGCTTCTTTGACAGCAATGTTATATTTCATTTATTGTCCTTCTTTAAACCTTCTTTCCGTTCGTTTTCACTTTGATAGAGCAGAGGCAAAGTATTTCTCCTATATTTCTCAGATTATAATGAATCCCTGATATTAAAAAAATCATTATGACAAATTTATTTTCATTAAAGAACATGACTCTTTCAGCATTCTGTTCTGCTTATCTTTCTTATTCTTTCTCCTCTTATTTCCATTCGGTTCGCTTTTTTGTATGGTAGTCTTTGCCAAATTTGTATTTCTTTAGAAACCTGTAGATGTTTCTGTTTATCTTCATTGATCTATGATTAATTCCTTAGTAAAAGTCTAAGGCTTGCCTTTCTTCCCTACTATTTTAATATTCTTTGAAAAAATGTTACCTTCAATTAATTATCCATTTGTTGATGAAAGTACCTCCAAATTTATAGAAAAATTTTATAAGAATTTATTTGAACCAGATTTTTGAGGACATGCCTGGAAGCAAGATCTCAACAGACTGAGAAAATGCTCTGGAGAATGGCAGTTTCGCAGTTCATTTTATTCATTTAGAATCAAAGGAGAAACAGGAATTTATGATCAGACCATCGTGTGCGGTTACTTTCGGTCACTGCACTTGTCAGGCCTGCATCTAGCCCTCTGAGCTTGTCAGGTTTATTACATAGCCCTTTTTTTGTTCACACGTTGGTACTTATTTGTAGCTACACGTATTAAAAGGCAAATGTCTCTGAGGGCAGTTTCTCTTTAATATGGTCTGAATGAATGAGGCTTCATCCTGCCCGTATTCTGCCCCTTACAGAAGTTCAAATGCAAATAAGCCTCACCTGCCTGCGCTTGTAGTCAAATAAGGAAAACAGGGAAATCAGGTCCATCATACAAGGTCACACATAAAAGCCTTCCTGCGTTGAACTGTCTTCATTTGCTGTACCCTGAGCACTAGCCGTTTAATTTTCATCAGGCGTAGGAGTAGTTGAGTTGTTCGACAAGAAGAAAATATGGTTGAAAGCCTCAAGTGAAGAGTCTTGCAGCTTGTAAAAGCAATTTCCAAAAATGGAACCCATTCATCAAAAACAAAAGCACAAACACATGTAGCAGTTTACAATACATTTGGTTTAATCTCAATTAGTCTTTCCCCCCTGGACTAGAAATCCAGTATAGTTTGCCATTAATTTATTGAATCTGGTTTTGGACAATGTTTCTGTAGTGTAGCTGCACGTCCCGGTACTATATCCTCTGACCTTTATTTTCCATGTGTTACAAAAGGATTAAAAAATTGAGATTACGCTTGCATAAATTCTAATTTGCACAGTTCACAGCTACTACTTGTGCATAATTGCTTTATGCGGCTGTAATCCATAACCTGTGAAGACAGCACATCATCTAAATCCCATTCCAAATAATATTTCTGTGTAGTGTTAGCTGTGAATTTACCCTGTACAGCTGTATCTCTATAAATATAATTCCATGTATTAATAGTCACAGAAAGACTGTAAGTGAGCAACTATTTTTATGAAACGCACCACTATGGATAAATTAACTTTTACAGAAATCTTGTTTACTGTATGATATTCTAAAACACTGTCAAATAAAATATATATCCAAAAATCTTTTCTTTTTCCAACTATATAGGCTGTGTGTTAATTTGAGTAAATAATTACTAGAGTTCATAATTTTTTAAAACTGCAGTTTTTGTAGATTTTTTTTTTTTTTAAAGTTTAAGATTAATGCCCCAACTAGGACTTCTTTGAAACTTGAATCTAATTGCAGAGGAATTACAAGGGAAAAGACTGTTGACTTTTTAGCCCAAGTAAACTGGGTTTTCTCATAGATAATCTGGTTGGTATTTTCCTGTCAGCTAACTACATCACTTAGGGATTGGCAGTATGTTTCTGTTGCTTGCTACATTTATTGATATCAAGTCTTTTTCAAAAAGGATTAACGGTATCAATCAACAATAAATTCCATCGCATTTTTTCTTTTTAATTCTAAAAATTTTTTCATGAAAAAATTCCAAGGAGTTTATGCAGAAACCTAAACTAAATTTACCAAACAGCAGTGTAAAGATCCAAACTGAATGGCCTGACATACCTTTTGCCATGAATTACAATATGTGCATTAGGGTGAAGGAGAGTTCTGTGTGGTAATAGGATGACAACCCTGCCGTCAAGATTACAATCCATAGAAACAGCCTCAACTCTTGTCTTGTCAAGATTTTCCACTGATGTCAACAGGAGGCCTAAGATTCCTAACCTACCATTTTTTACTCCAACATAATTTTTTAAAAAATAATCTATGTATCACTTTTCAAGCACAAAAAGTTAATATATTTATAATATATATGTCATATGTCATTCTTTATGAACCAATCTGCAAATGACCAAGTACAAGCTGAAAAAGCAAGATTTATAAAACAATGTAGTTAACAAAATGGAGTGTAACTATTAGTAATGTACAGCTAATTTCTATTTTTTTAAAAAAGTCATTAGGGCATCAAAAAGATTAGAAATCAGACGAAAAGGATGAGGAGAAGAACAGAGCAGGACTAGGGTGAAGGCACCTGGGGCCCGTGGCCTGGACAAGGGCCTTCCCATAAATCAAAGGTCTCCAGGGTGAGATAGGTAAATATGAAACAGTGAAGAGAGCTAAGTAGGAACTGGGCCAATGGACCCTCCTCTAAAGCTGTCATTTTGTCATGTCCAAGTCCACTGTGGAACGGTCTTTCAGTTTCTCAAAAGAAGCAAAAAAAAAAAATCAGTTCTTTATTTGAAATTTTACGGTTTTTAAAGCATGACAAGTTTAATTCACATTTTTAGGAAACACTGAAAAAAAAGACAAAACACTACCACAACAAACCATCTGCAGACCAAGTCTGGCCCACGGCTCAGCAATTTGCAGCCTCTGTGTTGGAACAACAGCCAGGCTTTCAGCAAAGAAACTCACTTTCATCAGGTTCTGGTTCACCTTCCAGGCAGTGGATCATACAGACCCTAGCGATCATAAAACATGTGGCTCTTGAGGTTCATACATTTGCCTGGAATAGCTTCAAATGCATATCTAAGCATGAGACACTCTGCTAGAAACGTGATCACTGTTCCTGCAGTAGAGGTGGATTTGCTGTGAAACTGAAGAAACTGAAGCCTGCATGAGCCCTAAAGCTTATTCAAAATTTTACATTCTCTTTCTTAATGAGTCTCCTCCAAACTGTATAAACTTGGAGCTCCCCAAAGGTGAATATGCCCCTGCCCTATTGATACTACAGTTTTTCAGGCCAAACTCACAGCAAAATCAAATAACCTAATTTCTGAAGAATTTGAGCTAAACAGAGATTTCTTTTTCAGACAACTAGAATGCAAGACAGGATGCCTGTAAAATTATAAGAGTGTTTTCCAAGTCTTAAAATAGTAAGGGTATTATGCCTAATGATAAGTTCTACATTGTGTATAGTTCATTTAAGGCACCAATTAAATATGTAGAGATTATGATTATGACTATTGGTGGTCATAATAGCTGTAAGTTGTAAACATTTGGATATAAACAATGGAGCAACATCCTGTTATTAAGCCAACTCCTTTGCTGGGCATTTGGTGGCATATCACCCAGGCAGCTCAGTGATCTGGCATGCCATAAAAACCTAAGTTTGATGAGATCTTTCCTTGTGATGAAACTTGCCTCTTGGAGAGTGATTTCACCTAGAAAAAGCTGGGAATCTTGTGAAGCAACAAAGTGACCTTGACTTTCTTAAGTGGAAGATAAATTTTCTAGAATCCTAACAAGGTGTGTCCATGAGAAAGGAAATAAAACCTCCTCTGTGATTTCATTCCAAGTCAGTTGCCTTCACACTGAGGAACACACATTTCTGGGATACATAGAGACTTAAATGGGATAGCTTAAATGGAACCTATTTCCAGAACTTCAACTTCCATTTTTAAGCATTTCAAACCTGTAGACTGCCAATTCCCTGTTCCCACCTACCCTCTACAAGGACCCTTTACGTTGGAGAAGAAAGACGGACCTATCACTTGTCTTGCATTTCCTCTGGTACATCACAAGGTATAAAAAATTGTAGGGAGCTAAATGAAGAGACAATTGGAGAATGCAGCCCTCCTGGGGGAGAATCAAGAGAACAAAGTAGAGAGTATCAGTAAGAAATATCTAGGTGGGCAATGCCTGCCTTCATTCAGGAGCCCTGGTAGGGTTCCCATCTATCTAAGAATTAGCATCCATATTTATTTCAATTTTAAAATAAAGTCAGACTTTTTCTAATTGAATATGTGATTTGGTTATTTGTCTGGCTTGACCACAAGGACTGACTTTGCCAGTTAAATTATATGGCAGGTATTTGTCATAAATTAAATGAGTTAAATCTGCAACTACAAAGTTTAAATAAATGCATATAAAGCACACATACAAGAGAAAACATATTCTTTGAAATATTTAAATTTGTGATAAATATGTAGATGTCAAATCAACTTAAAAATGAAATGGGATCTGGAGTTTTATAAAATTATTTTAGGGGCTATGTGAGCTAATAGGAGCACTCACTAAGGCAAACTTACTTAGTTCTGTTTAATAAAAGTTTAAAAATAGTGTTGAATGTCTACTATATGTAAAACACTACAGGTGAACAAAACACAGCCTCTGTTCCCAAACTGCCTATACTCAATCCACTTAGGAGACCAAGACAATTAACACAAGTCACAATGCAATAAGTGTAATGTAGGAATGCTGGATTCCGTTGGGTGTGGAAATAGCTGCAGTTAGTTAGAGGTCACCCTGGATAAGTGGCATTTTAGTTGGGTTTTGAAGGCTGGGTAAGATTTCAAGAGGCAGAGGAGGTATAAGAGAGAGGACAGCATGAGCAAAGTCAGAGTGAGAAAACTTAGATAGTTGTTAGAGAAATGGTGAACTGTTTATTTCGACCAAGATTGTTTTGGGGGCAGGGATGGATTTTTAAAAAGTGTGGGTTCAAGCAGATCACAAATGTCATTAGTGAGCAATGGAGAGTCATTAAAGATTTCTGAGCAGAGACAAGATAAAATCAGCAATTGTCTCTGGAAAGAAGTCCTGGCAGTCCTGCCTGGGGTGAAGTGGCGGTGGAAGATGCAAGAGCAGGTACTAACATCAGTCTAAGTGAGAGAAGGAGATCTGAGCACCTGGCATGGAGGGGAGAGATGCGAGGGCTCTCGAGGAGGGCCAACAAGCAGATCTCCCATTTACAGAATGCAAAGAATCAGGGACCATCACCAGTCAGGGACAACCACAGGCTTCATTCATCCTACATGAAAAGGAAAAATGGGAGGAGGACAGATATACAAGGGACGTCACTAAGTTTTTTGACAGGTAAAGTGTGAGGGGCTCTCAGGTCGCCCGTGTGGAAATATGCATCCAGCCAATAATCATGGACTAAAGATGGAGCTGCTCCAACAAGATCTCCAGTGAAGTTCAGGTGAGAGGCTGAGTCTAGGATAAAGACTTTGGAATCAGCTCCTTGGAGCCTGCTGGGACCCACTCCAGAGATTTTGATGTGATTGGTTGATATGAGAGCATTTGGGAGGAGAAATGTCCTATGCATTATAAATACATCCACAGAAGAAGTAGCATGCAAAGAGTGCTTTGTTACAGAAAGCAAGGATTCTGGAAAATTTTTCATTTCTCTCTGAAGTCCGAGTGCCACCAGGAAACACATGAGCCAATTAATTTTTCCAGTCCTTAACAAATAATAAAAGTGAGCTGCAAGTGGTCTAACTTCAAGAGACACGCAGAAATTCATAGAAGAAATACTTCCAAACAGATATCCCTGTACACCACTCATTTTCAATTTTAAATTTAAATTTAAACTTTAAAGATTAGCAGAGGTCGTAAGATTCAGTGACATATCTTCCAATTACTTCTGTGTTATCTCATCATACTGGGGACATGTGGATTCTTGCTTCTTGATCTGGATTTGCAACTCTGAGATGACCTTAGTTATGCCTCAGAGCAAACAAATGTGAGCAAATGAGCAGTTACAAGATGAAGGCCGAGAAGACAAAATTATATTTATGTGTGTGTGTGTGTGTGTGTGTGTGTGTGTGTGTGTGTGTATATGTATATATACATACACACATAAGCACACAGATACACAGACATATACCCAGAAACTCCAATTTTAAAATTTTTATTGTAACAAAATAACATATATTCAAAAAGTACATAAAAACATATGGATAGCTTACTCAATTTTAATGCAAGCACATATGTAGTTATCACCCAGGCTGAAAAATAGTCAGGTACTCTTGAGTCTGGCACAGAGTAAATATTTGATGCATATAAATTTTCATTGTATTGGAATTCTCATTCAATAAATATTTATTACGTGTTAGCTATGTGCTAGGCACGGTGCAGAGTGCTGAGACTGTAAAGGTGAACTAGACAGGGCTACCCACCCCACAGGGAGCTTTCAGTCTTTTAACTATCAGAAAGCTAACTCCACAACCAGTTACATAGTTGCAGTTATAATAAGAGCTACAAAGGGGAAGTGAGGGAGCCAGAGGTGAGTCCAGCCCAGGCCTGATGGGCAGAGGAGGCACAACTGGGAAAGCTTCTCCTCAGGAAATAAACGGCTGCTGGGCTGAGAGCCAAACATGAGCTGGTATCAGACAGGAGTGTCCGGGCCTCAGAGAATGAGGTGACCAACCCTTCCCAGTTTGCCAAGGACTATCCTGGTTTTAAAACTGTGAGTCTGTGTCCCATCAAACCCCTCAGTCCTGGGCAATCTGGGATGGTCTGGCCTCCTAGAAGTAAGGGCACGTGGACCAGGCTAGCAAATCTGAGAGCTCGATACACACAAATATCTTGTGGGGCAAAGGACGATGAGACTTTGCCAGCAGGAGGCCGGAGAGCCGCAGAATCCATATTTCACAGGCACTAACAGGCCTCGCTCAGGACTTGGGCCTCCATTCAAAAGGCAGCCAGAGGCCACTGATAGGCTTTCACTGGGCAGAATGACCTATTGTGATGGGATTTCCTGTACATAGCTCTGGCCTGAAGTGGAGACCATTATGTTCCCTACCCCCTGCCTCTCTCCCTTGACCTTTAATCCCCCTCTCTCTTCCTCTCCATCCTCTGCTGGGCATCAGCCCCCACACACCACCCCCAGCCTGGCTGGCTGCTGAGCTGAGCTCATCAGCCTCCCGGAACTTTCACCTCAGGCAGGGCCAGTCTTTCTGGGAGGGATCAGGAGGACCTACCAGTGCGTTTGCAACAACGTGAAGAACTTTTGTGGGCAGGTGTCTAATCAGTACTCAGACTCACAGCTATTGTTTTATAGGTTCTCTGCTCTTTTCTCCATCACCAAGGTATAGATTGCAGATTCATCTCGTGTTTCTGCAATTAACTCTCACAGTTAATTGCATATAATAGGCGCCTAGCATATAATAGGCGCTCAGTGAATACTTGCTGAAGGTTGGGTAATTTTACTTTTAATTGGCCTCATCTCTAAATTCAATATAGTTTCCCTTAAATAAGAATGGCTTTCAACACAGTAAGTGGCCCTGACTAGTCAGAGCAGACAGTCTGCAATTTTTCTCAGGTTTGCTGCTATTTCTACAGCATTCTCATAAAGGGGCTTGATATTGTCATTTGAGCACCACTTGGGATGAAGGCTAGCTTCTGGAACTTATCTAGGTGCTTTATCCAAAATAAGCCCAATAACTACTTCCCCTGACTTTCTCCTTCTCACACTCAGGCCTAGCCTCGTCCAAAGCCAGCAACACTTGGATGGCAACAGGCTTTGGCTCTTATTTCAGGAAGGTAAGATCAGGATCAGAGCAGTGGTGACAGGGCAGGCCTTCTTGTTCCAACTTTCCTTGCTCAAAACCCAGGAGAGACTTCCTACTAGTATCCTTGGCTGAATTCTAGCAGACTGGGTACAGCTGGTCAGGTTTCCTTAGATGAATTTGGCCTCCGCCTCATAAATGTTTGCTGGAAGCAAACAAAAGGCCCCTGTGTGTTTTGAACTTGGACTAATCCAGACTCCCTCTGCCTCTCTGCTCTAATTGCAACTCTTCTCAATATCACACACACACACACACACACACACACA
This sequence comes from Pteropus alecto, assembly GCF_000325575.1. Taxonomy (NCBI): domain Eukaryota; kingdom Metazoa; phylum Chordata; class Mammalia; order Chiroptera; family Pteropodidae; genus Pteropus; species Pteropus alecto. The sequence goes on from NW_006494610.1 coordinate 11,031,029, forward strand.
CACACACACACACACACACACACACACACACACACTACATATCCTATCTGACTTCTTGCCCAGGCTCCTGTCACAGTGTCAAGCAGCCTTTGAGTGACTATACTTTTGGCTGGGCTGTTTCAGCCAACCTCAGCCTGCAGCCTCTACCAGGGCCCTGATACTCACCCTCTGGCCACTTTAAGGGACTCTGCATTGACTTTTCATGATCAAAGACCTTTAAGGTCTGCTCTCCACTAACCTTCCCTCAAGATGAGGTAGATCATTCACAACTAATCCCTTAAACATATTTTCACTCTGTTTTTAATCTGAGTCAAATACAAGCCAAAATTTTTTCTTTGTCATTATCAAGAAGCTAATGGTATGAGGGCTTGGTAGAATTTTGAGGTATAGTTAGGTATAGGGTTCTTCAAACATGAAGGAGTCATCTGGAACATATTAAGGGGGTGGTGGCAGCCAAGGATGATTTTGTCCTGAATTACTCTGCCAAGATACTTTCAAACAGAAGCAGTGAATCGTCTGAACGACTCCCAGAAGACTAGCTGGTGTTAGCAAATAATCCCACCTTCTACCCACCAAAAGCCTTATTTATCAGGTGAGGTCAGAAGTTGCTGGTTGAAGAAGTAGCTTTTCTTTGTTTAGTGTTTCAGACGCCCATGTTCCTTTCATCCTACAGTTCCACCATCCCAAGAACCTTGCTTCTGAAAAAGTGGTCTGAGCTCCAGCAGCTCTGACATCCCCTGGGAGCTTGTTAGAAATGCAAGATCTCTGGGCCTGCTCTGGATCTACTGTACCAGCTCTGAATTTTAAGAAGATCCCCAGGTGTGGGTGACTGTATACACAGATGTTTGAGAAGCCCTGCCCTAGAACCTCAGCACCCTCTGCATCCAGATAGCAAAAGAGGAAAGAGGGTGTGGAGTGAGCACATCTCCTTCGTTGCCTCTTTAAGGTCCCAGCCTACAAATGATGAGTCACTCCCAATCCCGTTCCATTGGTGTGAACTGGACACGTGGCCACGACTGGACACAAAAGATCTCTGGGAAATGTAGTTCCTGACAGGGCAGCTGTCTGGCAGCTACCACTCCACACTATGGAACTGGGAGGACAGATTTTGGTGGATAAACCGACCGATATTTCTGACTCTCCAAATTTTTTTTATTTTTTCCATGAGAAGAAAGAATATTTCCTCTTCTCCCCTAGGAACTGCCTTGGAGGTAAGATGACAAGAGAATTTTCCCAGTTTCCTTTGTTTGTGTGTGTATATACGTTTTTCCCCCTGCAGCTTTACTGAAGAATAACTGACAAATAAAATTATATGTATTTACAGTGTACAACGTGATGATCTGATATACATATACTGTGTGAAATGATTCCTGTTAACAAACACACCCATCACCTCACATAGCTAACTTTTCACATTCATGGTGAGAATGCTTAAGGTCTATTTCTAGCAAATTTCAAGTGTACAATACCATATTATTAACTATAATCACCATGCTGCTTCCTTTGCAAAGGTGGCCCAGCCTGGGATAAGTGGACTGAGGTATTGGACAAGAAGATGTTTTCCCAAAACCGTCACTTCCACGAGAGTCTGACCACATATGGTTTCCACCAATGCTGCTTCCTTCTTCACCCTAACAGAGAGGGCATCCCCAGACGACCTTGTCTTCTGAACACATCCAAGGTATCTGGCCGAGGATTGCCAAACTTTTTCTGTAAAGTGTCAGATTATAAATATTTTGAGCTTTGTGGGCCATGCTGTCTTTGTTGCATCAGCAAGCTCCGCCATTCTAACACGAAAGCAGCCATAGACAAAATGTAAATTCATTCACATTACATAAACACAGTATGGGAGAACTGATTGTAGTTCATTTCACAAATCTTATTGAGCATTTATTAAGCTACTTAATGTCTCTGATCCCAGTCAAAATGTAAACTCTATAAGAGTAGGAATCATATATATCATTTCTTATTATAGTCCTTGAACATAACATCATAACTAGCACATTTATTGAATGAAAGAATGAATAGTTAAATGAATGTCAGATAAGGGGAAATTTACAAATTGGAAAAGGTGTAGCAAACTCTCTGAGGTCCACCCTGGCCAGGGGATCCACACAGTCAGGGTGGCTCAATAGCATAGGATCAGTATAAGACAAGAGAAAGTCATCATCAAGGTCATTAAACTTTGGCAATCTGGCCCAGCACGGCCCTCCTAGAAAAGGAAAACCTGAGGCTTTCATCTTCTTGTCCAATACGTCAGTCCATTTAGCACCAAGCTGGACCACCTTCACAAAGGAAGCTGCATGGTCACTGTAGATAATAATGTGGTACTGTATACTTGAAATTTGCTGGAGGTAGATCTTAAGCATCCTCACCACGCACACCTCTTCCGAGAGCAGGTGGCGAAGGGGAGACACTGTTTGTACAGCAAATATCACACCCTGCTCCTCATGTATATGCAGAGGAGAAATAAGCAGGCCTCTATTAACAGAGGACTTGCTGTAGTGAAAGGCTCTGGACAAGTGCAGAAGTCATTCTGAGGGGATTGTAAAAAGGAGAAAACTTGGTCAAGGTCAGGAGCAGTAACAAAACATGAGGAAATTAACATTTAATTAGTATGGGCTGTGTGTCCAATACTTTTATTTATATATGTTGCTCAGTTTTATCCTCGGTAAACTTCTACGTTCATAATGTTCTCCCCAATCCTCCAAAAAACTGCTTTTGTTAAGGTCACAGTGTCTCATTTCAAGACTTACTGTATAGCTACACGGAGTGTCCCAACCTTGACACAATTTATATTTTTGGCTGGATAATTCTTTGCTGTGGGAGGCTCTCCTGTGCATTGTAGGACATCACCCACCAATTATGACAACCAAAATTATCTCCAGACATTGCCAAATACCTTGGGGTGAGGGGAGATAAAAATTTTCTCCAGCTGAAAACCACTGAGCTACAATAATCAAGACTGTGAGGTATTGGCAAATAACAGACACAGAGATCAATGGAACAGAGCAGAGTCCAGACACACACCCATACGTACATGGCCAATTAATATTCAACAAAGGCTCAATGCCAATTCAAAGGAGACAGAATAGTCTTTTCAATAATTGGATAATCACATGCAAAAAAAGTACCTTGGTACATACCTTAAAGATATTGCAGGCTCAGTTCCAGTCCACCACAATAAAGTAAATATTGCAATAAAGCAAGTCACATGAAATTTTGGGTTTCCCTGTACATATAAAAGCTATGTTTACATTTAAGCGGGCAATAGTATTATGTCTAAAAAAATGATGTATATACCACGATTAAAAATATTTTATTGCTTAAAAATACTAACCATCATCTGAGCCTTCAGGCAATCATAATCATTTTGCTGGTGGAAGTTCTCACCTTCAATTTGTAAAAAACGCAGTTATCTGCCAAGTGCAATAAAGAGAAGCACAATAAAACTAGGTATGCCTGTAAATGTCAATTAGATCCCATTGATCGATTGTATTGTTCAGGTCCACTATTTCCTTCCCGATTTTTGCCTTCTGAATCCGACCTAGCTTAAATTTCATGGTCGATCACTATCCTCCTTCCTTTGCTCCTTGCCCTCTCTGCTTCTATGCATTCATTTAACTAAAGCACAGCCCTCGTTCAGTCCAGCGCTCTGCATATGTCTTGCCTACCTTCACATATGTTGACTGTAGTTGGGAAAAAAAAACACCAACCATTATGGCTAATCTCTCCTTAAATTTCACGACAGCTAAGCTCAGGTGAGCCCTGCATTCTGCCCACCAAACAAGACAGACATTTTCTGGTGCATTCCCAAGGATGGACCTGTTTCCAGCCACTCTCACGGATGACCATTTCATACTTCTCCATTTCCCCTCAAATCACTAACACCGCTTCCCTAAACCTCGTTCTCAACAGATGACCTTGCTTCCTAGTTCACTTAGACTAAAGTAAAAATTCCCACCAGCGTATCTACACTTGTATTTGTGCCCATGTGCTCTGCCTCCAAGCCTTTTACCATGAATTCCTTCTCTGTGCTAGTAACAAATACCAGCCCCTTCACTTCTGCACTAAATTCCTCTTGCTCACTCAGCGATGATACTCCAGGAATTCTCTCTCCCGTATCATCCATTTGTCTCTCTGATCTTTCTCATCAGCACACAGGCTATTTTTTCTTAAAATGTCAGTCATGTTCCTCAAGGCTTTGCATTTGCATTTTCATCTAGAGGAGATGCTCTTCCCCGGGATATCCACATGACTCTCTCCGCTCCTCCCCAGGTCCTTACTCAAATGATAACTGTCAAGAATGCCTTCTCTGGCCACCCTAAAATTGCAGCCCCCCCATGTGGTGGATATGTCCAAGGGTAACCCTCAATAAGCCACACCTAGAATTCCTCTCTCCTTGGGTGAAAACAGAACCTGTTTTCTTCTAACTAATAAAGTACAGCAAAGGTAATGGGTGTCACTTCCTCAATTAGGTTACATTATATGGCAAGATGATGGGTTGTCAACCCATAATTGCATGACATTATGTAAGATTCCATCTTAGCAGACTAGAGCAAGAGCTTTGTCTTGCTGGCATGAAGAAGTAGCTGCCATGTTGTGAGAGGGCCAGTGGAATAGGGAGGCCTGGAGGAAATGCTAGAGGCCTCTAAGACCTGAGGGCAGCTTTCAGCGGGCAGCCATCAGAAAGCTGGTTTCCTCAGTCATACGACCATACAAAATTAAACTCTGCTAACAACCTGCATGAGCTTGGAAGAGGATTATTCTCCAGTTAATTCTCCAGATGAGATTTCAGCCTAGCTAGCACCTTGATTGCAGCCTTGTGAGACCCTAAGCAGAGGACCCAGCTAAGCTGTGCCTGGACTTGTGGGCCCATGGCAACTATGAGATAATAACTGTGTGTGATTTTAACCTGCTAAGCTTGTGGTAATTTGTTACTCAGAAAAAAAATAAACATCTCTCATTCACCCCCTGTTATCCTTTTCTGTATATTTCTCACCTTAGCACTTACAACCACTTAACATTTTCTATTTTACTTATTACTTATTGCTTATAGTCTGTGCTTCCCTCTCTACTCTTGAATATTAGTTGCACTAAGACAGAGATTTTTTTTCTATTTTTCTCCCACCATTATATTTTCAGTGTCTTGAACAGTCTCAACAAATGCTTGTTAAGTGAACAAATAAATTAATGAACACTAACTTTTGTCACCTGAGCAGAGGAATTCATAAGCTCACATATATCTCAGAGATGTAAGACATGAGAGGAAAGGTCTGTGTTGTTTTTACCTCATTAGCATGGAAATGTTCAAACATTGGTTCCAGAGCCATTGTGATGTGACCAAGTAACAGCATCTTACTAGTCTGGCTTATTCCACGGGAAAATGATAAATTCTTAAAGCGGCATTCTTCAAGTCCTTTTCATTGACTCACATTGAAAAATACCTTTCACATTATGTCTCAGTACACACACATATACCCAAATACATTATTGAAACAAAGGGTTCACAAAATAGTACTTATCCTGCTAACAGGCTCTGATGATTTCCCATTCCGTTCCATTCCATTGCATTCCATTTTCTAAAACCTGGATTAAGACCCACTGATAGGTCCTCCAGGCAGCTGTCCATTAAGACCAATCCCCCCATCATCAAGCACCTCCCTGGTTGGGATTGCTGTTGGTGGGCATAGTTCTTCCAGGTGAGTATGGTGAGGGCATCTTGTGTGCTGCCTAGAAAACAGAACCATCTACCTTGGCAGAGAGGAGAGCTGGGGCTGGGGCTAGCTTTTTCTTGTGAAACTGAAGTGCCTGAGAGTTAGTGTGCCTGAAGGGAGAGCCAGCATCCTCTGCTTGCAGCTGAGCCACAGAAATTCCACGGGGCAAATGCTCATCACTAGTCCATATGAGTAATATATATACACACATATATTTTAAAGACTCTACAATATCCAGTAACTGCCACAACCAATCTTTCATCATGGTCATAGCTCAGATGTCTAAATGGTCCCCAAGTCACTGGCATTTATTTAGTGCTTGAATTTCTGATTGTAAAGTGTGTTTTTAAAAAATCACTAAAACATTAGCCACCTTACATGGCTCCAAATGGCATAATTCGTGAAGCTAATGAAAAATTATGGCAAAGCACTTTTCATAGCACTTGAACTAATCAGTGAGCCCAGAAAAGCCGGTGTTGATGAAGTGCCATTAAGTTACAGTATGAAATTCCACCTGCGGGTAAATCTGGGTCTAATTCGTCTTTTTGCAGGAAGTTTTCTATTTATTCGAATGTGAAATCAATCCCAGGAATGGTAGATGCTGCCCCTTCAAAACTGATTTGATTTTATCTGTCCTTTTTTTAAGCACGTGGTTCAAGAGAAATATTAAAAAAAAAAAAAAAAAAAAAGTGTTTTATCTCAGCAGTGCAGCCAGAAGGAGGAAAGGCCCCTGACACCTTACTACTTTGCTGTCCCTACCGCCACCACTCTGCTTGCAGGTTAAGGGGGTGCTAGAAGACAAGGAACACAGAGAGAAATCCGAGTCACTGAAGGTTACCTGGACCGTTTCCTTCACCCTCTCCTCTGCCTTCTGGCTCCCATTCCTCTCAGCTTCCCTGTGGGCTGTGCCTGCTTTATTGTGTCTTTCCTAGGGTCAGATGGTCTCATCTCTCTTCCTTTTTGTTTCCTTTAAAACATTCCTGCCCATGTCTCCCTCCTATAGGACAATATTTCAGTTTAATGAATTTCTCTGCGAAGGTAACATTTTTTGTCACCATGAGGAAGCAACAAACAAACCTGTCACCGTTGAGAAGGATGGTGTCGCCCCAATGGCAGGGGGAGGAGGAGGGGTAACGATGGTGCGAACTTGTAGTTAACATTTTCCCTTGGTTCTTCCACAAATGAGGAAGTGAAGAATCACAGGTCATTGAGATTTAATTGTTTTATCAAAAGTATATTTTAGAAAGACAAAGCATGCCCCAAGGAGGCACATGATCCCAGTACTGTAACCAACAAAAAGGGCACAAAAAAGAGAGCCCAGAAGGACAAAAAGGGCCCAGAAGTGGGAATGTCTGCCTTATATTTGGGCAGTGATGAGTGGTTCCAAACGCATTCCCAGGTGATTGGCAAGTGAGGTCATTTTGATTGACACCTGGCTGCGATATAACTCTTTGCCTAGTGCGCATGTGCATACCCAGAATTCTACTACCATAGGAGTGTTCTTTGAGCAGCCTCTAGGCTGGGCCCCTATTCCTTTTTCCCCTCTGTCATTCATGTCTGACTAGCTACCTACCAAATCCACAAAGTAGGACATTCTACAGGACAAACAACTGGGATTTGCCACCACATGAATAGCATGAGGGTGGAGGGAATAAAGGTGTGGTGGGGAGGGAGGAGGAGGAGGAGCTATTATAAAATAAAAAAGACAAGAGACATATTAATCGGATTCAATCTTTTCTCACGGTAGAGACAAGAGTAAAATGGATCTCCAATTGCCCATCACCCAGCTTCAACATTTATCAATATTTTGCTTTACCGCCTTCAATTATTCACTCAAACAGATGTTTATTTATTTGTGTTTTGTGGAGAATTTTAAAACAAATCCCACAGTCTCTATTATTTCATCTATAAATACTTCAATATGCATCTCTTACCAAAATACACTTTGGCAAGAAGTTTTCTCCCTTCAGAGAGGGGCTCTACTGGAACATCCCTGTGATGTTAGATGCGGGTTTGCTCTAAGGACAGTACTGACATTTATAAAAACATGTTGCTCCTTTACACAAACCCTCAGGATAAAATTCCTTCTGGACTTGGCTCAGGAAAATGCAATTTCTCACCAAAACACTAAAAATTCAGTAAATAACCAACTTTTTAAAAATACTAGATGTTCTAGGAAGCTTGGAGACAAATCTGCAGCCAACCATGGCATGCATTTGCATGCTATGATATGAAATTTTGCATTAACATCATTTCCAACTCTCATATGTCCCTCTCCTTGTTCCTTTTCCTTTCTCATCTACTTCAGCTCCACTCTACTGTATCATATCTGTACACTCCTGTAAGCACAGGTGTGCTGGTGAAGGTTTCACAACCGGTTCTCTGAAAAACAAAATGCATATATATACACATAAATTTATTAAATTTTTGCTGCTATAAATGATGTATAATGCACAATAAGCAAGTAATAAAATACACGATGCCCTTTATTCTAAATTCCATGCTGCCGATTGATTCTCATAGAATGCTTGTGTTGATTTTTGCCCAACTCTTTATCCATAGCTAACCTATGTTTGCAATCAACAATCAAGAATAGTTCAGACATGAATGTTGGTTGATATTTTTATTTACTTTAACAAGAAAGACAAAAGTGAAACAACAAAGGCCTATGTCATATGTCAGAACTTCACTCATCCCTCAATGATGCGAGCAACTTCTTTACCAAATAGATTGTTTTCAAATGCTGGCAGGGCATTTCCTCAATTCTTAGTGCTGCTCAGAATGTAACTGCTGTAGACATGACACGCTTTTAAGTTTATATTGCACTATTACCATTCTATCCATCACTTTATGAAGTCTAGACAATCAATAAAGCAGTAAATACAGCCTTGATTTGTAGTGTTTGCTCGTTTCCATAATGAAAATAATCCCATGATGTCCAGTTTCAAGATACCAACATGAGGCTGCTGAACGTGTATTTAGGAAGAGATAGATGTGTAGTAGGACATCATTCTGTAGCATTTTCACCATACAGACACAATAGACATAAATAACCTCAACAGTATAAATAATAGTGATACATAAATAGGAAGTGATGAATTTTAGTATTTATTACTTTTATTTTTAATATAACTTATTTAGTTGTAAGTTTATCGAATTTAATTTTTAATAATGGCTATATTTAATAAATGACTTGCAAAATTCTTAAAAATTTAACAATAAATTTTTCATAAAGCTGTTCAAGATGACTTTAATACACTACAGTCTGTAGGCCTCCTAAAATAATTTTGGAATTAGTTGGGGTATGCCAAATGAATAGATCAACACACTTGCGGAGATTGCTCTTCTGGTAGGATTATGGATTATTATTATGAAACTCCCTCTCTGAGAATAGGAGATGCTGGATTAATTATAACAAATATACTTTTTAAAGTATTACTGAATTATTTATAATAGCCAAGACATGAAAATAACCTAAATGTCCATCAAGGGATGAATAGATAAAGAAAATGTGGGACTATCTTTCAAGAAGACAGGTGAAATAACCAAAATGAGAGAGTCAACCATCAACAAGACCTGCACCAAAGGAAGAATATACTTTAGAAGAAAAGACAAGTCTGAGAAAGGACCGTGAATGAAGAAACTGGTAAACATGAAAGTAAGTATAAAAACTAACTGTATGAAAGAATAACAATTTTTAATTTTTAAAGTTAAAAAAGGAATTAAAACCTTCAGCAATATCTTGGAAGTAAGGAGAGGAGGATCTGAGTTAGAGTCGAATGTCCTTATATGGATATGGAAGGAGTTAAGATATGATTAAATTTGCACATCGATAAGTTAAGTATACAAGTTAAAGCTTCAAGAACAAACACTAAAAAAGTAGAAATAGAGGGTATAACCTCCCAACCAGTAAAGAGGGAGAAATGGAATAAGAAACGTGAGCAAACAAGCAAAGAAAGGAAATCATTCACAAGAAGGTAAGAAAGATAAGAAAAAGTAGCTGTGTGTTTAAATGGTGAAATTGAGGACAGTCACCAGGAAGAAGGGACTGATTTGGGGTATATGAAAGAGCAGTATTCCTTCCCTTGACTTGTGCGCACCCACCCTTCTGCTCCCTTAAGCCAGGCTAACTCCAAGCTCAATAGCCTCCCACCAGGAGGGCAGGCAGGTGGGAGGCAAAGAGTGGGCAGGCAAGGCGTCCAAGCTGCAGACACTTCTCAAAGAAGAGGGAGGCTCTGCCCTTTGGGTTCTATATTCATACCCTTCCAGGATCTCCTGAGCAATTTTGGCTCAGTCCAATTCTCCCTCTCCCAGCTGCCTCCCAAATCTTTTTGTTGGCGTTACATCGCAGTAACTTGAAATGTTGATTTACAGCTCAGGCTCCTGCAGCACAATAACAGTGAAGTGGATGGGCCTGGACAGAGTCGAGTGGCCCTGCCCGCCCCTCAGGACACAGGCGTCATCTCTGCATTGATTTTCCTCATCTGTGCAAACAAGGAGGTTGAACCAGGCAATCAGCCAGGTCCTTTATAACTCTAATACCTCTTGATTATGTTCTCCACTAAATATGCATCAGATACATTCAGTTGCAAGCTTTATTTTCTGATAACAGTAAACTTCAAGCTTTGTGCATAGCCCTTGTAACTTGCTGCCTATATAACTATTCATTTGCTCACAAAACACAATAACAATACTTCTAATAGCCTTGAATTCAGTTACTGCTTTTCTTCATATCACTTTTCTGGGATGTCAAATGAGATCTCTAAAAAATAAAAAAGTAAAAAACCCTCAGTGACTCCACTTCTCTTTGATATGTCTCCTTTTGACTTTTCTTGTGTATTCAGTTGCATCAGGTCTGTCGAGTAGGCTCAAATCGTAAGTCCTCCTCTCCAGGGATTTAATGGACCTTTACCTGTCTGGATTTAGAAGCCAAGTCCTACTGACAGTGCACTATTAAGAGTTCCATTTTAAGAGTTCCAAAAATGACCTTTAAGTAGCTAAATTAAATGGTTGTCCACCATGAATCTACTTGATTTAAGTGATGCTTTTGATGCGATTAATCACAAGGCATTGCTTCACTAACTGTCCTCATTAAACTTTCAAGGTTCTGTACTCCAGCCTCTGATGTGTTTATTTCTATCCATACCTTTCCCTCAGACAGGTTTAGTGCCTATCTTTCTCATGCAGAGGGCACCCCAAAGCCTAATGCTCCCAGTTATCCTCCTTGTTTATTACCTCTCAGGCTCAAATTCATCCACCTGTTTCACTAGAACAACAGTTGAGAAATGGAGCAGCCTTCCCCTTGACTGACCACTCCCCCCCGCCCCGCCACCCTTACCAGCCCTCTTCCTTGTGTGCATGCATTGTGCTCAGGTGGATGGCCCAGATGCCATGATGTTCAGAGTCCAAGACCAGGATGCCAATCTCTTGCCCTGACCCTTCTGGATTTCTTCTCCAAACGTGTGAGGGTATTCTCTCTCTTTCAAGGTCTTAGGGGTTTTCACAGAATTCACCTTGGTCTGACCACTGGCACCTTGTGTAATCTCAGTCAAACCTCACATGTGATATGCACTCAGGACCATTATGATAACCTTCACCACTTGGCATTACTGCGCCAACCCCATTTTATTCTTGTAATACTGCCAAGAACATTGATATACAGCTTGATATTGGCACCAGTTAGTTCTAATGAGTGATTTACATTCTATGTCCATCCTCATTGGTCTGCGACTATGCCACACTAGTTGTGAAATGTATTAAATATGACCTGGAGGTAGATGCCACTCACAGTTTATAAAAGAGGAGACTGAGCCTCTAAGTTAAATGGGAAGAGGCATCCATTTTGCTGGTGCAGACCATGGCAGAGGTGGGGTAGTCCTGGAGCTAGAGGGGTGCAGGAGCTTCCTAGTCATAGTCAAGACAGCAACTCCTTGACAGCCCTGTTCTATAATGTGGTCCAGAGGGATATTCCTTTCTAATGCTATAAAATACTTCCCTTAATAAACGCCTTTGTGTATAAAGTAGTTCTGGTGGATTCTGTATTTGCAACTTAGAACCTGGTCAACATACCTAGTCACAGCTATGTTTCAGGCATCAGAACTAAATTATAACTTGGTATTAGAGCAAAGAAGATGGTGGAAGGTATGGCTAGTAGCAGGATAAGGGGATTTTTGAGATAAGAATAAAGGGCATAGTGGGTTTCCTTCTATTGACATCCTGAAAATAAAATAAATAACAGATCATAAAATATTTCGAGGTCATTAGAGAAAAAAGAAAGCCGTATTTAAGATAATATTAATATTCTTTATTACAATGCATATATTACTACACCAGGATTAATTACCTGTCCTCTTTACTGTAGTTGTTTGAAAACATCATACATATGCTCCCTTGAGAGGAACACATTGTCTATTCAATTTGATACCCAGAAACTTTTTTTGTTCTCTTAGGATCCCCCAGAGTCCAGAACTACAGTGGCTGTGTGGTAAAAACTTATTAATTTTTATGAATGAATGACAAAATCGACCACAATGCCACACACAGAGCAGTGGATCGAGTTGTATTGCAGAAACAGATGATGCATGTGGTTATTGTCTCTAAACACTTAGGGAGCCCCGGTGGAGAAACATGTCTTTATCCTAGGAAAAAGATTGGAAAGCCAATCAGCAATAATGAGGCCCTGAATGAGAACCAGAAGTGGGCAGAAAGTTGATATAATAAGGTTAGTAGACAGCAAGCAGCAAAGAGATAGTCAGAGTAGGGATGTTTTCAAAATGTGGTCTTCCCTACTTCTACAGAGTAGGGAAGGATGTTTTCAAAATGTGGTATCTGGCACCACAATTAATTGGGAAATAATTTAAGGAAGGATGTTTTCGAAATGTGGTCTTCAGGTATCTGGCACCACAATTAATTGGGAAATAATTTAACATGTAGATTCCTGTGTCCATGCAAGGCACACTTAATCGCATTCCCTGTTTAAGAGCCACCACCCACATCCTGTCCACCTGATCCTTACCCGTACTAGTTCGAGAAACTGCGTAGTATTTTTTTGGATGTGAAGGTAATGCTATGTTACACCTGGCAATGTTACCTCTGCTAAACATGAGGGGAGAGACAGAGAGCCAAAACAATGCATTTAGAGACTAGATATTGATCTTATCTCTTCAGACAGAGACCTCCAGGGAATTAAGGGGGAACCGAAAACAGAGGTAGCAGGAGGTATATCAGTTAGATTGTGTTTGGCTCCAAATATCAGAACACTCACCTCAGACTGCCCTGTTCATATAGTAAGTACATAGTCCCCCATAACTATAAGTCCAGTGTGAGGGTCAAGTTTCAGGATTGATTTGCACCATGATCAGCTCTAGATTCTTCCTGCTGCCATTCTCTTTTAGGGTATTATCGCTGTTTTGGGTCATAGTTTCTAAGTCAAGAGTTTTAATAACCCTCATAGCACTGGATGGTAAGTTTCTTTTATTTTTAAACTTGAATATTGCTCATTGCATCTTCACACGTCGGTTTCCCTCTTGGTTCCAAAAAGACATAGTTCCTAGTTCAACTATATATCCCTTACTTTGTGTTTTCAGAAATTTAATCTGAATCCCAAACATAACTACCATGACTCCAGTGCTCTTTTCCTCAAACCTTAATTTCGATGATTAGTTTAACCTCTCTATTTGAGGAAACCAAGAAAACTTATTGAAGTAGATGAATCAGAACAAATTGAGTGTGGTATTAAATCCTGAAGTGATCCCAATATCCCCTACATGCAACATCTGCTAATTTCAAGATGAAATTACTCTTAAAGGTGGGATTAGTAAGATTGAGGACTATCAATGAATTCAGTTATACTCTCGTACATACACATGGTTACTAGAGCACCTTTTCTCAATTCTCCCTATGTAATTTTGTTAATGAATGTATAAATCTATTTATTTTATAATTTAACAAATATGTACTGAGCAAGGAAACCCAAAGCAAGCAGAAGGAAGGAAATAATAAGGATTAGAGTTAGAAATTAATGGAATAGAGACTATAAACACCTAGAGAACATCAATGAAACTGAAAGTCAGTTTTTCGAAAAGATCGACATAATCGACAGATCTTTAGCTAGACTGATCTAGAACAAAGAGAGAAAACTCTACTAAAATCTGAAATGAAAGAGGAATATTACCAACTTTACAGAAATAAAAAGGATTATAAAGGAATGCAACTGTATGCCAATGAATTAGATAACTTAGATGAAATGGACAAATTTCTAGAAAGTGAAAAAATACTGAAACTGATTCAAGAAAAAATAGAAAATCCAAATAGATCTAAAAAATATAAAGAGATTTAATTAGTAATTTAAAAACCACCTACAAAGAAAAGTCCTGACTCAGATGGCTTCAGTGATGACTTCTACAAACATTTAATGAACAATTACTACCAATGCTTCCACAAACTATTCCAAAACATAGAAACAGGAATAGTTTTCATCTATTTACAAGGCCACTATTATCCTGATATGACACCAGATAAAAACATCAAAAGAAAACTATAAACCTTTATAAGGTTGATGACATTTTCTTCCATTTCTTGTTATAAAAGGTATCTATGAAAAAACCCATGAGAAAAAGAGAGAAAGGTATCCAGATTGAAAAAGAAGAGATAAAATTATCTCTAGCTGCAGGTGACATGATTTCGTGTATAAAAAATCTTAAGAAATCCACTAAAAAACTATTAAAACTGCTAAACAAGTTTGGCAAAGTTGTAAGATACAAGAACAATATACAAAAATCAATTGTATATCTCTATAGTGGTAATAAACTAAAAATGAAATTAAGAAAACAATTTCATTTACAATTCAAAAAGATTAAAATATTTTGGTTAAATTTAGCAAAAAAAAGTGCATAATATACTCTGAAAAATACAAAACATTGTTGAAAGAAATTAAGACCTAAATAAATGAAAAGAAATATAATATTGTTAAGATGGTAACACTTCCCAAATTGATCTATAGATTCAGCAAAATCCCAGTTGGCTGTTTTGCAGAAATTGAGGAGCTGACCGTAAAAGTTATATAGAAATTCAAGGGACCCAGAATAGCCAAAACATTCTTGAAAAATAGAAACATAGTTGGAAGACTCACTCTTCTCAATTTCGAAAATTACTACAAAGGTACAGTAATTAAGACAGTGTGGTATTCAAATAACAGTAGAAATATAGATAAATGGAATATAATTGAGAGTCCAGAAATAGATACTTTGCATTTACAGTCAACTGATTTTTGACAAGGGTGCCAGGACAATTCAATAGGGCAAAAATTGTCTATTTAGCAAATAATACTGAGACAACTAGATATCCTCATGCAAAAAGACGAGGTTAGATCCCTACCTCACACTACATTAAAAAAATGAACTCAAAATGGATCAAGACCTAAATATAAGAACTAAAACTATAAAATTCTTAGAAGAGAACATGGGCATAAATCTTTGTGACCTTGGATAGGCAATGGTTTCTTAGGA
The DNA here is from genome assembly GCF_000325575.1 of Pteropus alecto. Lineage (NCBI taxonomy): Eukaryota > Metazoa > Chordata > Mammalia > Chiroptera > Pteropodidae > Pteropus > Pteropus alecto. Next base: position 11,046,252 of record NW_006494610.1, read on the forward strand.
ATAGTACCAAAACACAAACAATAAAAGAAAAAACTAAATTGAACATCATTGGATTATTTATAAGCAGGACTTTGATGACCTTGATGAGAACACTTTTGAAAGAAAGTAAAGGCAGAAAGGTTACAAGGGTTGTGTATGGAAGTGGCAATGGGCATAGAGAAAATGCAGGAGATACAGCAGGGGACAAATCAGCAAGACTTGGCAAGAGAGAGATTTTTTCCTGTGGTACAAGAAAGAATGAAAACTCAAATATGGCATACATAGCTGGTTAACAAAAATGCTTTGTGTAAAAAAATGCTTTGTATTCTGCATTGGTTTGCCAAGTGTGCAACCTCTCCAGTGCTGTCAAAAAAAAAAATGAGTGGTTCAGTACTAAATGTGTGCTGTAAAAATAAATAAAATAAGATATCCTCATGGGAGATAGATATATATATCTATATATATATATATCTATATATAGAGAGAGAGCTTTGGTTTACACACACACACATGCGTACACAGAAATCAGAAAGTATACCAAAAAAAAATTTTATAGGGCTTCTTCCTGATTGGGGGATAATAGACTATTTTAATGTTCTTTATATTTTTAAATCAGAAAAAGGAAATAACTTTTAAAGAAAAAAAACTCAGAGCTGTTTAAATTTTATAATATACAATAGGAATAGGTTAGCTTTTCATTTTCTTTCCTCTTTGCTCTCTTGTCACCCTGCCTAGGTCCTTACTTTGCTGAGAATTCACAGGTAGTCCAAACCTCCAGAGGTAAAGACATTTCTAACAACTTGGAAAGTTTAACCCTCAGCCGCAAAATAAGAAGGGTATTATCTCACATTTTTCCGGGTGGAGTAGGATTGTGCATGGGTTAAGAGCAAACCTAGAGTTCCCGACAGGCTCCGCCCCTTACTCGTGAGTGGCCAAGACCACATATGTAATCTTTGTAACTGCAGTTTCCTTGGGTGAAATGGGCTAATTTTATAAGGATCTTTTGATGATAAATTAACAAATTCCTATAAGAGATTAATATAATGCACACAGTAAAAGTTGGCTGCTGCCACTATTATTATGTTATCTACGTGAGATTATGAGTTTGACAGCTTCCAAAGGGTAGCTGAAAAACCTCTGAATGCTAAAGTACATGTACCCAATGACAAAGTACCAGAATTTAGAGTTTTACGATATCCTGTACCTGACTTTACCTGATCTACAGAAGACTAATCGAGCCCTTCAAACATTGCTCTCAGGCTGCTCTCCCCCTGACGTCCACATGCCTTTTAATCATCCAACATAATAGGAAACTTGATGATCAAAGTTACCCATAAGGCTAGGGAGCTGCAACCACAAGAGAATTCCTACTTCTAAGATAACTTGAGATTTTAAAACCTACTATTTAAAAAAATGCTCAAACTCTAAAAATTCAAGCAATCCAAAAAAACAAAAAATAAGTGTGATTTTTAATATTAGCAAGAGGATTCATAAAAGTGTAACCTGCAGACCTGTCAACCCCACGCCAAATGAAACGGGGGCTGGGTGGAGGGCTTCCCATCGAAATGAGAAATGCAAGGTAGACTAAATCACCACAAGAGGGCGCCTCCGGGATGAGTCAGCCTCCCCTCAGGGACTCCCTGGCTCCTCAGACTCCTGAAGGCGGAAATTTCCAGAATTTATCAATAGTAGGGAAGTTGGAAGGGGGAGAAGCCCTCCAGTTTGTCATTAGCTAAGCCTATCAACTGAAAAGCGGAAGACCAATTAATACAGGAAGGGTCAAGAACAGCAAAGAAATTAGGGCTTCCCTGCCCAAAACTTTCCCCAAAGCAAACTCTGTTCTCCATTCAAGAGTCTCCACTGGGCGGCTCCAAACTACTCCTCTCATCTTACTCTAAGGGATCCTCCTCCTGAATGAATATTGCTGGAATCACTGAGACACTTGCCATCCCCACTCCCCGGAAGTGCCACTGCGCTGCCCATTTCCACCTACCAACGTCCTACTTATCCCTGAAAACCCAGTTCAAGTCACTGTTCTCCACGAATTCATCTTCGATCACCCCAGCAGGAAGCAGGGGCTCTCCTCTGAAATTCAGAGTCCCTGGTTAAACATCTGTAATCAACTGAAGAAGAATACACATGACGAAGGACTCCATTCTTAAATACTGAGAGTGTGAAGCCCTAAAGAGTAGGAGCTCTGTTATTGTGTTAATATCTCCCTCGCAGTACCAAGCACAGAGGAAGTTCATCATGAACAAATGAATGAGTGAATGAATGAGTGAATAAACATAAGTCAGGCCCTCATGTTCTATCTTTTCTGCTCGAGACTATCAACCCCCTAAAATGAGATAACTCTCCTCTTAATGACGATTTTAACCCAGCACAGCTCAGACAGTATACAGATGGACTGAAGAGATCATCAAAATTTTGAGGTACTTTGTCATCGACAGTAAGTACAATAATTTTTTTACTTCTGTTTTTTCCCTTCTTTTTCAATGATGAAATGAATCCTCATCTCAGCAAATGGCAAATCTCTATTCTTAAAGTATGCTTGAATTTTACTGATTTACTTTGCTTATACATAATTCAAAGAAGGATTTTCTTTCAGTGTTGTATTTGTGCCTTCTAGTTATTATTCCTTCTGGAAATGGTTCTTCACATACATTAGTTCTAAAGCTCTACTATCAGTTAAAGAATTTGGGTGTCTGTGAGTGTTTTTAACTACATTCTCTTAAGCCTGCAATGTGGAAGAATCCATTTGGTTGATCGCTTTGTGGTGGTGTTCAATTTCTAGGACAATATGAACCCTAGTGAGGAGTGGGAGAGGATACGGGATGAAATGTTGAAATATCAGAAGAATATTGACTTGGGTGTCTTGGAAAAGATCTTGTAGGTGCCAAAAGTGTCTAATTGGAGAGAAAATGGCCTTATTCAGAGTTTAACAGGCATCTTCTCTTAAATGCCAGGAACTACATTCCCCAGTGCCTGAATAAACATGATTTCGTTTAAAGAAGAAAGAAATCCATCTTACCCCAGCAATGAGATGTAGGGAACTCTCTATACTGTGAGGAAACTACGACAAACGTCTCAGCAACTTAAGAGAAAAGCACTTAAACCCACAAGAAGGGCAGACCCAAAAGACAGCCGCCCCATCCATCTCAGCTTCCCAGGCTGCCTGTCAACTTAGGTATTGTGCTGTCAGAGTTTCCTGTGCCTCTGTGGGAGCAGAGATAACCCACAAGAAGCTTGGATAAAACTTGACTACAAAATAGTATTTAATTGCATGCCCAGGGCGCTGGGAAGGGTTTATGGATAGAGGGGAGAAGGGATAAAAGAAAAGAGGCCGACGGTCAGACTTTGGGGGCATCGACTATATTCCAGGTAGCCTGGCTTCTTGTGAGGGGCCTTTTAAGCCATCAGGAGACCTGATATTGCCACTCTAGGTGTCCTCTCATGACGCTTTACCAAACAGTGCCCTCCAGGCCACCTCTGTGGTTAAGCCCTTATCTCAGGCTTTCCGGAGTTCAGTACAGATCTTCCCTTGACAGAGATCAAGGAGTCAGACTCAGTGGCAAACAACAGGAAGTTGTGGAGACCAAGGAGAGCTTTAATGAGACCCTGTGGGAAGGTGAGAAACAGGCTCCATGTGGGGCAGGAACAAAGGGAGGCTACGCAGTGAGAGCACAGCCAGACTATTATCTGAGAACCATCTAGCCAGAATGCTGCCATAGGATGCCAGATAATGTGTTGCTTCAGGCTCACCTCTGTTGCTGAGGCCACCTTAGAAAGCTCTACCTCTCTCTATGTCTTCGTGTCTGTGCCTGCGCTTGGCTAAGCTCCGACACATGCTCACATCCTGGCTGCCCCTGCGTTCCACCTAATTTGGGATTGTTCCTCAATAGGAAGGGTATTTGGATACTGGGCAGCAAAAAAAAAAAAAAAAAACAATCGCAGGAAACACTTTGCAAGGTCTGAGATCTTGCATGCCACTCTCGAGCTAGAAGTCCTTGGCACTATGGCACAGTTACTCAGTTCTAACCTCCTTTTTGGGGAAGCGACCCAGGGCTCACTTTGCTGTTCAATGATGACCTCTAGCTAGATCACAGCACCATAGACTGAAGGGGGCTTGGAGACCACCCAGTTCAACAGCCTAGATGAGGAAACCGAGGCTTCTGGAGATCAAGTTCCTCCTCTCATCCTCTGCCCTCTGACCCCTGAAAGACAGGGTCCAAAGTCCCTGCATGTCAGTGAGAGCGTGCACCCTCTGGCTTTAACTTGCACGGTCACTGGCTATGAATCAGTCTGGACTTGAATGCATTAAAATGTAATGGTTTTATAATCCTCAAAATAGAAACCCAATTTCTCTACTGACATTTTCCATCTACCATTCTCCTTGCTGAGTTTTTTTCTTGGCCTTCCGCTATGAAAGTCTCTTGCTGAGACAATTCTGCCTATTATATTCCTGAAGAATATGCCATAACTGCCTGGGGTGAATTCATTACTGTTAGCCTAAATCTGGAGCTCTTCTGTGACTGGTTGGTGGTGGTGATTGTGGGGGAAGATCTGGTATTACTCTAAGGATTTGTTTGAACAAGTGCTCAAGAAGGTAGGAATAAGACAAAATGACATTTCCATTTACAAATCCTTTGTACACTGTAAGACCCAGCCAGTTCTGGTGACAATGTCCGTCTTGATCTGCCAAATGACTGAGGCTCTTTAAAAATTTTATTTAGTGCTTAAAATGACATTAAGATTAGGGCATTCACCGATGAATGGATCTATTTGTGTTGTATAAGTGAAATATCTATTTTAATTGTGATTAATGCTGTCAAACTAGTCAACTAATGTCTTTAAGTATTAATGGGAAGCAGAAGACACAAAGGATGTTAAAATGAGCTCATCAAACATAGAAGGATATACCATCTTTGAATGATTTCAAGACTTACTTTTTTGCATTTAACATCTTTCAGTCAATGGTAGTGCTTTTTCTTTCTTAGTAACATACAGAATAATGATATATTTTACATAAATGGCATCTTAAATTCAATATATGCTGTCTGGCAAGCTGCATGTTCATATGTAATTATTGGATGATTTATGTATGATTTGGGGGAAAATAGAAAGTAGCCATGTTCTTAAACTAACATTTGCATGTGGAAAATAAGATTATCCATAGTGTTCATGATGTGATGGAAATTCCAAGGATGCTTGCCTTTGCCCCCTTCCACAGTCGCCCACTTTACATTTAGCTTCTGGCAAGACCATGTGCTCAGCGGTCTCCATCATCTCTAACATGTTTTACTCTATTAGAGAAACAAATTTGGTGACCATGAATTTGTCAAATTAACCAGAGAAAAGTAAAATGTACGTTAACCTAGTTATAGTAGAATACAAAAAAAACCGAAGCCTAACTTCCACTATAGGATCAGTAGACCCAGTAGGGGTTTTTTTTTCCTTAACACAACAAAAAAATAACTAACAAAACAAAACAAAAGAAACACAGCGATACATTTTAATTTCGGTCTAGTAATGATGATCTTCTCTGTTAGTACCTGCTATAAGTAAACACGCTTAAGCCTCCCAAGGTGATAAAAGTCATCCCTAGAATCCAAAAGATGGATGGATGTCAAGCCATTTTCAGCTCGTGTGTTGTAGCGGAAGCATGATAGACAGCTTAACAGCTGGTTCAGAAATGAGCAACAAACGGTTATGGTTTTACTAACAGGTTCGATGGGAAACTTAAAAAATGGGATTTTGAGTCTGATAGAAATGGTTGTGTGGACTTTGTATAACATGATTTAGCATTTAATTGTAATGACTATTGTCATTTATCAAGCAACTTCTATTGCCAACATCTCACCCCCATTTTATGTCTGGTAACCTTTCTAAAAAACTACCCACTTATACACATTAGGAAATTAAGTCTCAGAGCGGGTGAGTGCTTCCCCAAGATCTCACCACTGCTGAGCAAGAGCCGGGTCTCACACCAGGCCTACTCCCAAGGCCCATTCATGCTCTTAACCTGATGCTGCTGGTGGACGGTCATAGCCCCTCTGCAGGCTTCTAATTGTGACTTTGTCCTTGAACAAGTGTAGTGCACGTCACGAAGAGCAGTCCCCACAGGCTGGAATGGAAAAGATTTGACTACACCACACTGCACTGTTCTCAGGAGCACTGTCACAGACAGGGCTCTGTGTGCTGGGCAGACCCTGTCCAAACCCTACACCCGAGCTTACAGGCCCTTGGAAGGGATGAGCCAGCGCTCCTGCTGGCACGTGGTGAGTGCAAATGCTTGAAGAGAGGGCTTGGGAGTGAAGGGTCTGCTTTCAGGGCCATGTGCCTGTGGCTCTCCCTCCCCACTTACAGAGCCATGTTCCCAACCCCTACCCTGTCCCTCACTCCCAGAAGTTGAGAGAAATTCTCTTTTTTGACACAATCTGAAATCTTGGGAACTGGAGACCTGACCCGAAGCTCCAGAATGCCCTCTGGGCTTGTCCTGAGAGGCCTTATGGTGCTTTTGCAGACAGGAATCCTATAGCCCTAATGGCACAGCAAAGGGTCCTGAGGTGGGCATACATGCCAGACACACTGGGACCCTTCCTGCAGAGTCAAGACAGAATCAGAGTGCCCCCAAACGGGGTTCATGCCAAGGACTTTTCTGGGTGTCAGTTTCATTCAGTTAGGTATATCTTACTCAAACATAATTTGGTATATACCAAGAACTTTTACAATTCGGCATAGATGGAGCTTTTTTAAAATTATTTTTATTATAAAAGTGGTACGTGCTCATTGCAGAGAACTTGAACAGCAGATAAAAAAGGAATTTAAGATTACACATATTTCCATTTTCAGAGACAACTTCAGCTAACTTTTGGAGTGTTTCTCTCTAGCAGCCCACCCATTTAAGGGTACACAAAACTGGATGCCAGATTCTGTATCTTACTGAACTGTGAGCCTTAGCGGGATCTATGGAAGGCCAAGAGCCTTATATTTAATTCCAAATGCAAATTTCTTTGCTAGAATATAATACCTGGCATGTTGCCTTTTCATTTTGATAGCACCAATCTAAATATAACATGCACATGACTAAAATAACACTATAGATCTTATTTTTTCAAGTAAACAGACTTAGATTCTTATTTTTTGTCCAGTCCTTCTGGACAAAAGGAAAAACACAGGAATGAGATTCCAAAGTGGATTAGTGGAGAAAGCTTTTCACCAGAGGCTGCTATTTTAGGGAAAGCACAGTTATGTCTTGCATACTAAGCTTTTCTGGAGCGGTGGATAAATCCCACACCTATGTGTCACTCTATTTTGCACTTCCAAGGAGGGTGGAGGTGACTGCCCAACAAAATATTAAATCTGACAAGGACTCCATATCAAGAGATAATATTCTTTGCTTTTTTAAATGATTTGTAGTCTTTTTATAACAACACTGACTCTACATCTGTTACACATCAGGATTAAAGAAAAGATTCAGGTAGAAAGGATGTAGACTTGAAAGAAAGCATAAATTTGTTGGCAGGAATCGGAGTCACTGTCTGGGAATGCTCTGGGTGCAGCTGACTCTACTCCGGACATAACAAAAGTTGGTAAAGGGCCTCAGAACAAAGATGAAATCTAAACCACGCAGACAAAATGCCTGAAAAGCAATAGGAAAAGATTAAACTGTTTCTAAGGAGAGAATTGGGGGAGTCAGAAGAAAACTTCAAACCCCCAACAATGGCCGCAGACTTATATTTCTTTTTAAAACCATAAACACATAACAGGCATAGTTTGCCCAGCACTCTAACGTTCACTGAGCTTCCTGTCTCATTCTATGTGGTTCTGATGGGACTGAAAATACCCATTTGTCTTCAACTCTCTGCCAAAGAAGTGGGCACATAACCCAGTCTGGCCAATCTTGGTTCTCCATGGCCCTGTCTAAGGTCACTGGTTCAAAGGATGAGCATGTGATCCAAGTAAAGCCAATGAAAGAGTCTTCAAGGGATTGGGCCTGTGGATGTGGTAATAGTGCATCTGTGTTTCTATCTCTGAGCTCATGAGCTCAAAGATCCTTGTGGGCTTACAGCTTCTGGGGCTGAATGAAGAACAAAGCAAACAGAGGGCGGAAGGGAATGGGTAGAAAATGGGAAGTAAAGGAAGGAGGAAAGAGAAAATAGAGCAAAGCTATGAAGTGCTGTTTTAATGCCTGGTTTACATTATACGTCTACCTAACCTTTTAATAAGATGCTAAAGAGGAAACAAAAAATAAGTTATAAACAGAAGGTCAAACAAAACAATGCACAAAGAGCCAAGTGCAGAGGGTCTGTCACTATCTGGCAAGGTGGCATTCAGAGCCTAATACCTGGTAGGGAGTGGAACACGGAAGGAAGAATCCCATCTGCTAATCCTCAGATTCACCTATTTAGAATGAGGCAAGCCTGTAGAAAGTAAGAAAAAAGTTGCCACCAAGAGCTACATTTTAGATATATGTGGGAGATCAACGGGAGAAAATTCTGTCCCCAGGGTTTTAAATAAGGGCCTACTAATGAGAGGTGATCTGATTAACCTCATGGTCAGATGGTAAAATGGCTGAATTAGAAAAACATGGAACTGAAGAAGGTCTTGCCCGAATACCAAGGTTCTGTTTTAAAGTGCGCTGCCTAATCCCACCATCTCCAAACCAACAAATGCCTAATTTGCTAAAAAGATGGACCTCAGTAAGAAACAAAAGTGTTCTAAACTACCTGTTCCATGAAAAATAGGTTCCCTCAAATTAGAAAAACTGATTAAAAGAGACTTTTGTTAGATTAATGGAGTAGATAAATTTCTCCACAAGAAAACTTTTTAATTTCCTTCTAGAAACTAATGCTTGTAAAGTATTTACATTAGGAAATTACGACCGCAGTCTACTCTCTGAAAATAAGAGAATTCTTCATTCTTTGGCCTGTAGTAGCCATTTACCCTATATCTGAATAAAGATGGCATGGAAAGCAAAGATACAAACCTAGGTTCCTGATACTCAGAGTAGGGCCTTCCTTTTATGCCACATCTCACTGCATAAACCGAGATGAAAAACATACCATTGTAGATGAGAAAAAATAATTTTCAGGATCACCTGCTAAGTGACAAAGGCACATGTAATCATAATGCCAAGGAGGACCCAATGCATCAAATGAGCCAGTACTGTTTCCAACAGGTGAGCTCAGAACTGCCTAACGCATCTCGAAGGCAGGGGCATCCACAACTCTATTACCGTTCTGTGCCGAGTAAGTACTTGATACTTCTTGTGTGTGACTAGCCCAAACTTCACAATGCAATTCGAGTTACTCTCTGGTGCTTCACATCCTGGGGTTGATGAAGAACAGCTGATCAGGGCCTTCACTGCAAGCTGTCAAATGCTTTAAGACAAATGTAAGCCTTCCCTTTTTTTTTTCATTTCCATATTGAGTAATCGAAGTGCTTTCTTCCAAAACCTTATTTTTCAATCCCTTTAACAATTTAGATTTCTTTCTTTAGACAGCTTCAGTTTCTCAAGTTCATTATCCATGTGAATAATTTCTTTAATTTGCTGAGATCACTGAATCTTTGCCTATTATTCAAAAGGGATGCTAATAAAAATATTAATGCTAATAATTAATAGTTACTGTGAGATGACTTTGTGCCAGGCACCAAACTAAGCACTTTCCCTATGTGGCAGGATAATTTGGGATACCTACTTCTGGAAGAGACTCAAAAGAATGAGCAATGTCTTTCCTTCCCTTATTTCAAGAAGATAGCCACACGATCTTATTTTGAGCTTGACTTCCTCCCCTCTGTGGTATTACTGCCTTTGGAGCTTCTGGGCTGAAAATAGTTGTCAGGTCCCAGAAGGCAACTCCTCAACCAAGCTTTGGCTTGGGACTCAGGTGGATTAAGAGCAGTTATTGGAAATGGAGAAGGTAAGAGGTGCTGGGACAAGGGCTCGTCCCACAGATAGGTTGCAGATGTGTCCAATGGAGCATGGCAGGGGGTTGTGTGTGGAAGTAGCCAGGCACTGAGATCTGAGGCCTTGAGGAGAGGTGAAGAACTAGGGGCTGATCCTGGGTCAGCAAGGGAGGAACCTCCATGGGGAGCATCTCTGAGTCGGCTGGAGTATTATACAGACCGTCCCCAATTTCATACCACAAGAACTGCATCAGGCCCCAGCGTTAGCAGCTCTCCACCTCATTCTACAGATGAGGATTAGGAAGATTAAGTAACGTGTCCAAGGTTATACACATGCTGCAAAGAATCTCAGCTCTGCCCGATTCTAGAACTCATGATTCTTATTACAGTGCAGATGAGTTGGACTATTCTGCAGTTAAAAAAAAAAAAAAAAGATTTCACTTTGCAAATAATTATAATTTAAGTCCATCATCCAAATGTGAAGAAAGAAACTGAGGCCAATTTAATTATATACATTCTTGGATATAAATTTGTACAATGCCAGTGTTTAAAACTTGCATAAAAATTCTAGCCTAGAGTTCTTAACATGTAGTAAAATTTTAAGTTAAAAAAATAAATTCTCAGACAAGAACTGTTCACTAAATGTCCTGGCGAAGAATGTGACACGTCAGTTTAGTATTCACCAAGCAACTACATGCCAGCACTGTACTAGGAAGTCCTAATCTTTGAGGATAAAATTTGAATTCTTTGGCTTTACAAAGTCATCTCCCAGTATTACCTTCCATCCCTTGCCAACATACATCATTTTTTTCTAGCCGTACTGAACTGCTTGCATGTGACACTTACACTGGCAATGCAATGCCATTACAGCTTAAACCCTCCACAAACTACAATTTGTTTCCATGACTCTAGCATCTCCTAGCTTCCAAGTTAAATGAAAAGAAGGACTGTATTTTAATTTCTCTATCCCTAGTACCTAGCTCAGTGCCTAGCACATAATATTAAAAAAAACATTCATGGAATGGATGAAAGAAAAACTGAATAAAATTGGAATTTTAAAAGTACTTGGTCTGTTTCCCATATTTCCTAACCTCTCATCCTAATGTCTTCCCCCAAATACCAGAATTCACACTGTGAGAATCTTTCAGCACCACTAATCTGGCTGAGAGCAAGAGGAAGGGTACAAATAGAAGGCAGGATAGCTGCTAGCACATAGTCTGCATGTCCAGGCAAAAACAAGTAAATGCATTTGCAAACACTGGGTATGTATCCAAAGGGATGCAAATTGGCCATGACCTTTGGCAACAAGTCTATTTTGCCTTAATGCACATCTCTGAGTACGAAGCTTGAAAAAATAAAACATTCCCATATATAAATAATTGATGAAAACTTGTAAGAAATTTAACTAAGACAACCCCAAACTCCTGAAAACCTGTCGAGGAGATTATTAAATAACTACAGAAAGTCAATGATTAAATTTAGCAGTGAGAGTTGGATTTAGCTTTAAAAGGCAAAAAACAAGCCACTAATTTAAATTTTAGAATATTATTGAATACACAAAGTTGAATAACATTATAAAAAGAAACAAGCAACACTCTTAGCACTGAGATAATATTCTGTATATATAAGGAGGCCCGAATATGCCGAAAGAGCAGATATCATAGGTAGCCAAGTACTACACTTTAATAGGTACGAGAAGAAAGATATAGAGGGAGAGCCAAAGATGTAGAGAAGAAAGATAGAGGGAAATATAGAGAAGAAATGGGTTTAAGATTAAATAGCTGGGCAAATGTGTGAGGCTTGCCCAGAGGTTGAAAGCCACCCTTTGGTTACTTCAGTTTATCGTAAGGATATCTGGCCTTACGATTCAGGACCCGAGACGAAGCTACCAGTCTGAGACCAGCTCTAATGAACCAACAGCGCACCTGCCAAACTATCATGCAGTATTTGCCTCTGCCAGTTTGGGGCAATTTCTGTTAGTTTTCCTCTCCCTTCTCCACTATCACTACCTCTTCTCCAGTGCTTTAGGCTTTGCTTAATTCATGGCTTCTTTTGGGTCCCTACTTTTCTAGCAAGTCTCCCTGCCTAACACTGTGTTAACCCAAACTTGCAATAACAGATTCTGACTGAGTCAGCAAGTCACCGTCAAGAACAGAGTGAGTGTCCCTACTAGGCAAAGTTCTCATGCAGTAGTTCTCATGGGTTACTCAAAGCCCATAAAATGGCTGATTGCTTTAGGGCCGGGCACCAATCACTGACCCATTCAGCTGTGGCTGAGAGAGAAAAGTGCTTTAGTCCCCAAAAACTTGATGAACACGAAGAAGCAACTTCCTGCTTTGTTCAGGAAGTTGAGACTTTACAGTGCCATCTAGTATGCAACGGTTCCATCCAACCTATCAACCTTACACAGTGCTCACATACTCTAGATTCAAGCATCACCTCTCACTGAAATTTAAATGGTTTGTAACAAAATCGGGACAGGAAAAGATCAAAGATGACAGCAGGGGGAAAACTGAGGAAGTATCCTGTAGGAGGGCAGAGACAGAACCCTGAGCACTACTGTGGGGAGCTGGCCCCAGGGAGCAATGGAGACAAAGATGATAGAATTCATAAGCAATAATTTTTTTTTTCAGTAAAGTTAGAAAAATGTCGATAGTTATAGGATGAGGGATAAGATTGACGATGATAAAGCAGGTTAGTAGAGCCATTGTAGAGAACATATAAATGGACAAGAAACCAATTTTTTTTAAAAATTGTCAAATATAGGACCCAGAAGTTCCAGTAATATCTTGATAAGCATGATTTGTAGAAAGTCAAGTCAGATGTTTTCCAGAAACTCAAAGCATGAACAATGAACAGACAACTTAAGGTTGAGGGCTGAGACCAGGCAGAAGATAAAAAGACTCTAAGGTGTTACTCATGAGGGAATCTACATGTAATGAGACAGAGATCTAATAACAGAAGATATGAATGAAATATGCACCTGAGATTTTAGCAGAATTGCCCCAAACTGGATATAATATGTAGGCAATAAAATGTCAACTCCTTGTAAAAGAATTCATGTATGATAATTTGTATAAAGAATGATTCTCAATTAGGTTTCATATTTAGCAGGGATAAATATGATATTTTATATAAAATAAATGATTTAGCTTGGAAATTTTGGTGAATTGTCCTCGGCCATTACTTATTCGAAGAAAGAAGAGAACCAGTATTTCTGCACAACCAATACATGTCAGTTCCTGTGCTAGCTGCTTCACATGTTCTCTCATTAATCCTAATAGCCCTGTAAGATAGCGCTTACTCTCAGTAATTTACAGCTGAGAAAACCAGAGCTCACAGAGGTTAGTAATTTGCCCAAACAAGTCTGATTTCAAAGTATGTTCTTTCCACAGGCTACACTGCAGAGTCGAACAGGGAGATGTCAAATGATTTCTGACTTTTTCTACTGCCAAAGCTTATTAGTTAATACATGACCTCACTACAAATATGGAGATAACTTATCAATATCTTTGTTCTCCCAACAAATCTTTTGCCTATGATTAAGCATTTTGATCAGTCAAGATGTATAGACATACTATTACAGACTATACCTTTGAAAGTATAGTCTGTAATTTTTTCTCTATATCTTTCTTCTTAACCTTTCTTCTGTGGCCTCACATTTTTTATCTGGTAAAATGAGGGCTTTGACTAGGTGGTATCTAAAGTCCTATTTGATACCTGAGAGTGGAGGAGGGGGGTAGAAGGAGGTAGATGAGGTAAAAGGGGTCCAACATGTGGTGACATCAAAGAATTAAAAAAAAATAAAGTTCTATTTGAGTCACATTATTCATTCATTCACTCATTCATTCAGTAAATAGAGATTTTTCTATGTATCGGGCACCATTTTATGTGCTGGGAATACAGTGGTGAATGTAGTTAAAATCTCATAGAACTTACATTCTATAAAATTTCCGATCTTAAGACAATAATTCTCAATGTAGTGAGGAGCAACAGGTGGGAAAAATTTTCCGAACTGCTTGGGAAATCTTATTTTGAAAGTACACCTGTACTGCCTCCTAAATCTGCAGTCTGCTCCCCAGGAAGTGAGCACTGTGGGGAGCCAGTGCCTTGAAAAACGTTTGTGGTATCCTTCATACCGGCTTGGCAGAATAAAGGTTGAAAATTAGTGTTCTAAGTGATGTAGCACATTAAAGAGGTGCCAGTCACATTGCTCTATTTTAAAGTCTGAAGGAAGACTCATTAAAAGAGCCAATTCTGACTCTCACTCTGCCATGTAAGAACAAAGCAAGAAGACAGCTATCTACAAGCCAGAAAGACGATCTCATTAGAAATCATTGTCAGGCACCCTGATCTTGCACTTCCCAGCCTTCAGAACTATGAGAAATAAATGTCTGTTATTTAAGCTGCCAAACAAACAAACAAATAATACAAGTGCCAATTCTAGATTTAAAGTAAGCTTGAAAATGCACTTGAATTAATAGCCCCTGATTAAGTCCTATGAACACTTGTACCCATCAGAATGCTTACCCATCTTATTGTTGGCCATGATCTCTCATGCTGAATTCACATGGAAAAATTGTTTGATTAAAAACACCACTGTCCCCTACAGTGAGTTTTAATATGTCAGGCTATATAGGCAGTTTTCTATATTTAAATACAAACAAACAAGCAAGTGTTAATGATGTCATAACATTTTGGTGATGAAAGCCCTGCGTACATATTATGCGTTCATGTTCTGAGAATCATAACAAAATCTGAAATGTTAGGAAGTTTTTAAAAAATCATTTCCACCCCACTCAAATCTAACAGTTATAATTAAATTTATGCTATAATCAACACAAATTACCATAAACATGTATATGACATTAAAAAAAAAACACCACCTCCAATTTAATTTAACACTGTCAGTCAGAATGTTTTATTTTAAACTTGCTCTTCAAACTCTCAAATATAACATATGTGGCAAAGAAACAGTTAACACACAACATCTGCCACAACTCTATCTTTGAACTGCCTTTTCTACATTATGTGATATCTTACAATTTCTTTCAACTTCTTACATTCATAGTATTCTTAATGGCAGCAATGTCAATTTTTCTGCTTTGAAAACAGTTCCATTAACGTTCTGAAATTGCTTAAAATGACAACTTTTTCCCTTTAGAATTCTACTGCTGCCCACATTAGTGAAATAATTCAACATATTATTAATAAGTTGTTGAGAGGTATACGGTACTCAATAAGTCAACTCCCAACTCTAAGTGAAAATGAACTTCAATCCAAAACAAGCATTTTCCTAAATCAATATACTCAACTACTTTTCTCAAAAATATTTCCATTCTGAAATAAGCTTTTTTGTATGTGTGAGATACAATAGTTTCATCTTTTATTCCTAACAGAACTCATGCTGTACTTTTTTTCTCAAAATATATTTGACAATTCTGTGCAAAATGTTAAGTTCTGTATAGGCATGTACCTTATTTTGAAAAAGTTTATAAAATATAATTCCTAAAAACAACATCGACATTAGACAATAGAGGAGGAAGAAACATATCAGACAAAGCCTAATTTTTCACATGAGAAAATAAGTATGTTCTTAAAGCTCCAGTAATACATTCCTTGAAAAAACTCAGAATGCACTTTGGTCATTATTAAACGTATTAGAACATAGGTGAGTAAAACAAAACGCTTCTGATGCTTTCTACAGAAAGAAAATATACTGCGGAGGCTGAATTGAGGCTGATCAAAAGGAATGGTAAGAGCAAAGTGATATTATAACATGGCTCTGTTCTCTACACATTCCTGATCTTAAGATTATGATTTGGGGATTAGAACTGCACCAATCAAATAAATCATTTACAATTAATTATTTTAAATTTCCTAAAATGTGGTAAAAAACGTGAGGATATTCAACACGATATACCTTGCACCAAGAAAATTCTAGATTGTTTCAAATAAATTGTTTTAGAAACTAGGTGCCGTTTTTTAAAAAATGGCAAAAACATTTCATGTTTCATTTATTTCCTAAAATATTCTTGATTGTACAAATATAACAACTTAAAATCAAGGCCCAATGTAAGATACCATCATATTTGCCCTATTTACCTAACATGTCAACATGATAAGTTCTCATTTGGACACTTGGCAAATTATTAGGGGGTTGTGGTGAAATTTTCCAAGTTTAAAAGCATCTAAAATAGCCCTTATTTGACTGGAAGGGGTAGGGAGAGATGTACCAGATTAAGTTTAGAGGACAGAATTTGCAAGCTGAAGCTGTTTCTCTTGAAAATTTAGATACACAGTACTTTTAAAACTATCAATCAGGGGAATATTTTATTGGTTCTTAACCCTAAGTTGTTCATTTGAGTGTGGTATGAATAGCATACCCTATAGTGTACCATGGGGGAAAAATTACTTTACTTGAGTAAACATAATGTACTTTAGTAATATCAATAGGCACTTCACTTGTGAGATGAGTATATACCTCACTCAAAAGGATACCATATCATGCCCTAGTACACTATAACATATTTCATATAAAGATACGCATTAAAAGTAACAATTTTAAAAAGTGCACATTTTGAGCATGCACAGTTAGAGCTGTGCAAACAGCCCAGTGTTTCAAATAAATACAATTATTACTAGTAAATTTTTATCAAAATATGTTACAGTATGATAACCATTTACAATTATTGCTCTATTAAGAGTTTTATCATCAAAGAGCACTTTGTTGACTTATTATGTAATACCATATATATTAATACTGAAGGGTGCTTAACTGCAGCTTAATCAGTTTAGATCCTGGCATTGTTCCAAAATAATTCAAGAGAAACCCTGACTGGATCTTGATTTACTGAAGAAAATGCTTTGTGTGTTTAGCTGAGTCCAATGCAATCGTCAGAAGTTAAAGACGTTTCCCCCGAGTAAGGCAAGTTCACGGCATCGATGGAGAAACAGTGCTTAGCAATGGCTTCGTCTCACGATTTGTTGTTTTGTCAATTATTTATAAGCAATTACCAGGATCTCAAGTATCTGGATATCAGTTTTATCACCCTTTCATCAACAACTAAGTACATCAATGCTAAAAATAAAATATGAAGACTAAAATAAATGTAAAAAAAAAAAAAACAACAGTGAACAAGGAAAATAAATATAAGAATTGCACAAGACAGTCTGATGTAAACACTTCAATTTCCCAGCTGAGACTTCTGAAGCAGCATCGGTGACTGCTTTCAGGCAGCTTAGTTGGTACTCTTATTCTGGAAAAGAGGCTACATCTTCTTTTTTCTGAATTGTCATGACTTAATCTTCCACAGCTAGTGAAAAAATAATAAAAGTAGTGACCATTGGAGTTCAGTTTTACTATCACAACTTATTAAACTGTATCACATAATACTATTTTTAATCTAAATTTCATCCATGAACATGTGCAGGTTCTACTATTTTAAACTCCTTTATCCTTTTATTTTCAAGAAAAATTCACTTTAACTAAAATGAAAATCAGATCTCTCTTGCTTTCTTTTACAGGGAAGTGGCAATATACATACACTACTCGTTTAATATGAATATTCTACACCTTATTCACTAACAGTTGAACAATGTTGGAGGACATATGCATTGATATATAGATAAATAATATAACTCTGGGGCAAAAAAAGAAATAGGGCTCTTATCACCTAAATTAGATTCAGATATATGAGTAAAAATAAATTACCTCCACTTATCCTACACTGGAGCCCTATTTGTAATGAATACTGTTCCAAATTAGGAGCTCCGATAGTCTTATAAACCAAGAATGTTTATCGTTCTTTGAAATTAAATGTGAAATTATTTTCACTAATTGTATACAACATTATCAAAACAATTCCATTACTGTGCATGTGAGATCTCAAAAGAGTGCTAGGGTTAAATAAATGTCACAAAAATGCAACAAGGCACTAAGTGATAAAAAATACCTGCAAACTCTTACCTTTAAATTAAATCCAAGCAAGTCACTGATAACACCAGAAACGGCTGACAGGATGACAACCTGGGTGATGTTATAAAGCAGTGGATTCATTGTAAGCCCATATAGTCTAAAGGGACTGTCTAATTCCTAGAAGAGAAAAAAACCATAAGCCCAGATTCATTAAGAATTACATCTATTCAACTAATTCAGGGCAATATACAATGAGGGTTAAAAAAAAAAACAGTTACTAATTATGGATAGTTTTAGAAAGGATAAACTTGGTTAAACCTGAAATAAGTAAATATGCTTTTAGGGTGTTTTTGTTTGTTTGTTTGTTTGTTTTAAGGTGATTTCCTTTAAAAGAACTCCTAAACCAACTAATGGTTGCCAGATGAGAGGGGATTGCGGGGCGGGGCCTGGGTGAAAAAGGTGAAGGAATTACCAAGTACAAATTGGCAGTTACAAAATAGTCACTGGGATGTAAACTACAGCATAGAGAATATAGCTGAGAGAATTATACTGTTATAATTATGCACAGTGCCAGGTGGGTAACTAGACTTACTGGGGGGGATCACCTCATAAGTTATATAAATGTCTAACCGCTATCTGTACACCTAAAACTAATAATATATTGAATGTCAACTGTAATTGCAGAAAACAAGAACTTTGTAGCCTAAATTTGTAACTCCAACTTCTATCCCAAATGAATGGCCAGTAAAGTACTGGTCTAGTAGCTACAAGGAGGTTTGAGAACATTTCATAGTATAAGAATAGAAAGAGAAAAAGAACAGTATCTTTTTGCAGTCTCTAATTAGCCAATTTTCTGCCAATATTAATACATATGTAAAAACTCCCCTTTGAGACAATTTTTGAATACATGGATTAATTAATTAATTGACTGATTCAAACATTTAAAGTTCTCTGATATGCCAGGCCCTGTGCTGGGCTCTGGGAAGTAAAGATGCAGTTCCTGTGCTGAAGGACCTTACTCCTGAAACTTAGTGGGTAGGGGAGAGTATGTATTTCATCAACACATGCAAGAACATGGCACCTCTGAATTGCTACAGGTTGCTCAACATTGTTAGAGCCCAAGCCCAAAGGAAAAAGCACTCTGAATTTATAAAACTGGCTACTTATGAAAGGGTCATTCTTTAGACAGGTTGTATTGACAGAATGGCACTAAAGGAATTTAATTAGGGGAATAGTATATTGGATGTGCATGTGACAAAGATCACCAGGTTAGCAACGTGGAAGGAGGATGAGAGAGTGGTGAGACCAGAAGCAGGAATCAAAAGCTTGAGAGATGATGAAAGTCTGACTCTTGGGGCAGTATTGGTAGAAAGAGGAAATGAATTGGAAGATATATGAGAGGCTAAATCAATGTGCCTAAGAATTTCTTGGCTGTGAAGAATGAGAAAGAGCAATCTATATTAAGTCTCAGGTTTCAGACTAAAAGACTATGTATGATCAAAAAGAACCATGCTGTTGTGCTTTGTATTTTAGTTATTTTTATACTTCTCTCTTCTCTGAGATAGACGCTGCTCTTAAATCTCATCTCTATCCCCTCCTCCTGTCTAGCATAGTGCCAACACTCTGAAGATATTTGACATATATGTGTCAAAAAAACCCACCCTCCTCTTCTGAACCCTTTCAATGCCTAATACACTGTGAGGTGCAGTCTATACCTAATAAATACTTTTTAGTTGACTGAAAAAGTAACACTGAGAGACAACTAATTTCACACCATTCTCTGAACACTTATAAACAACACTAAGAATTATAATTGTTATAGAAATTGAGATTTTAAAAAATATTTTCCTTTTAAGAAAAAAAGCATTGCATTGCAAAGCAGTGATAAAAATATTTTATTAAATTACTTCCAAAGAGCTATTATTATAAGATCAGAGATATCAAAATTATATTCCTTTTGATTACCAAAAATGATTTGAAAATATAAATGTTTATTGGTAATATATAGTAATAATTATGTAATACTACTTTTTAAGCTAACTCAGGCTGAGCAGAAGAGTGCTGAGAAATACAAGATTAAAATATTTCAAAATTAGTATCAAATCTTTTTGAAATCTATTTTAAGTTCTAGCAGGCAAAAATTTCCAAAGATGCCAACATCTACAATACTTCTAACCATTATTAGAAATCTTAAAATTTTGAGTTATTAAAATATCAAAATGAAATGACTTGGATTACTTTGGTTAGTTTTGCAATGAGAATTGTGTGAATGTGCTCAAATATAATTTGGAAACAAACTGGATAATCATGAAATCAAAATACAAGGTAAGATCTACAAGCAAAAGACTAAGATATAATGTCAGAACAGCATATTCTACATTACATCCATTTTGAATTTTATTTTTACCTTTAGCAGTTTAGTAGCCAGTTTTAAAACATTATTCACTAGTGTCAGTTCCTCTTTTTTGTTAGGTTTCTTCTCCATTTTCAAGTATAGGTTTATCTTTTATTAAAAAGACAATTAAAAATACTTAATATTGTAACACATACTCATTTTTAAAAGAAACTGAAAGCTATTCACTGAAATATTAATGTTCATTCCCTGGTTATTGAGATCATAGGGGATAGTAATATTTGCTATACTTTACTATATATTCCAAATTTCCTACAATAAACATTATTTTCTAAGAAAATAACTATTTTAGCTTTTCATATATAATTAAAAGATGAGACAAGGAAAACTGGATATCATTATTTAAAAGGTGAAATACTATAGTCTCAGAGCCAAATCAACCTAAAGAATAAATAGTAACTATAATAATAAGTAAATTGGTTTGTTTGCTACTTTTCCCTTTCATTTTAATTGAGCTCATCCAACAAGGTTACAATTTTTAAAAATTAAACTATCCCTGATGAAAATACTCAAGTTCATTGGTAATAACTTTCTTTGAATAATTTTTATGAAATGTTAAGGGAGATACTAAACAAGTTCATACAAAATAAAGTTAACCATTACATTATTATGCTTTACCCTTTCTATTAAATAAAGATTCATACTTATTCAAACATGGCTCTGCTATCCTGCAAACATAACCCACTAATGGTTTAAAATTAATCATTTCTATAAATAGTACTTCTTATCCAATGAAAATGAGACATAAAACCAGTAGATTAGATTTGAAATCTGCATCAACAAATTTCGTTTTGCTTTATCACACAAATGATCTTAATCTAGTAACACAGGTTCCTCAAAAACTTGAAGTAAATGAAAATATTTTAGATTCATATGTGGACTACAGACATTAATTTATAACGTAAGAAACATATATATTCTCACCTGTTCTGTAAGTAATATTGAGGTATTGCTATATTTTTTACTTGTTTCTGATCCAAGGGTAACAAATCTTAGGAGAAAAAGTGTTAACGAGATGCACCAGATTACCAGTTCCCAATTGTAGTGACAATCAAGGAAGATCTCATGCACATGAAGCAACTAGAAGTTTTTGAAAGAGGCAACATGAAGCAGCAATGTGATTCAGTTTTCTTTTTAAAAGAAAATAACATTTTATTTCATACGGATTGATCATGAATATAGTATGACATTTTAAAAACATTTCACATTTATTATGAAATATTTCAAGCACATAAAAAGTACAGAGTATAATGCAATCAAATCCAACAGGGCCTCTACCCACTTCTGTCAAATCTTAATATTTTGCAGTATTTCTTTTCAGATTATTAAAGAATAAAAGATTAAAGATTCAGTTAAAGCCCCTTTAAACTTTTTCTTCATCATCATTCTCCTTCTTCCCCATCCCTTCTATAGGGGTAATAAATTTTGTTTATCTTTTCCATATAGTTTTTATAGTTTACCTAAATATATATATCCTTAAACTATGTGATTTTATATATTTTAGAATTTATAAAAAATGTCATCACATTGTCTACATCATTCTTCAATTTGCTTTTTATTCTACTGAACTTGGTTTTCAAGATTTATCCATGTTGATACATGAAGCTCAAATTCATTCATTCTAACTCCTATAAGGTATTACAGTAAAAGAATCAACTATAATTTACTAGCCTCTTCTATCCATTAACATTTATTTTATTGCCAATTTTCCTCATTATGAACAATGCTGCAATAAACATTCTTTTATGCATCTCTTTGTACACCCATGTAAGACTCTCTAGGAGTTAATATCTAGGAGTAAAATTGCTGGGTCCTTGGATATTCACATATTCAACAATATTAGATATTACAAATTTATCTCTAAAACAGGTGTATCAATTTATACTCTCAGCAGTGTTATCAGAGTTCTCTTTGCCTCTCATTTTTGTCCACACTTGGTATTATCCAACTTCTTAATACCTGCTAATCTGATGGGTGTAAACTGTTTTCTTATTGTTTTGATTTTATGTTTCCTGATTACTTAGGGATAGGATGAATATGACTCATATGCTTATTGGTCATTGTGTTTCCTCTTCTGTAAGTTAACTTTTCCTATTTCATATCTGCCTTTTCTATATTAGGTTGTCTGCTTTTCTTATTGATTTGTAGAAGTTATTTATATATTCTAAATAACAATACTATTTAGGTCACATATTTTGCCAATATCTTTTTCCAGACTCCATTTTATCATTATAGTGTCTTCTATAGTACTTAAAATTTTAAGGGAGGGGTGTTGGAGAAGAATAATATATGAGAGACTGTATGTATCAGGCAAAAAATCTAAAATATTTACTATCTGGCCCTTTATAAAGAAGTTTGCTGACCTGTCTTATAGAACTAATTGATTTGTTTATGCCGATGTTGTATTCATTTTTGTTGATCCTGATCTTCTAAAAAATGTATATTTTTAATAATTTGTCTGTAAAGTCACTTGGATGTTCTATATAGATAATCGTAGTCTATGATTTTGTTTTTTCTTTTCCAATCTTTATATCATTTTTTTTTCCCCCTGTCTTCAATGGTTAGTGCCCTCTATCAAAGTGCTAACTAGAAGAGGTAGAGAGGATAACTGTCTTATTTCTAAGTTACTACCCTAAGGTAACAAACATCATATGTACAATGTTTGTTCCAATTTCTGAAAGATATACTTATCAGATTAAGGACTACTTTTCAGTCATAGCATTATAAATCTCCACTGAAATTTACCAATTTGTTTTCTGCATCTATTGAAATGAGGAGGATGTTTCCTCATCTTTTAATTGACTAAAGGAGATCAAACTAGATTAATGGATTTTCTAAAGTTGAAAATCTTTGCCTTCCAGGAATAAACTGTCTCGATCATGGCATCTTTATTGTTATTAAATTGCTGGCTTCGTCTTCTTCGTATTTTGCATCTAAGTTGATAAGAGAAATCAGCTCATAATTTCCTTTTCATATTCTCTCTGGTGTTGGTATCAAGGTTATATTAGCCGCATAAAATGAATTGGGAGATTATGCCCTGTTTTTCTATTCTCTAAATATTCTGTGTAGAATTAGGACTGTTTGTTTGAATATTTGGCAAATTTTATGATTCTAGAGGATTTTTGTTGGTGGCAGATTTTTAAACTACTAAATCAATATTGCTTTGGTTATAGGTCTCCTCAGATTTTAACTTTTTAAGTCAGTTTTAATAAATTATGCGTTTCTACAAAACTGTCCACCTAATCTTTCAACTTTCATGACATAAAGTAACTTATACTGGTATTCTTTAAAAAATCCTCAACTGTGCCAGTATTTCAGTTTAATACTATGCTTTTATTTTTAAACATTTGTTATTTATATGTTCCAAAATTTCCAAATGTATGATAATTTTTGTTGCTATCACTGTTTTTATACTTTAAGTGCATTACAGCTAGATCACGTGGTCTACATGGTATCAGCTGAGAAGAATTACTTCACGGCCTAGTACGTGGGAAAGTATTATAACTATCTTTATACCCGAAAAGAATATGTATTCTCCAATTTGAGAATAAAATTTTGACTATTTTATTTAGATACATATCTTCATTATATTTTTGTCTTGCTTAACCTATCAATTACTAAAAGAAAGGTGTTGAAATCTCCCAACATTGTACTTTGTCAGTTTCTTACTATAGTGCTAATGATTTTGGCTGTATATAGATATATTTGAAATTATATGATTACATGCATACGGGTTTGGAATTGTTAGATATTCTTGAATTATTCTTTCAATTTGTCAGGCTTTTTGGATTACAGTCTACTTCATCTGATACTAATGTAAGTTTACCAGCTGTCTCTTGGCTAGCATTTGCCTACATCTTTTTCTATCCTTTTGCATTCTCAACCTTTCAATATTATTATGTTTCATATGTCTTTTGTTGATATAGATTTTATATTTATATGAGACAGAAGAACTACAGAATGTACTTCAGGTACATGGAAATTAAACCTTTAAGAAAAGACTAAGATGTAATAAGAAATTGTGAGCAAAAAAAAAAAAAAACCAGTCTTTTCCTTTTTGGTTGCTTTAAAAATTTTTCTCTTTGTTTTTGGTGTTCTGTAGTTTCTTTGCAAGGTGTCTAAGTGTGGATTTATTTTTATTGTTGCTTCTTGCTCCTGTTATGCTCCCTAAATCTGAAAATTAGTGCTTCTCATCAACTCCGAAAAACTCATAGCCATTGTCTCTCCAAATATTGTTTTCCTTCTTCTTTTTATCTGGAATTCCTGTTAGATGTATGCTGGATATCCCATCTGTCTCAATTTCTTTTCATATTTCCATCTCTTTATCCCTGTCCTACATTCTGGGTAGTTTTTTCCATCTCCTAGTTCACTATCTTTAGTTGTCTTTGACCTGCTATTTTTTCTGTTTGTTGTGTTTTTAGTGTCAATAACCATATCTTTCATTTCTCTGAAGTACTGTTTGATTCTCTTTCAAATGTTTTTTTTTTCTTCACAGTGTTATCTGTCTTTAATCATTTTAAACAAGCTTATCTTATAGTTTCTATCTGATCAGTCTATTATCTGAAGTAGCTGGAGAGCGAATCCTGTTTATTCATCTGTTGACCCACTCCTGTTGGATTGTTTCTTCATATGTTTTGAAACCCAAAGAGGCTCTATCTGTGAATATCGTGTGAGGCCTAGACTGAAGTCACATAGCCCAGAACAATCTTGGTTTTGTTTCCACCAGGTATCCAGGATCCTAAGATCACTTTTTATATTAACTTCTTGACATAGGGGTTACAGGACAAGGTCTGTAATGTACATATGAACCTTGAACCCGAAATAAGCACAGACCTACAGTTACATACTCTCAGGAGAGACTATTCCCCACCTTCTTGTCAGAATCTAGGCAGTCAGACAAGCTTCCTTATTATCTTCCTGTGCTGGTGGGCAGACTGTGTTTCTTATTGCACCTTTTCACTGAGGGTTCTGGCCTTATGGTGTAAGCATGTATGAGAATGCATGCAGGTCAAGGCCTCCTCTTCTGTCCTCATATGGGCATAAAATCTCAAATCTCTAAGATACTAAGATCGACAACGTACCTCACCTTATGCTAGGACTGTTATAGCATTAAAACATATACCTAATTGCTCCGCTTTTCAGTTTTGTCTTCAGTTTGGCCCTTTTACTATCTTATAACCTCAGATATGTATATAATGTGTATTAAAAAGCTCATATATAGATATAAAAAGCTGGATTTTATTTTTCTAGCATTGTATGATGTTTTAAAGCAGAATTATCAGGTAATCTAATATGTCATATTACTTGAAGTGGAAGTTTAAATTTTATAGCAAAGAATATATCTTGAGATACTTTTGTGTTTCCTGACTAATCTTGGTCAATGAGAATTCTTTTATAGAACATGAGGCAGTCAAGTCACAGTGACAATTCGGATATAAAATAACTAACATTGACTGTGAATAAAGCAGAGGTTCATGGAAAATATCCTGAAACAATTTCATAACTATAGTCACTCATAAGTTTGTCTTGGGAAATAAAGATAACCAAGTGAATTGTAGACAAAAACTATTATACGGCCAGTGAACAGATATCTGAGAATATGCTAGCCACTCTTTTAACACAGAGATGAATAAGATGCATTTATTTATTCTACTGAAAAAAAAATAAACTGTAAAAAGTCAATTTTACAATTGTGTAACTAGGCTTACTTATATTATTACTTTTATTGTTTATTATTGAAAAGCCTACTGAAGCTGCATATTTATAGATCAGATTACCTAATTTCTATGCAGAACAAGTTAACTCACCTGGGCACAACAGATAAATACAACTGAGATAGTCAACAAAAAAGCAGAGGAAACTATTACATCAACTGATCGCTGAGGACCTCGACGCTGGGGGGAAAAAAAGGGAAAACAGTTTTAAGTATATTTACTAATTAGCAGCTAATTCCATGCTTTCAGTCCATCACTGCAGGTTCATCATAACTTACAATGTTGAAAATATATCTAATTTGTCAGATGAATTTTAATTCTAAAGTGTTACTATTTCCAGAGGATTTGTAACACAGTGAAAATGGTGAATATATAGCCTAGAATCCTTAGCATAACTTCCAAATATTTCATTTTTGTCAAACACTAATCATTCAATCAACAAATGTTTCTTAAGCACCTGCTCAGAATGAGGCACTGTGCTAGGTGCTGGAAATACAGCAGAGAACAAAACAAACATGGTCTCTACCTTCATAGGAACTAGTAGGGAGTCAGACAGCAAGCTCATGATCACAGGTCTATGTGATTAAGTTGTGATGAGTGCTTTGAGGGAAAGATATAGGATGTTCTGAGAAATTTGGAAAGGAGTTTGATACAAACATCACTTCCTTAGAGAGCTCTTCCCAGTCCCATACTTCTAATTCCCAAATACGAGATTGTGCGGGCCTAAGAAGATCTCTCTAAGTTTGGTGATATTTACACCAAACTAAGGCACAGGTGCAAGATGGCACATGGCAGTGTTCTCAGCAGAAGGAAGACCATGTGCAAGAGCACAGAACAGGACTAATCTTGGTCAATGAGAATTCTTTTATAGAACATGAGGCAGTCAAGTCACAGTGACAATTCGGATATAAAATAACTAACATTGACTGTGAATAAAGCAGAGGTTCATGGAAAATATCCTGAAACAATTTCATAACTATAGTCACTCATAAGTTTGTCTTGGGAAATAAAGATAACCAAGTGAATTGTAGACAAAAACTATTATACGGCCAGTGAACAGATATCTGAGAATATGCTAGCCACTCTTTTAACACAGAGATGAATAAGATGCATTTATTTATTCTACTGAAAAAAAAAATAAACTGTAAAAAGTCAATTTTACAATTGTGTAACTAGGCTTACTTATATTATTACTTTTATTGTTTATTATTGAAAAGCCTACTGAAGCTGCATATTTATAGATCAGATTACCTAATTTCTATGCAGAACAAGTTAACTCACCTGGGCACAACAGATAAATACAACTGAGATAGTCAACAAAAAAGCAGAGGAAACTATTACATCAACTGATCGCTGAGGACCTCGACGCTGGGGGGAAAAAAAGGGAAAACAGTTTTAAGTATATTTACTAATTAGCAGCTAATTCCATGCTTTCAGTCCATCACTGCAGGTTCATCATAACTTACAATGTTGAAAATATATCTAATTTGTCAGATGAATTTTAATTCTAAAGTGTTACTATTTCCAGAGGATTTGTAACACAGTGAAAATGGTGAATATATAGCCTAGAATCCTTAGCATAACTTCCAAATATTTCATTTTTGTCAAACACTAATCATTCAATCAACAAATGTTTCTTAAGCACCTGCTCAGAATGAGGCACTGTGCTAGGTGCTGGAAATACAGCAGAGAACAAAACAAACATGGTCTCTACCTTCATAGGAACTAGTAGGGAGTCAGACAGCAAGCTCATGATCACAGGTCTATGTGATTAAGTTGTGATGAGTGCTTTGAGGGAAAGATATAGGATGTTCTGAGAAATTTGGAAAGGAGTTTGATACAAACATCACTTCCTTAGAGAGCTCTTCCCAGTCCCATACTTCTAATTCCCAAATACGAGATTGTGCGGGCCTAAGAAGATCTCTCTAAGTTTGGTGATATTTACACCAAACTAAGGCACAGGTGCAAGATGGCACATGGCAGTGTTCTCAGCAGAAGGAAGACCATGTGCAAGAGCACAGAACAGGAAAGATCACACTGCATTCAAAGAACTGAAGCAGTCTAGTGTGGCTGGAATGTAGGGAGGAAAGCGTTTCAAATTGAGACAAGAAAGACAGGCTATTGGTAGAACTTAGGTCATGAAGGCTATTATAAGCCCCGTTAAGACTTTATTCTTTATCCTAAGAACAATAATCTCCAAAACGTTTTAAGAGTTATATGGTCAAAACTACATTTTTAAATGATCTCTGGTGGTAGACTGAAGAAAGTACTGGAAGGATGAAATATGAATGCTGGGATGCCAGTTAAGAGGCAGCTGCTAGCCCAATGCAGAAGATGACTGGTTTCAACTAGGGTGGTGGAAATAGAAACAAATGAAAGTAAATGAATTCAAGATACATTATGAAAACAGAAAGGGTAGAAGTTGGTGATTACCTTGATGTTGGAAATGCAAGAGAAAGAATAAATTCCAAGGATAATTCCTAGGTCTGAAGTTAAATGCTTCCCTCACTGAAGTATAAGCTAAGGGTAGGGACTTTCATCTCATGAACAGTGGATGACACATGGTTAACATTAAATAAACGTTTATTGAATAAAGTTGATAGGGATGATAGATAGAGTTGATAATAAAGGGAAATTTAAGTTGACGTCTTGCTAAGCCATGCAACGAACATATTCATCCCTCCATACGACAGAAATGTCACAGTGAGAAAAAATAATCTATGCCAATTTCTAACATTTCCCAATGGTGACTAAGTTAGTTGAATTTAACAAGTTAAATAGACAGAACAATGAATTTTTTAAATAGAAGGGTAGACGAATAGTGCAAACTTATTTTCACTTTTCATTGTTACTTCAAAATCAAAAGCATTAAAGATCTAGGTACACTAGAGGATATCTGGTCTTTGGGTCAACTTATTAAGACATGATTACTCCATACGTAATGAAATTCATTGCTACTTAAAGCAACAAAGCAATAATCCATAGAAGGTGTTTTCCTAAAACTAATTCAGATGCTTCCTATTTCTCTCCTGAGTTTTTTCACTTATTTCCATAATTAGGAAAGTTATTTTAAAAGATTAAAGAAAAAAAAACAGCATGAAAAGAATAGCTTAGAATTGCAAGCTAATATTTTTAAATAGTAATAGGTCACTTCAGTAAGGGGACTCATTGATTACAGGTTATTTTTTAAAAATTCTTTTTAAAGCAGTGGGCTCCCTCTGCTGGCTTGCAATAACCATTCTAGATAGAAACAAAATCTTTAACATAGCTTTTTAATGAATAATAGAAGTTGGTGAGATTTATGAACAAATATAAATTTAGAACAATCTGATCTTGAATCATCTACCTCAAATGCAGTCTTTTCGACTTCAAGTGTTTTACTCTAAAGAAACAGTTAAACATTTATTTTGGATTTCTGTAGATGGATCTAAAAGAACACAAATTATGGCCACACAGCACCATGGGAGTACCTATGTGACTATACAGCTAACTCATACATATAGACAAAGAAAGTGGAACTCTGAGAGGGAGCCAGCACCTTGAGAGTACTTTTATCACTCATTCTACCTTAAGATAGGACCGGAGAGATAGCCACATTTTTATATTCTGTACTTTCTTCAACCGGAAATGAGGAACCTCAGATTTTCGAGCCCTCCTTGCCGATGTTAAATGCCCAAAGAGTTTTGCAAAAAGTAATCGCTGAAAAAGATAAAGGTAAGAATTAATTTTCAAGTAGATTACCACAGAAAAACAAAAATCAACAAAATATGGATTGCTATGATTTTATTTGGTTAAGTACTACAAAAACCAAACAGGAAAATAATTAGCAGGTAAAAATGAAATATTAAATACTTCAGGAATACTTTGAATATCAGGAAAAGGATAAAATAATCTCTATTCAGAAATCTATATTATACTCACCTGTTTATAAGTTCTTTCTGCTACACAGAGTAAAAAAAAGAAAATCCACACAAGCGACACACGAACCACAAAACTTATAATAACCATAGAAAGAACTACAGCGTCTTCATTAGAACCAAAGGCAATCACATAAAGTTCTGAAGCAGAATGTGCTGTGAGTTGTTCCAAGTCTGTAGCTTGAGAGAGTCGGAAAACAAATGGAGTTAAACCCAGGATTAGAGAGATTGCATTTCCAAAAATCTGGTATCCTATTCCTGGTATATGGCTGTTAACCTTTATAGAGAGAAAAGAAAAAAGAAAAAAACTTACACAAATTTACCTATAGTAAAATGAGTTCCTCTTAAGCATGGTTTCATTTATAGCAATATGAAGTCATTTTATTATACTATGTTAATTTTAATACATAGGTAATAAAATTAAAATATACTCAAAGGCCAAGAGCCTATTATATGTAAAAAGTAAGTCATTGTTTCTTCAGTTTTTAAAAACAGTTCAGTATCAAGTGTCTAAATCACTAAGTAGATGCCAAAGAATTAACTATCTTGGTCTTATCCATATCTTGAAAAAAATTCTATGTATCTCTCATTATTTCAAAAGTTAGAAATATTCACAAATACTGCAATATTAAAAAAAATGAGATCTCATATCCACTTAAATTCAGTTCATTAAAGAAAAAATCTAGAATTTTACTTATGTGATAAATTTGTAATTTGTGTTTTTCTTCAAAAAGCTCAATATACAAATGGATGTCTCCTTAAACTCTAAATCCATTTTAGGAGAGAATGTTAGAGGGGAGAAAAATAAGAGAGGGGGAAAGAGGGTGGGGGAATTGTAAAACAAGGAAACTGAAAATTAATAATAGGCAAATATAAGATTGGTGGAACTGAGAGGTACATTAAATATCATCTAGCTAACTTTTTATCATCATATTACACATTATGATCTGCTAGTTCACAGACAGTCAAGGT
>NW_006494610.1:11077236-11111521 GCF_000325575.1 Pteropus alecto
ACCAACTAGATTCAAGTCTCTAGAGACTCCTTGTGGATAGCTTTTCATTGCTCACACTGAAATACGTAAGAGAAAGTAGATAAATTTCTAGACCCAGTTATTTTAATTTCTCTCCTACATAAAGTGTGTACAACAGTTCTAGCATAACAATAAACAAGAAATTTAGAACTGCAAGTTAAATCATGACTAGTTGTAATTTGTGTTTTATCTGTCCAGAAGAATCAGATAAAATTTAAAAAGTAGCAATAATTTGAGAAAAGAAACAATTTAATAGAAACTGAAATTAAAATCCATAGTATTTGTACTCTACTTCAAATTACTCAAGATATTTACCATTAGCTGCATTATTTCTATACATTTAACTAGATAAGCACATATCAATACAAATTTTCCAATTTGAATTTTTTAATGTTTTGAGTACTAATAAATAAATGAACCACAAAGAATGATAAAAATAAATTTTCATAAAACTTGTACATATCTATCCAGCAGCTCAATTTGATCCACTGAAAGCAAAAGAAAGAATAACATAAAAGAAATTTTTAGATTGTATCTATTCTTGTTGACAAGAATGAAAACACTAAAAGATGAGAATGGTTTGCTGACAAATCATTGTTTAAATCATCGACAGAGTATATACAATGAATTTTATTTTTCATATTGAAGAAATGAGGTGAGCAGGTTATAAAAATATAACACTCCAGTAAATAATTACTATATTAATTATTTAATAATCAGTCTTTTCTTTGAAATAAAATAATAAAATTTAAAAACTTACTCTGTTCATTATCATTCCACTGATTTCAAGTACAGACATATCCGCTTTCTTGCAGTCATTACCTTCCCAAACTATCGCACTTATTTTTTCTAATCCTGGGTGAGAACTATGGAGCCAGGGCAAATGACTCTATAAAAAATAAACAAAAATTGGTGAATGTTTATCACATTTCATAAATAAAACATACACATGTATATACATAGATATACACAAATTTAACTAAAAAACAGAAATTGATGAATGCATTTATATTTTATAAGTATATATTTATATATCTGTGCACAGCTATATCTGTACCTATACACACCCAATTTCAATGACACTAAAATTCTATCTTAAAATTAGCTAGCATATATATTGAACAGTGACATAACATATTACAGTTATAAAAATGTGTAAATTAAGAACTTTCTTTAACAAATATCAGGCAACATATGGTTCGAAAATACTTTAAAATGTGTCAGCAAAAGCACTTACTTGTCAACCTGTCTACATGGCTACTGATATACTAATGATCAAAGACAAATGGATATCAAATTATTCGTATTACCAATTGTCCAATTTATGATCATTCAATACAGAAAATTATGAGCTGAGATTTGAACCTCTTTGAAAGACTAAAGAGTGATACAATCTCATCCTGAAAGAGACTCCTCCTCATATACCTATCCTTAATTTTTGACTTAGTTACATTTCTGATATTTTAATGTAGCATTTCTCCAAAAAATTCTCTAAGAATTTTTTTTCTTAGATCAAATATTGCAAACTGAAGCACACAGAACTAGAAGTACTCTCTCAAGTAATATAAAGTATTTCTCACTGTTTCAGAGAATAAAAAAGGCAAAAAAGAAAAACTGAAAGCTCTAATACAAAGGATCAGATGCTTAAGTTTGTTTTAGGTCTATAATTAAAAAAATAAAACTTCAAAATAGTATATTAAGGGTTAAAGATGGCAACAGAATTAGAACAGTAACCTTTACATTATCAATATTGAAATGAATACTAAAGGGTTAGACCCAGAACAGAATGAATTTGTTTGCTGACATTATAGTATTTTTAACTTATTTTTATAACACACTTCATTAAAATAACTTTTAACAATGTACAGAATAATCTACTCCAGTTATATTTATTCGCTGGAGGACAAAATGTGATTAAAATATAGTAAACTTAAGGAATATATTTTCCCCTATGGGGAGTAAAATTGCATTGACTCATTTCATTAAAGGTATAAAATGATAATTCAGTAATATGCTAGAAACAGATAAAGAAAATTATTCTGACCTCATATATTAATTTTTTAATGTAAAGCTATTTATACCATGTTTATTATAAACAAAATAAAAACTGATGTATAAGTATAGGCAAAGCATAATGCCAGTAGTCATGTGATTGACAAAGCTCTTTTGCATTTAATTATTTATGAAAGGTTTCCTCTAAAAATTTATCTTACCCAAAGATACAGTATTTTAATATACAACAAATTTCATGGTATATATTTCGCTACTAGAGAGCCTTAAGAGCTATAAGATACTGGTTATTAACTATCCACCTAATTTCCCAAATAATGTTTCATAATTTATCTTCAAATAAAATATTCAGGTTTGGGACAGAAATGATTTGCATCAAAATTTGTATCAAACTTTCCCTGGAAGTTTAATTATTATAAAACAATGAAACTAAAAAGCTAGGAAGGAACAAGTGGGAAAAGCTGAATGGAAAGTGTTAAGCCTGAGAGGCAACAGATTTCAACCACAGATTTACAGGCTCCTGCTGCTTCTTTTATTTTAACACTCAGTCTGTAATAGTGGATTAAAGGTTTTTCAATTACACGAAGCAAGGCATATCAATACCATGAAGGTCCACTGAGAGACAGAAACAGGAAATCAAGAAGTTCCTCACTTTCCTTCCGAAAGCACTCATTTTGCCCAGCTACTTTCACAGTTACTCTAACTAGAATTTGAAACCATTTTCCTATTTCTAGAAAGTCAAAAGACAAGAGATAAGAGAGCAACTAGCAACATGTAAATTTAAAAAGAATTAATTGAAAGAACCCTTTACCTGTGTGTCAAATGTATGTATTCTGAAAAAGTCTTGTTAAAACATGCACATACTGCCTAATCGTATGGAGAGCAGCATTACATCAAACACTTTCTTAAAAGGCCTCCGGGAAAACATCAGAACAAATAACTCCATTTTATTTTACAGCATAGATTCTTCTTAGTATGTTTTTCAAACTAAAATTTAGAACTCTTTTAATGATTGTTCTTTATCCTCATTCACAATCTCAACTGCTTCTCTCCTGTTCATTCAAAACTGCCTTAAAACAATAACACTTAAGTAGTGGCAGGTTTTATCTCAAATGAATTCACCATGACAATTAATTGCTTTATTGGAGTTCCTACCTGTGGGAACTGTATACATTAAAATCTGGCTTTACCTACTAAAAGATGATTTTCACTTGAATATAGCTTTATATTTTATTATATACTCAGCCATGACTAGAGGAGGAAAATTTTCTTCTGTATAAATGTTTCAGCTACTAATTACAAAGAAAATAAAACAAAACTACAAATTTGGTAATATCCTGACTAGGATACACTAATTCAAATGCTAGTGTTTCTTCATGAAGAGGGATTTTGCAGTTTTTATGGCAGGCAGAAAAGCCTCCAAACCTAATACAGACCTTAGTCAAACATGAAATAAACTGGTAGCTTTTCATTAAAGCAAGTTAATTTCCATTACATGGCTACTAGTAAAACTGGAAACTTGAGCTTATTTTTTAGAAGTCTGAGAATAAGAAATGTGTGGAAAATTAAGTCTTTCATCCAAAGCAAAACAAATAGAAACCTAGGATACTACAGTTAGATATGCAGAGTAGAACATTAAAAAAATTTCATATTAACCAAAAAAAGGAGCAAAATGGTGTGATATTCTGTATACCAGTCATTAAAAACAATTTTTAAACATTTAAGAAAAGCCTAATCAGCATGTTTTTAAAAATATTATTTCATTTCATTCATTCACTCAACTTATATTTATTTACTAAACACCTACCATGTACCAGGCACTGTATGACACAACAAGGAACAAAAGAACACATGGTCCCTGCTTCCATGCTGCTTATGGTATCGCTGGGAAACAGCTCACAAGCATTTTCCTAAACCTCTATTCCAGTTGTTACTTCAGTGACTTAGGTGAATATGCAAATGACTGTATATTCTCATGGATTGATTGTTCATTGCTTTTTTTCACTTCTTAAATTCCAGGGACCTTTGACTGTTCCCATTGCCATACTCTGAACCTTGTCACCACACAGAATTGCTCTACTTCTGAAATGAGTCTTCAACCAAAACCTCTCATCTTACCAGGTCTCTCAAACCTTCAATTTTAAAACAGTTGTTTCCTTGAATACATCTATCCCTTCTTGGTTTTGTTTCCTTCTCAATCTACCACGTCTAGACTCTCAACATAGCCATCATTTCAATCAGTCTATCATCCCCTCTCCTGTCTCTTGAATAGCAACTATTTATTGAGCACCCATGCTGTGTGACTTTGAGTGTATTACTTAATCCTGAACTTCAATCTTCTCATTTATAAAATAAAAAATAAATCACTGTCATAGGTTTTGAGGATTACAGGAGATAATGCATCTAGATTACTTTGCATAGTGCCTGGCATATAGTATATGCCTATTAAATGTTTGCTATTAGTATGATTATTACAACTATATTCCAGAGAATATTACACGACTGTGTGGAATGGGCAACTACAAATTCATGGTTTCAGATTCCAGTTGGACCCTCAACAATGTGACAGTGTGACTCTTAATGTGTTATTGGCTTGAATACATGCACATACATACTGTCTCCACTATCTCCATTTCCCACAAATAACTTCAAGCCTTCACCATCGTCCACAAGTCCTCTATCCTATCATCTCACTTCTTACTGTTAATAGACCTCTGACCTCCTGCACTCACAGAATACAGATCAGGCAGTAACTCTCTCATCGTCTTACTTGGTTCATTCACTCTTCCTCCTACTCCTCTTTTAACAGAGGATGTGTTCTTCTTCCTGTCAAAAGCCAATTAAGCTAATTATGCTTCCCCTCCAAAATCCTAAGAAACGTCATTCAATTTTTTCTCTTGTACCTCTTCAATTCTTCCCTTCTGGTTTTCTTCTATGTACATATGTGCTCAAATATTTCACATCTTGGGGAGGGGAGCACCAAAACATTCCTTCAGCTCTACTTCCCCATCTACTACTTCATTTTTTCCACTTTCATGGCCATGCTTCTTAAACCTCATTCCTCATTCTCACTCATCAACCTCCTGTAGCAAAGCTTCTTTCCCCTGACACTTTTCCTATAGCTGAAACCAAAACTAATGGATATACTTTATAAATGAAACATTTCAGAGAATACACTTGGCTTTATCATATTTTATCTTCCTCCCTTATTTGCTCCAGATATTTTATTTTTTGCTCCAGATATTTTAATTAAAAAATATTACAGGCAAAATTGAAACTCAGTCTGTATCATTCCTTGCTCTTAGCTCCTTCTTTTATTCCCCAGATTATCCTAAATTTGGTGTTTTTATTATTCCCTTGCATGTTTTTATACTCTTACTGTATATGCTCTTATTCATAAACAATACATAATACAGTCCTACATATTTTAAAACTTTATATAAATGGTATGTTGTACATATACTTCTCCAACTTATTTTTCATTCAAAATTATATTCACAAGGTTTATTCCTTTTGATATATGAAGTTGAGTTCATTGAATTTCACTGCTATATATTATCATATGTCATGATTGATTAATTCTATCATTTGGTATATTATTTTAAAATTTTCACTATCATGGAATATCATGCAATATCACACATATAAAAATTATTTTTACATGTCTCCTCGTACCCATCTTCTAATGTTTCCTTGAATGAGATGAAAAAGTCCTAGGGTATGCAGACCTTCAATTTTCAATATAATGACTAACTGCTCTCCAAAGCAGTTGTACAAATTTATAGTAACATCAGCATTGAATAAAAGTTCTTTCTTCACATACTTGCCAACATTGAAATTTATCAGATTAAAAAATTTTAAGATATTCAAATTTGTCGATTCCCTCATTTTTGATATTTGTGCTTTTTGTATCATATTTAAAAAGTTCTTATATGTGAAATAACAGAGTTTTTTCTCTATATTTTCTCCTAAATATTTTAAATATTTTAAAGTTTTAAATATTTTAAAGTTTTACTTCTTCACATTTAGGAATAACCTGGAATAAATTTTTAGGTATGGATAACGATTTGACCCACAATCATATACTGAATAGTCCATCCTTTTCCCACTGATCTGTAATGCTGCTTATGTCATATATTAAGGATCCATATAAGCATGTATCTATTTCTGAGTTTTCTATTCTGACCCATTGGTCTATCTGTTTCTATTCTGACCCATTGGTCTATATAGTCTTAGTCTGTTTGGGGCCGCTGTAACAAAATACCATAGACTGGATGGCTTAGAAACACTAGAAATCTATTTTTTTCACAGTTCTAGAGACTGTGAAGTCCAAGATCAAGGTGTCAACAGGTTCAGCGTCTGGTGATCCCACTTCCTGGTTCATAGACTGTCCTCTTTTTGCTGTAACTTCACATGGCAGAAGGAGGATGGGAGCTCTCTTGGGCCATTTTTATAGAGGCACTAATCTTATTTATCAGGGTTCTACCCTCATGACTTAATCACCTCTCAAAGGCCCCATCTCCAAATACTATCATATTTGGGATTAGATTTTAACATATATACTTTGGTGGAGACGCAACAATTCAGTCTGTAGTATACACCTATACCATACTGTTGCGCGATTCTCAGAGAGACAGGACAACGAGGATATAAGCAGGAAGCAGCATTTATTGATGCTGGCACTGGCTCAGTGGATTCTTATCTAAAGGCTGAGCCCTGATTCTAACATAACAGGCAGTTTTATACAGTCTTGTCATTCCTACGTAGCTACAGATATAAAGAAGAACACTGATTGGTTGGCAAGGTGTGAGAAAACCAACATCAGCTGGAGAGTCCTAGAGGTGGGGGAGGTAGCTGGGAGAAAAGTGATGTTAGCTGGAGAGTCTTTGGAGCGGATAGGCAGTCAGGAATGAACCTGTTCGAGCAAGAAATGGCCAGGCAGGGTCAGGATGTCACAATACTATCTTAATTATTATACCTTTAAAGTAAACTTTTATACCTAGTAGAGAAAGTCCCCGGTAGTTCTTCGAAATTGTTTTCACTATTGGCATCTTGATCTTTAATGTGAAATTTAAATCAGTCTAAGTCCAACTGAAAACAGTCAGACAAACAAACATAGCGGTAGGATTTTGATAGAAAAAGCAACGATAATGAGTATCTCTGTTTTGTTCCTGCCTATAATAAAAATGCTCCTAAATTTCATCCTTAAATATGTAGGTTTTTAGAAGGTTCTTTGACAATTACCTTTTTTTCTTCAGATTAAGGAAGGTCCCTTCTATCTCTAGTTTTCTAAGAGTATGCTTGTTGGTTTTATTATTAGGATTGTGTGAGGACTTGGATAAGAGAGAGATGAAAGTGGGGAAGAGTGGGGTTTTTAAATGACCACCAGGTTTCTGGAAAGTGAGCAGATGGATGGAGATGTCATTTACCAAGATTCTGAATGCCATAAGAAAAACAGATTTATGAGGGAAGATGGTATGTTTGGTTAAATCTCGGGTACTGGAGAGACACACAAATGAAGATATCCTATAGACCTGTGTTGTCCAATATGGCACACCATACTCACTTGAAAGTGGCTAGTCCAAATGAGATGTGCTGAGTGTTCAGAATAGATATGGAAGACTTAGTATAAAAAAAAGTAAAGTATTTCATTAATATTTTTCTATTAGTTGAAGTGATAATATCAAAAAAATTTTTTGAAGTGGGAATATTTTGAATATACTGAGTTACATAAAACATATTACAATTAATTTCACCTTTTTAAATGTTTTTAATGAGGCTATCAGGAAATTTTAAATTACACATGCGACTCATTATATTTCTATTGGATAGCACTACTACTGGGAGATACAAATCTGATATTCATAAAATGAAGATTTGTGAATTATAATCTTATAGCTGGAGTTAAGGACACATGTGCAGATGAATCTGACCATGAAGTATGTTGAGTGAGAAAAAGACTATTGCCCTAAAACAAAATTTGACTTTACAAAACTCCAATTACCAACAATTTCTCAGGAACATGTTTGCAAGGTAAGAGACATAACTGTAACATAAATACTGAGATTCTATGTTCCAATGAAGCCAGACTATAGCTCACATTAAAAAAAAATTACAGGAATATTATTTTAATTTCAATGTAAGCTTTTTCTTCACCTCTGTAAAATCTGTACATACATTCAAAGGAGCTGGACTGAGAGCCCCACATAATCCAAGACTGTAAACCAACCTGATGAAAAGGATCGTCTCTATATTCTTTTTTCACACATGGATTAATCTGAGGATTTTCCACATCTGTCTCACTGGTACAAGATGATCGGCATTCTGCACAATGTAACAAGTCTTCCCATAAGACATCTTCTGTTTCAGATTCTGGCCTTGTGCTCTCAGAATCCTGTCTGGAACTTGAACAGCGAGAGCTGCAACTAGTACCCGATTTAGGGGCATCCTGAAATCAAGATATTCTTTGACATTAATACAATTTTATGTACCCTTTCCATCTCAAAGGGTTCTATTAGAACGATATATTTTTACTAAAACAACAAATACACTGTCAAATGACAGTGAAATAGCAAAACATTAAAAATTCATATCAGTCTTTAAGGAGTAACAAAATTTCCTCATATCGAAATTTATTTTATTTCACATTTCAGCTCAAGTGTTATTTTGTATGCAAAGACTGTGCATGTTTTCACTTAAACTTCACATAAAGTTCAGAAATCAGGCAGGCAGAGATTAGCCTAAATTCATATGGACTGCACAGTCAGTGAGTATTAACCCACTTTAATTGATGTGTTCAAAGGAGTTTTTTTTTACTTAGTCTTTTTTAAGCAACAATAGATTTCATGTGTCTACTGTTTTTGTTTCTCAAACAGAAGTTCAATAAATTGACATAAAATTCACAAATAACCTATACCAAGAAGATAATTTGTCAATTCATGTTTCTGAGATAACCTATGGTAAAAAAGTGAAAAACTAAAAGGCACAAGTTAAATAATTTCTAATAAATTTACTTTTTTCCTAGGACTTTTTAATATACAAAACAAATAATTCTGAGTAAAATTTTAATTTAAATAAATGCAAAATAACTTACTGAATAAAGAATGGTAACAGCCATCCTTATAACAAACTATGCTGAAATTTTTAGATTTGTTTTTTAGCTTTCTTATCACTAAGATTTGTCAATCTACCTTTAAATGTTTTACAATCACCCCATTCAAATTAGACTTTTATCATTCACACTTGTTGCTATAAGAGCGTCCTAAATTACTACTATGTAAAAGGCTTTTTCTCTTTCAAGGTTAACCTTCTCAAAGTACAGCTGTCCTTTCACTCCTCTGACCAAAATCCTTCTGTAGCTTTCCACTGCTCTCCCAGATAAAGTTCAACTTCCTTCATCTATCAATGCTTGTCTTCAAATATGCTACTTTTGTACCTTGTTTTCCACTTCTCCATACCATGACCTTCTCCTCCAGTGACAAGGCTACTCCCTAGCCCTAAACACAGC
Organism: Pteropus alecto; assembly: GCF_000325575.1. Taxonomy (NCBI): domain Eukaryota; kingdom Metazoa; phylum Chordata; class Mammalia; order Chiroptera; family Pteropodidae; genus Pteropus; species Pteropus alecto. Next base: position 11,086,772 of record NW_006494610.1, read on the forward strand.
TTGTTCTTTGCCACCTCAGCCTCTGATTATGTTCCTATCTCTTATTAACAATCCTACTCTCCTTTAAAGCCTACTCAACAAAGTGTCAGGAAATTACCATCTCTACCACTTTCTAGCTGGCTTACCTTGTTTCTGAACCTTAATTTAGTCATTTATCAATGGGGGAATAAAACTACCTAAAGAGATACTGAAAATTAAATAAGCACTATAGTTTTTAATGCAAACCTGTACAAAGTGGGGTCTTAACCCTTCTATTTAGAGTGAATACTTGTCCCTGACGTGAGTTATTATTTATATTTATTTGACAATAAATTTTGCCTTGCTATCCAGCATCTACGATATTGTCTGAGTGAAGTAAATGTACATGTATATCATATTCTCAAATAAATCATAACTCTCAAATATAAGTCCACAAAAGACAGAAAACCAAATATCATATACTTTTTTGCCATCCCTAGCACAGGTAACAAAATATCTTGAATGAATGAGATATATTATTGATAATTTGTTGATATTAGAATGGGGTACCATGAATATTTAGGGTATGATAGAGTATCTGTGTGAGGAGGGTTGTTTGAGAAAGATGTAAATATATTTTAAAATTGAATAGGAAATTGAATAAAGAAATAGAGAAATAAATTATAGGAAAAAGGTGAAAATTAGTCTATTTCTTTTTTACAAAAAGCACCGCAAAAACATTTCAGATTCATTAAGGTCACAAGCAAAATACTTGAAGCACAAGCAATTTTCATCACAACAGTTTTTATTAGATAGCAAGGCACAGAATGTATTAAGCAACCAGTAGCTGTTAATTTAAAATTTTTGATAAAGCTAGCTTATTATCTATCACTAATTTCTGATGCAGACTTGCTAATCAGATACAGAAGTAACAGGATTAAAGACTTGATGACTGTTTAACTGACACTAATAAGTGATTTCAATGATAAGAAAATATCTATAATTCCTTATAAAAGTAGTTTGCCAAATACTGATTAATAAGTGGGCCATTTTACAAATATAAAATCTAAAAATTATTGCCTATAATTGCTTACATTTCAAACAGTATTTTACCAGCAATACTTAGGGAATTAAATGGCCGCCTTGAATTTCACTACAAATTGCTGAATAAATACTAAAAATAGGAGATTTTAGAATTGAAGAAATAGCTCAGGTTAATAGCTCATTTAATTTGGTTTGCTCTGCTCATTTCAACTTTAGACAAATAGCTAAAACTGAGCATATAATCCAATTAAGAGGAGAAAAATTATTTATTTGAAGGGAAAAAGCAATATAACATGAATGCTTTGTGTCAGGCAATTATGCATCATCTTATTTAATCCTAACAATGTGATAAGGCTGTTCTCTGTCTCTTCCCATTGTACAGGCAGCAAATGAGACTCAGAGAAGTTAAATAATTTTACCAAAGTCACTTAAATAGTTTGACTCCAAGTTCACGGTTTCTTTATTATGCTTTCCACCAAATGTTAGCTTTACTAGCTGTAAAGCTAATCTACAATAGGGAATGAAAACTGAAAGATACTTGTAGAGTTAACAAAGCAGGACAGAGTGGGAAATAGGACAAGTGCTTAAAAGGAGCTATCTTCTCCAAGATACCTTCTATACCCTATATAATCAAGTTATTCTATCTTCCTAACAGGAGACTGGAAGAAATCAACCAGATATAGTAGATAGTAGAAAAAGGCAAGAAACTGGGGTAGGGGCAGAAGAAGGGAGGTTAAGTGAAAGTCTACGCACTGAATGGCAAGATCACCACCTCATCCCTAATCCCCTTGGGGCTGAACACCATGGCAGCTAACAGTATCTGGCACTCCCACGCACCAAAGACTGGATGATTCTTCCTGAAAAACTAAATTCCCCTAAAAAAGTAGATCTATAGATACTGATATCTGGGAAGCTTATAATGATGGCTGGATCCCTGAACTTGTAGTAAAGCCCACCAGTACCACCTACAAAGTGTTCCCCCAAATTACTTATTTGTGCCTTACCCTTAAAGAAAGAAACATCACCAGTAATTTGAAGAGATATGGTACTATATACATAAAGATGTAAAACAACACTACAAATCTTCTTTCTCAATTCCATTAATTCAAAGGAGGTTTTGTTTTGCTTTTTTTAAATATGCTTTGAAGTCGGTTTGACTTGATAGTCAAAATTTTTGGAACTGAAATGCAGCTTTTTAAATCTTCTAAAGTCCCTCACCTTACAAATGAAGATTTTGAAGACCAGATTTTATCTTTATGTAATCATTCACACCATTAAAAGAAAGATTTAAAAACAACCAATGCCGACTAGCTAATTATCAGTCTTGCTTAGCATGACATCTAAAAGATTTTAAGGAACAGCTTATTTAAAAGTTAAGAGTAGTGTATAAAAGTTAAGATTAGTTCTGCCCTTCAAGAATCTCAATAGTTGAAAACACACCTGAAAAGCAAGAAGAGCAAAAATTATGGGGTGAGAAAAGTATCTTTAAAGCAAATAATTTATTCCATAGAAAGCAGAGATCTCCTTCTACAGGAGATCCTGAATTCCTTCCAGGACCAACTGTACATAGACTAATACTGGATCTCACAAGCATGATTATTTGGTTTAGGAAGAGGGGACAGCACAGCAAATGATGCGGGTGGACAACTTAATAACTGGTGACAGAAACATGAAAGAAGTCCCTTAGAATAACTTTGCTATAATCAAGAAGTTAGAAAGCCTTTCAAATTGTGGAAAGACTAACATAGGAGCCTACAGATTGTCTCTCCAGGATGGTCTTCTTTAAAAGTAAACAAAAAACAATATGAGTCATCAGAGATAATGCACAAAATGAGTACAAATGTGGCTATCAAGTGTGTAACACATAAATCTAAAACTGCTACTCTATAAATCCAGATCATATAACAGTAAGATATTAATATCGATGGGAAATGTTATTTCAATAATTACATTCAATTGTTGAAAGAAGTTGTAAATAAGTAATGTATAAAATAGATATGTATGTACATACGTAAGGCCAAAGTATATACCTCATTAGGGTAATGCTTCTTATAATGGTGTGACTTCCTATTCCGAAGAATGCTCTCAGAAGTCCTGTCCACATGATGGCGTAACGGGTATCCTGTTTCAGGACCTTCCTCACTGGACACTTCATCGGAGACATTTGTTATTGTCCTTTGGGGATCCTAAATTGGGAGTACACAAAGAGGATTATTGGTAATTTCTAACTTATCTTGTAGTTTTAAAAATGCAAAAATTTAAATTATACACACATATACAAATATCTTCAAAAACCTTAAAATAATTGATTAGTATCACCTGAAAAAAAGTCTTAAATCAGTGACCATACTGGGGTTTTAATTTTAAGAGTAATTTAACAGCCATTTGTCAAATATTGTCCTATGTTTCTGTCCACAAAAGGATCCGAAATAATTTATAAGTTGAAAAATATAAAGTAGGATAAAAGCAAAACAGACACCATTTAAAAGAAACTGAGAGACCTGAGATGAACTAATTATATACACTACTTTCGCAAGGTGAAAATGTGATCAAGTATAAGACCACCACTGATTAAATAATGGCTTGAGGCCAGAAGAGGTGAACGGTAGTTGAATGTGTGCACATAACAGACAACAAACATATTTTTATTGACACTTTCATGTTCCTTTCACATAACTTTAGTTTTTTAGATAATACATACTGAAAATGTGTTTGAAATCTGCATGATTGAAAACTTATTTGTTGAGTGATGACAGTGATGTGAGGCTCACATTATCAGAGAGCTTAATGCTTCAAAAATCTAAAATCAATGACTATATTTCATTGCAGCCCTATGCTATTTATTGTGTAACTACTGGTACTGAAAATACATGTACTGTAAAGTAGTAACACATACTTCATTCAAAATTAGAGAATCTTCTTTTTTAAATTTATTTTCCTCAACACAAATGTTCATGCTCACATTCCTAAATATAATAGAAGCAACATCTTTTAATTTGATCACATTTTTTTTTTACTGTAACAGCTTTTAGAGAATATTTTTAACGCCCCCCCATAAAAAAAAAAATCAGTGAAACAAAGAGACAGAAGATACTACATAGGCTTTGTTACAACAAACCCATGGTTTCTTTATTATTTTAGAAAAGTAAACAATTATTATCTTAAATTTGTCCTCAGTAAGAATTTTTTTCAAATTAAAAACAAAACAAATGTGCTAACATCAAAGGTGATGAAGGTAGGAAAACAAGGTAGTATTTTCTTATGAAGAACATGAATGGAAAATCAGTTTCCTAGTTCACTTTTCAGAATAATTCAGATATTCCATTTAAAGTAAATTCTTACACATAGGGCAAGAAAAGGTAAGGTTTAATACGTATCAACTATAAATTATGAAGCGCTTTAACACTTTGGAAAAATTAGAGTCTTTAATTATTTCAAGAAAGTACCAAGTTATACTGGCAATCAAATTTATTCATCTATTTTATCTGATTTTCAGTTTCATCTGTGTGATTTATAAATTCTGGAGAAAACACATAGTTCAAAGGCAACTATTATATCTAAGTCACTTCCCATTAGCTAATATAAAATCACACAAGCAAACTAGTTTTAACAAATCTCACTGACTTTGCTAGGAATGTTCCTCAGTGTTCCTGGGTTCCAGGTTGTCTCTTCTGGTCGGATAGTTTCACACTGAGGTTCATGGCTTTGTACTCCATCTTCACTGCTTTTAACAGTCTTTTTCCCATCGAGGGATACATAGCCATTATCAGTCTCAGTTGATTTATCAATTGAATTCTTTGCTTTCTTTGATCTAAAAAAGGAAAATATGCAGAAGCACATTACATAGATTTAATTTATTTTGGATGGATGACTGATAGAAATTATGATCTGTTAATAGTAAAATCTGGTAGTTATTTCTCAGAATTTTAATGGCTACCTTATTTTTACAACAAATAATTTACAAATATAGTATCCATTATATAAAAAAAAGGTCAATCAATGTTTTAGTTCAGCTTATTTTATAGGTTCTGAGGTCTCTGAGCAAAATCTAGGATCAAAATTTTGCCCATTTTATTATGGTTAGTGATGTATTTTTAAAGGTTTATTTTAAAAAACTATACGGTAATTATCAGGTTAATTTGCAGTTAGTGGTTTAACTTAGTTTTAATATTCTCATTTACCCAAATACTTTACCATTAGTATATATACATAAATATGTCTGATAAATTCATTTTAATATACAATGGAGACATAGGATCTTTGTTACACAAAAACATATGAAAAAAGGGAAAACCTTATACAAGGTTCTAAATAATGGAAGTTGATATAAAAACACATATAAAGAAGTAACCTTTCACCCACTGAAATACTCTGAAAAAATATTAGTAATCATATAGCTTAGAAACACCTAAAAGGCTACAATTGAGGTTCTTTATTTATAGGAATTAAAATGTTCTCAATATATAAGATACAACATAGGAAATAATACACATTTCTGCTTAGTAGGCAAATGCTTGAGGTGTTCTCTTCAGAGACTCCAGTGAGTGAAAAAATGGTTATCCAAAAGAAATGGTTAGTAGAAATATAATGTAAGTCCCACACAAAATTAAAATGTGCTCAATACAGATTAAGTCTATCATTAAACATTATTAAAAAGCAATTATGTTTAATTAATTTAAGCAAATCCCCTCGAATTTTCTCCAGAGTATCAGTTTCACAAAAAAAGAAAAATAAAACTAGTATATTGCCTACATGTAGGTCAAAAAACAAAAGTTTTTAAAAATGCTCCAAAAAAGTTATCTTTAACACTAACGTTACTCAGTTCTCTTAGAATTTTTTAGGACTGTGCAGGCTTAGAATTCTCCTATTCTAAATGTTCATTTTGGAAACAAAGAATCAGAAAGAAAAAGAGGTCTAACTGACTTATTCAAAGTCACACAGCCAGTTAGAAGCAAACATGGCACTAGATTATAGACCTTCTGATGAGGAGGTTAATTATGTTCTCTGTATTAGCTCCAACCGCCCACTCTTTGGGAAACTGCCTGTTAGTATTTCTTTGTAACACACATATCAAAGCCTAGAAAGTTTCTGTCTTATACTAACAAGCCCCTCCCTCCCCTTCCTGACCTTCTGCAAGGATATTGAAGGAGACAGACCATACTTCCCATAAGCTCTACAGAGCTCCAACGCTTTCTAGTCATTCAGAACACATCTCCACAGAGTTGCAAGACTCAGAAGCCCAATCTTCTGACCTTTTTCTTTCTATATGACCCTAAGAAACATGGAGAGACCAAAGGAATGAGCCATAGAACAAAGATCATTTACAAGTAGCAGAGGGAGGGAGAAAAATGGATAACAGTGGAGAGGAGAGGAGAAAGGGCAAAAACAAAATAAAAAGTGCAGAAAAACTTGAGACCTTCTCTGCTTGAGGAAGAAAGTGATAGAAACATCAGTTATCAACTACTCCTTTTCTCTCTCCCGTAAACATTGTGCAACATGTATCTGTGGGAAAAGACCAAAGGAAATGAAGTTACTTGATATCCCGAAAATGTGAGAACTCAAAAATAAGGAATTTTCTGGAAAGGTGCATGGATATTACACTAGGCTGGTAAGGGAGGGAGGAAAAGGAGGTGAAGGAAGACTGGAAAGTTAGTAAAACCATTAATCAGACTGCATATACAAGAGGAAAAAAATTATGTGGGAAGAAAGATGGAAATCTTTGGACCTGAACACCCAGAACATCCTAAGATCAGTAGGCAGCTGAAAACAGGCCTGGAAGCCAGTATTCAAAGTGGAAAAAGTGGCTGAAAACTTGCAGAATGAAATAGAACCCAAGGGAAAAAAGATAATGGCCCAGTGAAAAGGGCTTTGAACTAGTAATAACTGATGTTTTAAGGATTATCCTTTCCTTACCAGAACAGGATAAAGACTATGTTCAGAGGAAAAAGTGTTACTAGCATCCATTCCATACGACACCTTTCAGCTATCTCCCATTTCCTCCCTTCCTTATCTCTGCCTTCTTCCAATCTTCTCTGAGTTGTTTCTCTCCCCACTATTTCCTCAAAGTACATGTAACACTATCAGGAGACATGAACAAAAAATTACTAAGCTACAGTAGCTATCTGGTGTTTCTCATGAACTAAATGTAGATAAGTTACAAACCAAGCTGAAATGACAAAGAAAATACTAAATATAAGTGCCACCCTCAGAGTTTATAAAGTAGCTCAAAATATAAATCATGCAGCTTGGCAGTGGTAATAACAGCACTTGCAAGAGTACTGTTGGAGAGGGACAGCAGGGGCAGCCCCTTCGAAAACAATTTTAGAGTGGGGTGCAAGGTGCAGCCCAGCAGGTTTGGGAGATGGGCTACATACAGAGGATTAATTGAATAAATAAGTATATTGAGAACAACGGGAACTTGTTTTTCAGTGACAGAGTAGAAAAATATAAATAAATATAAAGAGGAGAAAAGATAAAATGAAGCTATCATTGCAAATTCATGTGTTTATATTATATCTAGATAGATATAGAAATAAATGTAAATCTAAAGGGATACATACATACACACATACACACATTAGCTGTACCTACTGGAAAAGGCCTGGAGGTAGCAACATCCCAGTAGTAATGAGCACACCTAGCACTCAGATCTTGGTTTCTACATACTACTGTCCTTTAAGAAATAGCTGATTCCAGGGCTAAGGCAGAGGAAGTACAAGGTGAACTTGAAACATTTTGTTGTGCCAAGAGGTAAGGAAGTACTCAAAGAATGATACAGAAAAACTGCTCAAAGGGGCTCCACTGGCCAAATTTAGGACAATCTGATCATCAAAATAAATCACAGTAACAAACTAAATAAAATAGAAATCCATGAATAAATAAACAAGTGAATGATTTTCCTTAAAGTAGATGTAAACTAATAAATGCAGAAGGAATGATGGAGTTGCAAAAATCACCATTTGTCTACGGCCATGCCACCCTGAACATGCCCGATCTTATCTGATCTTGGAAGCTAAGCAGGGTCGGGCCTGGTTAGTACTTGGTTGGGAAACCACCTTAGAATACCAGGTGTTGTAGGCATTTAAAAACAAACAAACAAACAAACTCAACCAATTGTGAAAAAAAAAAATCAACATTTGACAACCGTTATAATAATTCAGGCAATAATCATCAATGGAAGTTAAAACTAGAAGGCAAGGTGAGATGAGAAATGACTTCTTTTGATAATATTATTTGTACCCCTACACAAGACACTTACTGATTATAAAAAGAAAAACGAAATAAAGTTACAATGGAGAAATCTGGCAGACACTATCTTAATCAAGAAACTAATGTAAATATCATTAGTGAGGGAACAAATTTACATTATTTGCCACCTGATAGAATGCAATAAGAACAATGTGTCACTTCTATGATATTTCTGCCAAAATACATAACTTCATGAAGAAACATCACACTACTAATCCAGTAGTGTTCTGCTAAATGTTAAACGACCAGCTCTCCAGGGGTAAAGAATCCTTGTTTGTAGTATTTCCTTATTTCTATGGTGTAAATAATCCCTCTCTCACAAATCACTCGCAGCCAGATCCAGAACATCACCGGCACAAACCCAAATTAAGGGACATTCTACAAAGTGACTGTCCTAAATAGTCTTTAAAAATGTGAAGAACATGAAACTTGTTTTTACAAGTACAAACTGATTAGGGCATTCTTGGGATGTGAGCATAGAGTAATTGCTGAAAGGAGAAGTGGTAGGAGAGCTAAATTCCAATTAATGTGGGTAAAAAGGGTCTAAAACTGTGACTGCTCCAGGTGAAGTTTAGTTTTACCTCTAACTATACTATATAATTCATATTGTAATTAATAGCTGAAAATTAAAACTTCACAGAGTATTAATTTCTTCTCAAAAGTAACCAAGAATTAATTGGTAACAAGTTACCAAGAACGACTGTTTAAGTCAGTCCTCTAATTCCCTTGTTTTAGGAAGTAAAAATATTAGGGCAAGGTAGTGGGAGAGATTTATTTAAAAAAAATAAATGTTGCAAATTTCTACTTAAGACTATTTTTTAAAGAGAAGCTACTTCTATTTAAGTGAACTTTAAAACATGTACAAAAATAAACTGAAGCAAGGTATATAGCATTTTGATTTTAAAATAAACACATATATCTAAATCATCATTCCCTACCAAAAAAAGCAGAGTAGAAAGAAGTTGGTATTAGGAATTAAAGTATAGAAAGAAATGGTACACTTTAGTACAATCCACAAAATATTTATCTTTTGATGGCATTCCATGAGTCACAGGAATCTGGGCAGTGAGGTTAGTGGTATCTTGAAAACAGGAGACATACAAGTCTATACTGATTTTACCTATTCCATGATAGAAACAGTATTGCCTGCACTGGATTGTGAACAAAAAGAATTTTTTAAGAAACAATGTGCAATTTCATTGCCATGTTTGAGGCTTACAGTTTTTTAACTAGATCACCACTTTAATTTTTGGATGGCATGACCTATATAGAGTTTTCTTTAAAGTATTATGCTTGACTTTCAAATGGGATAGCTCTATGTCAAAAATACTCTTAGGAGGGAATGACCTTTAGAAATATATGTAAAAAGTCACCTTAGTTTCTTTGTGAGACAAATGATGATCTTGGCCTTTTCTGAAAAAAAATGCAAACAAATGTATACTCTATGCCATAAATAAATCATAAGACTGAACATGTTTTTCACATTAAAAACTTTAACCAAAAAGTTAACAGAACTTTTAAAGAATTCACTGGCTTATAAAACCTCAAATCTGTTGTACCAAACATGAAAACCAGTGTTTCTATATCAAAAACCTAATCAGGTAATCAAAGACACTTATGGTACTCTGTACTGCCATGGAAAAAAAATGTTGAAAAGTATTTGTTGTTGCTCTTGAAAATATTCAGAATTATATAAATAGATGCAACTAAAGATCATTCTTTCATTATTAAAAGACATTAGAGAATTGCTAGGGGGGAAAGTTAACAGTAGCAGATAACTCTTGTTCTAGAACACAGTATAAAATTTCTCATTCTGCTCTCTTTTCCACAAGGTTAGGCATCAAGGGGATGGAGAGGTTAGAGAATGTAGAAAATCTCAGATACACAAAAATGACATAGGTGCCTATGTATTATCATAACTGCTATCTAGAGTTATCCATACACCTTGATTACATGCTAACATAGACCTTCAAAGACTTTTGGGCCCCTAAGTGTCCTCTATAACACATAAGTTTAAGAAGTGTGTGTCAAATTAGGTTTAGTTATGGTACCTGTAATCTTTCTAGGACCAGTCCAACTCTAAAGTATAGTGACTTTAGCGAATTTAAGGAGTTATCTACTTATGGCTATAAGTCAGTCTTTAAAAATCTAGGATATACTGGCATTTACATGGTCTTTACCCTTGTCTGTGGAAGACAGGCAGCAGAGCTTCACCTAATTTATAGCTTAAATGACTGAACTATTTAAACTAAAGTCACTAAAAACCAAATTTTAATCCTTGTACCAAAAATTTCTGGTGGGTCTGCCTACTACTCTATATTATACAGTGCACTCCATTACTTGAAGAAAATCAATTTGTTAAATCTTTGACTTTAGTTAGGGTTAAAAACGGTAAATATGAAGGCAAAATGGGACAGAAATCTTTAAGGTAGATCACTAGGGCATATGAGTTAACATATGACCTGGTTTTAATCTGGTATCTGTGTCTTATGCACCAAGTCAATTTATACATTACTTTTTCTACTCAAAAAGTATAATTCCTATTGACTGTTTTTCAGTGTTGTGACAGCAAACAAATCTTAAAGGACATGAAAGAAAACAGGATCTATCTGAATTCTGAAATAGGTATTACGCTGAAGAGATGTACAATCTAGAAGTAATTCTTCCTATTCAATATTTTTAATAGAAACTATAATTATGCTAATTTAAGACTATAATTCACTGAAATTAAAGTACTAAATCCTTAGGAAATACGGTTGATTTCTACATTATTTTAAACTGATACTTTCTTTGGCTTTGTTTTCTCTTTTACAATAATTCCTAATTTATTGTGCGAAATACTATGTATGCCTTGTTTTAGAAAGAATAGTTTCATCTTGAGAATGAAATGTACTTAGAGATGATAAATAAAGCCTTCTCAACTTATAAATACAGGTTGTAAAAATAATTTTCATCCTAACAGCTAGAAAAATCAAAAAGACATCATACAAAAAGCTTAGATATTTGTGTGGTTATACATTTATTTTTCCATCAATTATGTTAATTCAAATAACTTAATGGAAGTACTCAGCTTTTCAATTTTTTATCACCAGAAATAATTTTAAGTCTCAGTTGATATTTCAGTTTAAGCCCTGACATATTAAAGCCTGAAAGAAAATAACATCAAAATTTCAGGACTCAGTTTAGAATTTCTAAAATTAACATTTTTCTTAAAATCTTTTTGTACTTAATATTTAAAAGTTTTATTCATATGCTGGCAATTCAGTCCCAGAATGAGGTAGTTGAAAACAGTGCATCTTTAAAAACATTTAGATGATAGCTATCATGATTAAAGGGAATAAATTCAAAGGGATTTAGCCATTACAATATCAGTGACTGGTAGTCAAGATCATACTACAGCCCAAAGGAAGGAAAGTGAAGTCTGAATCTCATTTGAGAAACATGGTAGACACAGTAGAATTCCAAAGGCACCAACCTACTAAGTTAGGGGCATTCTGAATACAATATCACTTCTGAGCAACCAAACCCAACAACTAAATGATTTCCCAAAAGCAAAACATATCAACTATATTATTTACAACTGTTTATCAAAAAATCTTGAGAAATGTTTAAGAAACTGACTTTGCAGTGATAAAAATGTCACATTCTCCTATTTGAAAGAGAGCTATTTATAAAAACAAAAAAAACCCCACAAAGACTAACAGAGAGATATAGACAGAATCCAATGCAATTTAAAAACCAAACAAAACCTATCTGGAGGAAGCAACTTAATGCAATGGTCCTGCAAATTATGAAAATTATGGAGAATTTCCCCCAAAATTATAATCTATGAAAATATGTCCAGGGCATAATTGCTTAATTACATAATGAATGATAAACTTTATCATAAGAGCACAATCACAAATCAATGAAACAATGATATTAGTAAAGGAGTTAACAAGTGACCAAAATAGTTATTTGCAGTATTCCTTTTCTTGATTTATTAATTTAGCAACTTTTATCAGTTATACTCAGAATTTTGATCACAGTTTTTTAACTTGTTTCAAATTTATTATATGTATATGTACACTAGTAAGATAACCCTTAACTTTTTTGAATTAACTATTCGAAATAATAATACAAGATTGAGTTAGATTTAATTTATTTTTGAAGTCCGCCATAATTATATGTCCTTATCTGGTAAATCTTTAATGTGGTACAAACTATACAAAAAGCCTTATATATAAAAAACAGAATTTCATACTATGATATACATTTTCTTCTTTTAAACAATGCCTTTATGTTTTATTTCAGATAATTTTAGATAATTGAGGAAGGCTTAAATAATAAAGTCTCATACAACTCTTTATTAATATGTTATTAACATGATATACTAATAAAGCCAATTTGATCTACAGTGCTGACAAAAATAAAATAACCAATTTAATAAAGGTAAAAGAGTACTTGAGAAATCACAAAAGAAACCAAAATCAAGAAATCCTAACTAGTTATACTTTGATGGTATATATTCACGCTCAAATATAGATATATTTACACATATCCCAAAGTAAACTTTATGGTCTCTATTTCCCATTATCTATAGCATTATAATTTAAAAACAAAAAAAATAATAGGGCTGTCATATTTAAAGTCATTAATATTCATTACTGGAGACTGAAGTACCAGAAAAGGGATAGTGCATCTCTACGACATATAAAGCCTTGAATAAATACAAACCCTGATAAAAAGAAAGCAGCATGCCAGAGATCTCTGAAGACAGTGCCAACGCTGTAGGAGGTGCTTGTACCGAAGCTCTGAACTGCTCCCTCTTGTGAATTATCTGTGGTACTAGAACCATCTCCTTCCCTATGTACTTCCAAATGGGCTGCTTTTCTTAATTTCCTTCATTAGAAGAGATTGAGAATGGAAGGTAGCTTTAATATTTTAACAACCACTTTCTTAGTAGTATGTTCAAAATTTTGGTAAACATAAACACAGGAACTTTAATACATAATAAAATTCAGATTTACTGGATAAAAGTTAACCCAAATATAAAGTACATATTCAAGACCACTTTCTATAAATGTCAAGGTATTGTTCCTTGCTCATACTGACAGGTCAGTTGTAAGTATAACATTGGACAGATATTTACAAAAGCATTTCTTCCCTATTTGAACACCACTTATCTGCAGATGAAGAAAGAAGAAAATTTAGGTCAAAGAGAATTATAACCTAACTGATCAGCAATGCTATTTATCTAATGTAGGTATTATCTTTTCAAAATGAAAAGGGCTTAAATCTCAACATCCCGAACTGCAAATGTCATGATCTCTTAGCAACAATATTCAAGAGGAAATGTTCCAAAAAACCTTTAAAAGAGAACTCAATTGTGCGGAGTGGCCAGTGAGAATTGCTATGTTTATTTAATCTAGGGGACAATATTAAACAGCTTCAAATAGTATTTAATAAATAGAATTTAGCTAAAATTTTTTCTTTGCTCTTGTTTTTGCCAAAGCATCTCACAAGATTTTGTAAATAGTGAGAATTATTAGCAACTTCACCTAACATATATATATTCCTTACATTGATATTAGGTGCCTCAGAAATGAGCTTCAAGAAAGAAAACAAACAAACAAAATGAAAACAAAAACAGATATGTGGTCTCAAAAAGGCCTTGAAACAAATACAGAAACTAAATCATTTGGTAACTGATTCTGAAAACTGCTTTATTTCAAAGAGCAACTTTACAAGATCACATTTTATTCAAGTCAAGAACAATTGTGGATTCAAATTACAGAAATCTACAAAAAGATCACTTTTAAACAGACAGTACCTTCTTCTTTTACCCCCCGTACTTAAAGGAGGCTTGGGTGTTCTTGTTGAAACAATCTGACAGTGCACAGTTCCGAGGAGCAGCATCAGCCATACTGGCCCAATCACTTCCGTCAGAGGTATGTTATGTGGGCTAGAAGCGGAACAGAATAACACTATTGCGGCAACTACAAAAGGGAAAGAAAATATGTTTAATTATAGATCCGACAGTCACTTCTTCTAAACTTTAAAAATCGTCTTAACACTGCTTCTTGCAAGATCATTTTTCTAAAATCAAATGAGTTTAAATGTTACTCCAGACAAGCTCTTTCAGACTATCTTATTGGTTGCCACTGGCTAACCACACTGTTCAGTAATAAATTCTTGGAACAAGACAACACTGAACAGTCTCTAAAGTACACACCTTAATACTACAATGAAAACCAGATGCATATGAATCTAAGGCCACCCTTGGTAAGATCCCAGACAATCAGCAGAACCACACTAACCTCAAGTGCACTTATTTCTTTGTTTAACAAACAAGAAAGTCTATGATAAGTAGATAATAAAGCTATAAAAAGCTTCCTTTCAACAGAGGTCTATCTACTCAGAATTAATAACATAAATTTACTTGGGCATATTTTTCAGGGAAACCACTAAACACCCATTAATGCTAACTGTTATCGCATGAAGAAGAAAAAAAATTTTTTTTTGCCTGCTCAGGATCCCTTAGGCTTTGTAGACATAAACTCTCAATATTTTGGGAATCTACCTCCTTTATCTGTCAATCAAATGGTCTTATTTCTCCCACCTCAGGGATAGACATATAATCTAGGCTTGCCACAGCCTTAACTCTGGGCACAGTAATTAATAAAAAGATGGGCATGTGACCCAAGCAGGGCCAATCAGAATCTTTTTTCCAGGATTAACAGAGGCGCTTGAAGAAGCCCTTCTCTAGCTCACAAACACTACAGACTATGGAAATATGAAACTGCCAAGGGCACCTCAGCCACTACTCAGAAAAAGTTTTCCTAAGACTGAGACCAGCATGAGGAAAGCAGAGTTGAAAGCATAAAAAGTGAAGACATCATCTGAGCCTCCAGATCTAGCAATGCTTGAATCAAGGGCCTAGGAGTACCTAATTCTGTTGAGACAATTGGAGAATTGTAGTATTAAAAGATTTTTGTTCATTTTGTTAGGTGTGAGCATTGTAATGTGACTGAGTAATATATATATTTGAAGAGATGCATACTGATACATTCAGGGGTAAAATATCATGATGTATATAATATACTTTAACAAAACATTAAACAAATATGCCAAAATGTTAAAAACTACTTAATCAAATAGATGGACACATAAGTGTTTAGGCTGACTATGTAACTGATCAGGACTCTTTTGAGAGTAAGATGAGAGCTGTTAATAAAAGCATGAGGACAACACATAAGCTTGGATAGTTGGACAGTCCCAGGCAGATTGGAATATATGGTCAGTTTGGTTACTGCACAAGTCTATCTAGTTTCCTGGGTCTTTTTATTTTTAAAAAACTTTAAAGATAAGCAACACAAATTAAAACAACAAAAAAAAAACATTTTGCAAAAGCTAGTTTGTATTTGGTTTCTGCCACCTGCAAATGAAAGAATCCTGGTCTAGCACACTAAGATTTAAGGTTGAAACATCATTTTATCTTCTAATATGTTTAAGAAGTATCATAAAACAAATTTCAGCTTTATATTCTCCTGAGTAACAAAAGTTTCTTTAAAAAGAAAAAGACTAATTTTTTAAAATGCCAATCATCTTTATGAATCCTGAAATTTAACTCAAATTCTCTGTTTTATAACAGAGTCTGCAATTTGGAACAATATAGAGTTTTTGTTGTTTTTAATATGAACTCTAACGTGACCTTAATCAAATTCCTTAACTTTTTTGAGCCTTAGTTTATTCTTCTGTACAAAAAAAAAAAAAAAAAGTAATAGGTACATAGGTTTCAACTGGGGTAATACATGTAAAACACTTTGAAAAGTTCCTTACATATAGTAAATGTGTACCTAACATTGGTAAATGGTACTTTATTAGCTATCATTAACTTAACTATCTTTTAATAGGAGTGGGATGCAAATAACTGCTTAAGAGGTTCAGAATTTTAGGCACAAAGAAGAACATTTTAAAGAATTTCAGATTTGATATAACCTCTTATTGGTTATTTAACTGTACTCTTTCAGCCCTATGACCACCATTCCCTGTAATACTAGGGCTGGGTACCTAAAAACTGTATTTTCTATCTCAACAAGAGGCTGTGAAATTCTGCCAACAAGAAGCACTAGAAAAGGGGAGAGGAAAGTCACTTTATTACTGTCTTTTTTTTCCTTCTTTCTCCTTGCTATGTTTCTCAAAGTGGTCATGTCCCTTCCATGGCCTCAGCTCCTGAGGCAGTGGTTCTGGTATCATCTTTTGTTCCCTCCTTGAGTTAAGAGTTAGAAGATATTAGGAGAAACTGTCCACATCTCTAAGTTACACTTATTGATCATTCAATGAAGTCCTGTGAACTAGACAGTACTGTTGAAGATTTCTGCTAGACGATACTTCTAGGGATTTCTCCAAGAGATCAACTAAGACAAAATGTTATTTTTCAGGCACAAGTAGTTCAAAGGCAGGGTTTTATATATTGGCCAAGCAGAACTCTAGAGACAATCATGAGGAATATAAAATTTCTAAAGTTCAATTTTTAGATATGTCAATCTTGAGGATTTAGTGGCAGGTGTTAGGCACTGAGAGTAGAAAGACAAGACATAGTCTATGTTTCCTACCCCTCCTCAGTTTAGGGTGGACATATAAAGAAACAATGAAAATACTTATTGTATTGCATATTCCCACCCTCCAAATTCCTATGTTGAAGCCCTAACCCCCCAATGTGACTGTGTGTACAGATAAAGCATACAGATAAAGCTTATAAGGATGTAAGAAGGTTGAATGAAGTCATAAGGGTGGGGCTTTAATCCAATTGGACCAATGTTCTTATAAGAAGAGATACCACTTACACACAGAAGAAAGGTCAGGTGAGGACACAGTCAGAAGGCAGTCGTCTACAAGTCAGAAAGAGAAACCTCACTAAACCCCAACCCTGATGGCAACTAATCTTGGACTTCCAGTCTCCAGAACTGTGAGAAAATAAATTTCTGTTGTTAAAGACACCCAGTCTGAGGTATTTTGTTACGGCAGCCCAAGCAGACTAATAGAATACCTAGGATAAATGCCATAATATACATAAGAAAGATATGCAACTAAATTAGGAGGTTATGAAAGGCTTCTAAAAGGAGGTGATGTCTGATGCCTAATCTAACTTTAAGAGAACAAACAGAAGTTGACAAGGTAAATAAAAGGGCAAAGGACTATCTAGGCAAAGAGTTCCATGTCCAAAGACATACGAGCACCCCCTCCCCCTCAAAATAACTAAATAAAAGCAATGTTTAAGAAACAGCAGAGTTAATTTAGTAAAGTCAAAGTTGAGAGAGAGATATAACAAGGATCTGGCTGAAAATTTGACTTATATCTTAAAGTCAATAACTAGGAAACAATTTAGTCCTTAAGTGGCTCGTTTGAATTTGTAATTTTAAAGGTCTATGGCCATGTCACCCAGAATGCGCCCGGTCTAGTCTGACCTCAGAAGCTAAGCAGGGTTGGGCCTGGTTAGCACTTGGATGGGAGACCACCTAGGAATACCAGATGCTGTAGGCATTAAAAAAATAATAATAAAAATAAAAATAAATAAAAGGTAAATGGACAGAAAGTACAAGATATAAGAGGGCTCTTGGCAGTAATCTAGACAAGAAATGGTATAAGCAAAAAGTAGGGATGGAGCTGAGAATATAAAGTTGAGATAATTAAAAGACATGTCATTGAAGTAAAAAAAAAAAAGTAAGTGAATTTCAGACACAATTTGTGAACTTCTAGTTACAATGGAAACATATTTTCTTCAAAAACTAGAAAGCAACAGTGGTTACAATCAATGGTACTGATTATTACTCTAATAAGCAACTATTTCTGACTTAGAACAGTTTTCTCCTTAGGTAAGCTAGAAAGCATTACAAGATAAATATACTTAGATTAAGCTCTCTTAAATCCTTTTGAGAGCAAAGCAAACACAAGAAAGTAAATCAATAAAAATTAAGATAAAAATACATTTAGAAGAACTATCATAAAATGTAATGCATTACTTAGCAACAACAAAGGTCAACTTCTTGAAAGCAATTATAAGTTGTATGAAAATCCTTGGAAATGTTATTAACTTAATTGTAGGCATTCTAGAAATTTATCATAAGAAAATAATTCAAAATATAAAAATACTCCACAAAACTAATATGTTCACTTCAGGATTAATTATAATAGCAAAGGACAGCAAAAAGCTTAAACGCCCGATATTGATGTAGGATAGGATATTTTCCAATAACTGAAAATAATATATTTGGTGACAGAAGGAAATCTATCACTGGGTAGTGAACACACAACACAATATATATACAACCTACAGTTGAATTGTATACTTGAAACTTATTGGTTGTTTTTTTTTTAATTAAGTTTATTGGGGTAACATTGGTTAATACAACTATATAATTTTCAGGTGTACATTATAATTTAATGTCTATATATTCTATTGTGTGTTTACCATCCAAAGTACAGTTTCCTTCAGCTACCATATATTTGATCCCCTGAAACTTACTGGATTTTGTTGATCAATGTCACTGCAATAATTTTTAATAAAAAATAAATCAGTTACTGCAAAAATATATATATTTATAAAGACTGACTGATACTTGTTATGACATAAGGCAAGAAAAATACAATTGTTTATACAGAATAATCTCAACTATATTAAAAATGTTACAAAGTAAACTAAAAGGCAAGATTATGGGTGGGTTTTTTTCTTTAGTGTTTTCCTACATTTTGCAAATTTTGTGCAATGAATGTGTGTAATATCTTCAATTAGAAAAACACAGTCTATTAACAACAATCACAAAATGTTCATAGTTTACTCACTCCCTTTTATGTACATAAGATATAACCTGGCTTAAAGGAAATAACTTTACCTAAATAAAGGTATGTAGTTTTTATTATATTTTCATTTACTTAAAAGAAATTATCTTTTACTTAGCGTTTGTTGATAAAACATATTTAAATAATCATTCAGAATTACAATCTTGTTTTTAAAAAAGACATTAAAAAAACTGAAAGAGTACCAACTAAATTAAGATCATTGCTTTGTTAGATATTTCTGAAGATATTCTTTATGCTATCATACTAACTCAGGTGCTTTGAAAATAATTTTTTTAATTGAAATAAAACAATTTCTCCCACACATTTTATAAATATAAGACAATACTGAAATGTCAGTTCTAGTCAGGAATTTTAAGTTACCACTTTAACCTCTGAAACTAATATAATATTGCATGTTGATTATCATTTTAAAATAAAAATTAAAAAATATTACCACTTTTTTTTATAACCAAGCCTTATTGAATGTGAATGGGTTCTTCAATATTACAAACACTTTAGAGTGTTGTATATTATGCATTGTACACTGCTGCTATGACTTGCTTTAGAATGCTGCTGTGTTGGGAAGCAGTCTAACAGAGTTAAGAGCATGCGGCTCTAGGTCAGGTGGCTTAGACTTGAACCTGGGCTCTACCATACTTGGTGATTATGTGACTTTGGGTCCTCAGTTCCTTCAAGGTCTCAAGTCTATAAGCTAGGCATAATAACAGTACCTATACTGGGTTGTTGTGAGAATTAAATAAAAATCTGTGAGAAACACAACAGTTCATGGTATGTAGAATTTCAATACAGAATGATGACAATCTCAGATCACAGTGGTTAAAAGAAAAAATAAACCATAGCTGAGGCAGGAAAAATGAACCTGTATTAAAAAAAGACTGGTGAGGTACATATATGTGGAGGGTATATTTTGAAGAGACGTTTTAATTTTTACAAATTCTCTTAATTTGTATTTTTCTTTAGCCATCTACAGATTCAAATTTTTATTAAAATATATTGAAAAATAACTGCTGTTTTCTCAAACATTTTTAATATCAAACCAGTCTTATTAAATATTACAATAATGGTAGATCTTCATACATGGTAGTACTATACATTTTTTATAAAGCCTTAGTAACACTAAAAATATAATATTCTGAAAGTTAAAAGCAAAATATATTTCTATTACTTAATTATACCTTGAAGAAGATAAAGGACAAGAAGCCAGAAAAAGATGACTTTTGATGTTACTTGTAACCACCACCGGAAGAAAAAGGGGAAAAATACAACTCGAACAATTCCCTTTCTAGTCAGAGAAGTCCAAGGACTTTCAGGTTTTGCCTTAGCAAATGCAGACCCTGAGAAAAGTAAAATAAAATGACAGAGTACATTTATTATTCTTTAATTTCCTTAGAGAAAAGATTTCAACATTTGAAGAAAAACAAAACATGTACAATTTTATTTTGTACTATACTATGAATAAGAAATGTCCAATTTCAGGTAGTAGACACTTCTGAAGACATTCTTCATGCTATCATATTACCTTGGGTACTTTGAAAAAAATTTTTTAATTGAAATAACAGAATTTCTCCCACGCACACATTTTATAAATATAAGGCAATATTCAAATGTCAGTTCCAATTAGGAATTTTAAATTACCACTTTAACTCCTGAAACTATTATAATTATTGCATGTCAACTATCATTTAAAAATATTTTTTAAAATATTATTACTTTAATTTTTATAACCAAACCTTACAGTTTGCTAAGCAAACACAAGCTGTTTTTCTTTTGTACTTATTTCTTGGAATGATCTTTAGTGGGAGAAAAACTAGTTAATGGTATCTAAATGCTTCCATTCTTTCCTATACAGTTCCTGCCTTCGTTTAGGTTCACATTGTTTTTTTTCTATAAACATATGTATCTAACCCATTTGGAATTCTGTTTCTTCAAGGTCAATTTCTAATTGCACTAAGCATTTATTTATCCAAGGCTCACCTCTTACAAGATCAACATCTATGAGGTCTGGTTTCACATGCGCTGTTTTCTTTGGTTTATTCCTTAAACCCTATAATATATTAAAAGTAGTATTGGTAAGAGAGTAGATCTTGAAAGTCCTCATAGCAAGAAAAAAAAACATTTTTTATAACTACGTATGGAGACAAATGTTAACTAGACTCATTGTGGGGATCATTTCTCAATATATACAAATATCGAATTGTTATATTGTACACCTTAAACTAATATAATGTCTATTAAACCTTAATAAAAAAGTAGTATTGGAATTCTATATATAAATCCAGAAGAGCAGAAAAGAATCAACTTCTAAAGATTTCAATTAAAAAAAAAAAACCTTCAAGTAACAGTGGACAAAAATGTAACACGTTATATATTTGCTGTAAATGGAACATAACTTATTACATAATTGTAATAAATTTTATTACTTTTCAAAAAGATAAATTTAGGAATGTGTGTAACATATGATACCTGTTTATTACTAAAGGTAAAATCCTAAAACAAAGACTACTGCTACCAATCAATTTGGATGTATAAGGTGAGATGGTCCAGGAGACTATGTTGGCCCCAGATATGCATAGGAGAGTGTTGAGGCTGGCTGAGAGTGCAGTGGCTCTGAAGGGCCCTCAAAGTGTGATGCTGAAGGCATTGCTACAGAAAGCAGTAGACCACAGAGCTGAGGACAGAGAGGGATGCAGACTTCCCAGCAGATGTCAGTATGTAGGGGTGATATCAGCTGAGACCCAGAAAGGATGATGCATATCATAGGGTTGCCACTATGTTCACATGCCAACCACTAACCAGACAACAATGCCACCTAATCACCTCAGAACTTAGATGCCATGCGCAGGAGGTGGAAGAGGGGGAAAAGCAGGAATTGTGAACTGAATTAGTCTAAACTCGGAATTACTAAGTTTCTGCCATTAGAATGGGAGTAGGCGTGAAGATCAAAATCATTGAAAAAAACTATAAAATAAATTAAACACACTTTGTAATTTAAGAGTAGGATGTTAAGAATTGGAAGAGTTTAGGCTTAACTCCCGAGGAGCCAAGTGCTAAGAGATAACACAGTGGTTAGATGATTTATTATTCATTCAATTAACCAAGTAATTATGCAGTGCTTCATGTGGTCCTAATCCCAGTGACAATGACCACCCTAAGTAAAAATCTCACTAAGCACTGTCTGCATTTAAAACAAAGAGGACACCATCTGAGTTCGGAATTAACTGAAATGTTTAAACCAAAAATGTACCCTAAAATCAAGATGCCATTAACCTTTGAACTCATGCAAATATTCTGTCCAACTGAAGTTACAAACAACCCAGAGATATAAAAACAAAAAAGAAAGAGTCAGGGTTGAAGATACAGCCATGATAATTTTCTATTCAGTTGATCCTCATACTCATAGATTCTATATATGCAAATTTACCCACTCACTAAAACTTATTTGTACTCCAAAATCAGTACTCGTAGTGCTTCTGCCATCATTTGCAGATATGTGCAGTGGCCGTGGCAAAAAATTTAAATCACCCAATGTGCATGTTCCCAGCTGAGGTCAAACAAGGCAATGCTCCACTTTCTTGTCTCAGCTCTCATATTGTAAGTATCCTTTTCACAGTCTATTCAGTGCCATGACTTTTTTTTCCATTTTTTGTGCTTTTTGTTTGTAATTCTGTTGTTTAAAATGGCCCCAGAGCATAGTGCTGAAGTGCCATCTAGCACTTCTAAATGCAAGAAGGTTGTGATATGCCTCTGAGGAAATGAGTGTTAGATAAGCTCTGTTCAGGCATGAGTCATCGTGTTGTTGGCCATGAGTTCAATGTCAGTGAATCAACAACACATATTAAATAAGGGGACTTTCAAAAGAAACATACATAAAACAAGGCTAAGTATTGATCAGCTGACAAAAGGGTTGTGACTAGAGGCTTGCATGAATTTAACTCTGTATTTCCCCTAAAAGCAATGGTCACTATTCATTAATTCAGAGTTCAAGATGACTTTACAGAACATAACTACTGAGAATAATGAGAATCGACTATATCTGTATTTCATTTCTCATTTTAATGTCATGATAGAGTGGCTGATAGACTATAAATCATTCCTGATATTTTGCCAATTAGAAAGGTAATTTAATTCAAATAATACATACATTTAAACAAAATTTCATTAATAAAGCACTACTTAGATTTGGTATGAAGTGTATTATGAGATTTTTACCTTTATAAGTGCCAACAAATTTGAAAACAGTAACATATTTTATTTACTTGTCTTTTATATGTTCTTTTAAAGATAATTTTAAAATAACCTTCTTGCTAATATTTTACGACAAATCTAAAATTTAATTTACTGCTGTATACCTAAAATTTTAATCAAGATTGCTTTAAGAACTTAAAGACCTCACTAGAGAAATAGTAAATTATCTTGTTTTTCACCAGGCTCATTCTCTTGACCATTTTGTATGTGGCTCATTTCCTATATACATTTCATTAAAATATTTATTTACAGCAAATTGCAATGTTTGATAAAACTTCCCTTTCAAAGTAGCCTATCAAAATATTTGAAGGTTTAAAAAAAATAATTGCCAGTTTTGATAAAACTTTCCTTTCAAGGTAACCTATCAAAATATTTGAGGGTTAAAAAAAAGCCAAAAATATTAGAAATGAAAAAATTTTTAAAAAGAAATCTAACACTAATGATTTTATTCACAAAAATAAAAAATATTAGCACCAAGACGTGGGCATTCATAAAATCTGATTTTAATTAAGTAGATATTTTAAGTTGGAAAATTTTTAATTCGTTTAGAGTAAACTACATTTGCACAAAATAGCATAGCTTTCAGTACTAACTATGGAACTTTAAAAAATTTTACATGGGAGAAATAGACTTTAGTTGGTGAGCATACACAGACATTCAATTATGTTGTACACCTGAAACTTATATAATGTTATTAACCAACATTATCTCAATAAATAAAAAAGAAAATATAACAAAAAGTTTGCGTGAACAAAAAAAGAACACTAAGTTAATTTAAAAACATGATTTTAAAAATAACTCATTTAACTAGAATATAGAAACAATCATTAATAAAAGTCAGCGATGAAAAGGAGAAATTACAACAGATGCAGAAATACAAAGGATCATGCAAGAGTACTATGAAAAAGTATATAACACCAAATTCAATAACCTAGAAGAAATGGATCAGTACTTCAGAAAACATAACCTTCCTAGACTGAATCAAGAAGATTTGAAATATCTAATTAGACCGATCAGCGGTATGGAAATTGAAACAATTTCAGTTTCAATGGCTTCACCAGTGAATTCTACCAAACATTCAAAGAAGATCTAATACCTCTTCTCAAACTCTTCCAAAAATTCGAAGAGGCAATATTTTCCAACTAATTTTATGAGGCCAATATTACCCTGATATCAAAACCTGGTAAAGATAACACAACAAAAGAAAACTACAGACCAATATCTTATAAACACAGATGCAGAAATCCTAAATAAGATACTAGCGGATCTAATACCTTCTCAAACTCTTCCAAAAATTCGAAGAGGCAATATTTTCCAACTAATTTTATGAGGCCAATATTACCCTGATATCAAAACCTGGTAAAGATAACACAACAAAAGAAAACTACAGACCAATATCTTATATACACAGAG
>NW_006494610.1:11113179-11167768 GCF_000325575.1 Pteropus alecto
GAGGTTCAGAGCAGCACTAGTCACAGTGGCCAGGACATGGAAGCAACCGAAGCGTCCTACGATAGATGATTGGATAAAGAAGCTGTGGTGTATATAAATATACAATGGAACATTAGTCATAATAATAGATGAAATACTGCCATTTGCGACAATCTGGATAGACCTCGAGATAATCATGCTAAGTGAAATAAGCCAGACAGAAAAAGTTGAAAATCACATAATATCACTTACATGTGGGATATAAATCAGAAAGCAACAAAAGAACAGGACAAACAAACAGAGATTCATGGACATTGACAATAGACTAGTGGTTACCAGAGGGTTGGCAGGAGGTGGTGTAGGGAGTAGACGGGGTAAAGGGGATCAAATATGTCATGACAGAAAGAAATCTAGCTATGGGAGGTGAACAAACAGTGTAAGTATATATATGCCTTACTGTTAAAGTGTACAGCAGAAACTTTTTGGATTTCGTTTACCAATGTCACCATTAAAAATTTAATTAATTAATTTAGAAAAAGTAAGTAGAAACAATCAAGTACTATGAATACACTTTATCTCTAAGAATTCAAATAATATATTCTTTACTGACTATACATTTAAAAAACTAGAGTAAATTCCTAAATTTCATTAACACAAATAGTATGAACTTTTGAATTGAAAGAAATTATAAATACACAGATAATGTTGAGCCGAAAAGCTTAAAGGGGCTGTTTAAGTTTAGAAAATACTTCTGTTCAATGATCCAGACTTCCTGTGCATGGAACTATTATAACACTTAGACTCCATCAAAGAATGTAACCATCAGTTTCACTTTCTTGACATACTGTTTAGTTCTCCCATCCCTCTTTTTCCTCTATCATAACTTTAAAGCACAGTTCTTTTCATTGAAGCTTTAAAACTCTTGTAGGTATTAAAACAGAGGGAAATTCCACATTTAATTTTAAATTTGAGTCAAGATGATCAGAAAATAAAAGTTTTCAGTTATAATTTTTTAAATGTTAAAGAAAAAATAATTTGCAACTTAACAAAAGACTTAAATAATGCTCTAGTAATATAAGCTCCGGGCCTTTCATTTAAAAAAAAATAAACATTTCCCAGAAATATAGTTTCATGGCTTTCTTTGATTTCTTTAGTTGTCGCTAACTGCTTTGACAGATAATGAGCCAACTGATAACACAGAAGGATAAATTCAATACATTTGGTAGTGTTCTTTATGCAACTGGTGCAGTATTTTTGTTTTTTTCTATATCAAATATTAACATTAATATACCAGTTATGCACTTGTCTACTTTTCTCAGAATAAATGCAAAATTATTTTGCACTATAAATAGATCTCTAGAATGTTTAGAAAGAATGGTTTTAGGCTTGTCACAAATTGACACTTTTAATTAAAAAAAAGTAAGTTTTAACTCTTTGATTACTATTACAAAGTGTTATCTTTAAAGGCAGATATATTTCAGAAACAAGTTACAGGTCTTAGCCTTCCCTAAATTCATCCAGTCAGTGCACCAGGTAATGATTAATATAATCCTTCCTTACCCTAGCCACTATTTAGGCACTAAAACATTTATTTTTAAAATGAGGAATTACATAGCTAAAAGTAGCAATTTGTGATGAGTGGCTTAAAATTTTAAAAAATCATATATATATTTTGAGGTTTTTAAATTTAAAAAAAAATCCAAATGTGTCAACTGATAACGCGACCTCTCAAAGTACTTAATATTCACTGTCCAACAAGTTAAAGACTGTCAAAAATAAAAGATTTTAAGGCATCTTACTAGACCTCTCTGCCACTCTTTATTTGCTTGACTATTCCAACTCTTCATGACACTCTATTGTCTCATGGATCTCTCCTCTTTCCTACTTCACTTACATCTTTTCCTTTACCTATCCATTAAATACTGATGTTTCCCAAAATTTTATTCACAGCTTTCTTCTTTCATCATTCAATGTAAATCTACTCACTCCTATAGTTGTATCTATATAATGTGTAGAATATATAATACATACAACACACACACACAGTTTACATTGTGAGGACTCCTAAACCTCTCGCCCAAGTACTACCCTTGATATTTCTAAAACAGAACTCTTTATCTGCTCTTCTAATTTCTCCTCATACTTAATGCTGCTTGAATACAGTTGTTAAAAATATAAATTTAATCAGGAACTTTTTCTGCTTAAAATCCTTCAATGTCTCTCTCATTGTTTTTCCAGATCATGTCTAGACTCTTGGGTAAGGCAGTCAAGGCCCTTTATGATCTGACTTTCATTTTCATTTCTTGTTTTACTCCTAACCACCTTATCTCCTTCCTCCAACCAACCTATTACCAATCAAGCGTCTTCTTGAGGAGTCATGCTCCTTCCTTTATATATATTTTCATATGCTCTTCATTCTATCTGGAATGTTTTCTTCATTCTCCCAAATGTCTCTCAAACTTAGCTCATGAGTCATTTCCTTTGTGAAATCTTTCCTAACCTCCCCAAGGCTGCTCCTCCCTGTACTTCCCCAAAGAAACCTATACCTCCCTCTCTTAAATGGATTAGTCTCATCTGTAATTATTATCTCGTCTACAAAATTATAATCTATTTCATTTTTTGTCCCCATGATTTAATCCTATATTTAACACACAGTAGGTACTTACTGAAAACAGTTTAAAGACTAAAACTAACAAATGGCAAAGAATCTTACTCTTCCTTACAGATGACTAAGTTATGTAAACACAGATTTATGGACAGATTTTTAAGTAACTAGAGACATTAGTTTTTAATCTAATGTAAACCTTTCCGTACAAAACAGAAAATGTCAAGCAACTAAAGTAACATTCTCTGGGCCCATATTAAATTTAGCTCGTGCAGGAACACACTGATTAGTACAATCTATGCAAATTAAAAATATAAATCTTATCAAAAAGAAGTGATTGCTGAGAAACAATAAATTTAGTTTAAAAAGTTTTCATGCTAGCAAGGTAGCCTATGAGAATGTATCAGCATAAGTGATTATATGTTCCAGAAGAAATTATCTACCAAAAAAAACATTTAAATTAATGCTTTATTTTCCTAAATTCTTTTTTTAAATGACCAACTTTTCAGCAACTTCATTTGCACCCAAGTCATTCTGTTAGTAGCACCAAAAAGCAAATCTCAATTAAGCAGAGAAGCATTTGCACAGGACCACTCAGGCAGGAAAAAATCCTGAAACACTTACCAGTTTAATAAACTGTACAGAACAATGACAGCATCAAAAGGGAGGAAAAGCAAACTAGAAGTATAAGGTGACAAGTAAAAGGGGAAAAGAGCTGACAAAAAATAATCATTAAAAATTAAATTTTAAAAGAACAGAAAGATGCTGGAAACCAAAGAAAAAATCAGAGGTAAAAACACAGAACTATGCCATCAGAAAAGAGTCTATCTTCTTTAAAGTTTGATTAGAATAAAAATAATTTATATCTTAAAAGCATGTAGAAAGATATTAAATAAAATGTGGTGAATAATCAATTTATAGAACTATATTTCAGAATATACAAAATAAAACTTATTACCTTGATTTCTCTTTGTTCAACAGATTTTTCCCATATTTGTTGATCATATGCTCCAATCTATGAAAACAAATAAAAGATAACACTACATTAAATGATCATCATGAGTACCCATCCAATAGGTATAACTCTTCTTGCATTACTAGCAACTCAGCAATCATGCAGCACAGATTAGTATCAGCTCTGTCTCACAGTTCTGTGATCAGTGCTGCAGCAGTTCTCAAAGTATGGTTTCAGGACCAACAGTTTCAGCATCATCTAGGAACTTGTTAGAAAAGAAATGCAAACTCTCTAGCCTTACCCCAGAGTTTCTGAATCAGAAATATGGGTGTGGCACCCAACTTTTAAAAATTCCTCTAGAGATTCTGATACATTACTAAAGTTAGAAAGCCACTGTCCTACAGAATCCTTTATTTTAAATAAATATAATTGCTACATTTCTGAGACATTCAAGAAAAAACTCTCAGACGTGGTTCCACAGTGTAGCAATTAACACATCTGCTTTTCATGCAGAAGGTCCTGGGTTCGTGCCCCAGTGGAGCCATGGTCCATGATCTACAGCCATGCCACCTTGAATAAGCCTGATGTCTGATCTTGGAAGCTAAGCAGGGTTGGGCCTGGTTAATACTTGGCTGGGAGACCACCTAGGAAGACCAGGTGCTGTAGGCATAAATAAATAAAATTAATTAATTAATTTCAAAAAAAAACCACTCTCAAGTGATAAATTCTTTATGGAGTTATTTTTAAAGAAAATATACCAATATTCTATAGAATTAAAAATTGATAAACATGTAGACCACAATTAACACTTAAATTAAGGTTTAAATTGAAAATAAAGTCATAAAAGCAATCAAAGATACAGGGAAATCATCAGGAAGTACAATCCCTTGTAGTTTCTATGCCTATTACTCTTAGATGCTAGAAAGTTCTTAAACTATACATCTTTCCCTGGGAAGGATGAACAAACCATTTTTTCTGTTCTTCCCCATGTTCTCTGCTATTAGCTCCTATTGTCTCCAGTTTCCACTAAATTCTCTATATCTAACAGGACATTGAAATGGGTCAATGGTCTACAGTTTTAAGACTTTTCATTATTAGCATTAACAGAAAATTAGAATCCTAAGAAATTAAAATTACTTCAGATAATTATAAATAAGAGATGAGAGTCAGAGACTAGATATAGGCAGATATAAGAAAATTTCAAGAAAATATTTTGAGTCACAATATCATTCTACCCCCGAAGATCTTTTATATTTTAAAATCTTATTTTGAGAACTGAGAAACTGAGATAATGAGAATGGTTTAAAGATAGATGTGAAGAAAGTAGAATAAAATGATTTATCAAATGCTTCTATAAGAGCCCTTCATTTCTATTACTCTCTCTTACAAATTATTAATTCATATTAATTTCTTTGGTCCTTTAAATCCTGTTTTCTTTTTCATCTCTTCTCTGTGACTCTTTTCTTATGATACATGATATAATATACCCTGCAGATTAAAACCTTATAATACTTAGATCAACCCACGCAGACTGAACAACTCACTTATATGTAACTACAACTACCATCGGTCTCCATAAAGCAGGACTAAGAAGCCCTAGGTAAGCAATGACCAATTAGTCAGGCCTAATGGTAGAGCTGCCTTGCAGCGACTACTTGCTCCTTATCCTCTTAAATTCTGAATTCAATCAAACAATCATTTTCCTTAAAGGCAGAAAAGACAAGTATGAGAACACATATTCCACAGGAGTAATTCTGCTTTAACTTGATTAATTCAGAATGACTAGGCTTAATTCAATCAAAATTTATTTTATTTTTTATTAAGTTCATTGGGGTAACATTGGTTAATATGATTATATAATTTTCAGATGTACATTATAACTTGACATCTATATATTCTATTGTATGATTACCACCCAAAGTCCAGTTTCCTTCAGCTACCATAAATTTGAATCCCTTTGTCCACTTCACCTTCCCTCAAACCCTGTATATTTGACCCCCTTTACCCTTTCTACCTCGTGCCTCTTCCTTCACCACCTATCTTCCGGTAACCAACAGTCCATTGTCCAAGTCCCTGAGTCTCTGTCCTGTTCATTTGTTGCTTTTTAGGTTTATATCCCATGTGAAAGTGATATCATGTGATTTTCAACTTTTTCTGTCTGGCTTATTTCACTTAGCATGATTATCTCGAGGTCCATCCAGATTGTCACAAATGGCAGTATTTCATCTATTATTATGACTAATGTTCCATTGTATATTTATATACACCACAGCTTCTTTATCCAATCATCTATCGTAGGACGCTTCGGTTGCTTCCATGTCCTGGCCACTGTGACTAGTGCTGCTATGAACATCGGTGTGCAAATATCTTTTTGGATATGAGTTTTCAAGTCTTTGGGGTAAATGCCCAGTAGAGGGATTGCTGGATCATATGGTAGATCAATTCTTAGTTTTTTGAGAAACCTCCATACTGTTTTCCATAGTGGCTGTACCAATTTGCAGTCCCACCAGCAGTATATGAGGGTTCCTTTTTCTCCGCATCCTCGGCAACATTTGTTATTACTTGTCCTGTTGATTATAGCTTTTCTAACAGGTTTGAGATGGTATCTCCTTGTGGTTTTGATAGCTAGTGATGTTGAGTATCTTTTCATATATTTGTTGGCCATTTGTATGTGTTCTTCATCTCCAGAAGTTCTATTTGGTTCCTTTTGAGGGTTTCAATCTCCTTGTTCTGCTCATCTAGTTGTTTTTACAATTCCTGAAATTGTTGATTTGAGTTGTTTCAGACCTCATTGAGTTTATTCCGAAGTACCATCCTGAATTCTATCATTTAAGTCGGATATTTCTATGTATGTAAGCTTATTTTCTGGAGATTTCTCTCCTTCTTTCTGAGATGCCTTGTTGCCTTGGTTGCTCATGGTGTTTAACGAACTATTTCTCCACCTGGGCATTAATGGAAGTATATTCTGCTGTTTTTCCAGGAAGATTTATTATATAAAGGTCTCTCTTTAGCCTGCTGCAGAGAAGGTGTTTTTCTTGTGGTTTCCCGTAGGTGGCGTCTAAGCCTCTTGGATCCCTGCTTTATCTAAAGCCTAAACGTCTTTTTTATTTTCTTGTAGATATTTAATCACACTTGCTACTCTCAGTTTCAGTCCCTTTCAGTGTTAGCAACAGTTTTGGTAGCGTTTTTCAGATTCCCCTGGGGCTCCGTGGTGATCAGTCTTGGAGGGTATGGTGGGAGGAGCCCTCTGTGTTGGGAGTTGGCGGCAGCAGCTCAGCCTTGGTTTTACAACCGGGGCCAGTAGAAATCAACTGTTGTTTCTCTGCGGTCCCATCCCACTTCTCTGCTTTCTTCCTTGATGACTGAGCCCTGATGCCAGCTGCATAGGAGTCCCGGTACTTCCAGTCAGGGTTATTCAGGGAAGTCGCTGCACCTTGCCCTCTACTCCTCCTCCTGCAGGGCGCTCTGGCAGCTGCGAGAGGTAGCTTCTTTATTACTCCCAGTCCACCACCTGACACCCGGGGTTCTGGTAGCTCTTATGCACAGATCCCACGCTCAGACGTGCTGGTGTGCAGTTTGGGTGTTTTTTGTTGAGTTTTAGATGTTCAGCTTATTGTTGTTTCAAGGGGAGAGATGTGAGGACGTCTGTCACTTCACCATGTTTCCTCGCATTCAAATCAAAATTTATTTTTAAAATGTATAACAATTTCAATGTACTACATACTTTTTAGTGAACCAATAACCAAAACTAATAGGTACTTGTATGTTTTAATGATTATTTGGCAGTATTTTATTTTCATGTACAAAAGAATTCACTAAATTCTCTTTTAAAAGAACTGGTTTTAATTCAAGGTGACTCAAAGATATGACATGGAAATATATGTCCCACAATCCTAAAGTCAGGGAAAATAAAATAATGCATATGTAATAGACCAAATCAAATGCATGTCAGTCCTTGCATGACCAGGTTCAGTGCCACAGCAGGATAGCACTCAAGAGCGCAGGTTTTAAAAGGTGCAGAAAGTCCAATAACCTTTGCAATGAAGCAGTGGTGAAAGGTAGAAAAGCTTTTTGAAGATTGAGATACTTGTAAACAGCAGAATGCAACTCGACAAAAAAGGGCAGTGATATTCCTATAAAAGAGCTAAAAAAAAAAAAAAAAAAAGGGATAAACATAGCTTGTTTAACTGAAAAATCAATTTTTTCCAAAGATTTGATGGGTGAGAGGAAGGACAACTTTTACTGTGATTAAATATCTGTGGGATCTTAACTAGATAAGTGTTATTTTCAATTACAAGCAATTAAATGTCTCTATAACTGAACATCAGTACCCCTTCGTAGTAAACTTTTTTTTTGTTAGAAAATGCCACCAGAATGGACCTTTTACTTACTAAGTGAATACGCCATTTCTTGAGAAAACTGTGAAGGTGCCTATTAACCCAAATGCAGGTGCTTCAGGGGATGTTTAGGGTTCTGCTTAGTGATGGGTATGCCATTTTTTTAAAAAATAATTACTCTTAAATCTGAATTTAGACTAAATTGTCTCTGAAAATTGTTTGTTTCTAAGGATTCGTGAGTAGTACATTAGAGGCATCATGAAGTCAGGGTGGTGGCAGGATACTGGGAGGGACAGAGAAAGAATTCTAAAGACCCCTTCTGATTTAAAACCTCACTTTATTTCACACCGAAATTTGGCAAGATAGTAGATAGAACACTTGTGGCTGCGGTCAAGCTTTTCCCCTGAAAGAAACATAATCTTATGGTCAATTATCATACAGCAAGAAAAGAAATGAAACTTAGACTGAAGAAGAGAAAAAACATCATCTCAAGACTTGGGATCATGGATCAAGAATAATTTGCAGAGCTGTGCTAACAAAATTAAAAACAAGTAACTCGACAAGTTTTCTAAAGGCACTATTCTACCTCCGACACAGAAATACTTGGTAGACTTGACTAAGTCACCTAAACTTAATAGCTGTCTCTTTTAAGAAATTTTTTTTCAACATAATATTAATAAGAAATCCAAGTTCTCTGTGAAAAATCAACTGATAAAAAATATTATTAATATTTTGGCTACTTCCAGATTTCAGCTACCTCCTAACTGCTCTCTCCTGCCCACTCTCCCTGCCCCCATAATGCCTCTACTGTTTGGGTGTTCAGAAAAGTGTCTGACATTCTATGAGAAAAGGATACCTATGCAAATAATGCTGTATTGCTAGACAGACTTAGGAATACTGAAGTAATTAATATGTGAGTAGTTCTATGGGTTTCCACCGATTCTTCATAAGTGGTGAACTGTTTCAAAGAGGGAAAACATTTTTTCCACTGCATTATAAGTCTCTGAAATCCTGATTTACATTGCTGTGCAGCCAACAGTTTTACATGTTAAGAGAGAAGTTCATTCTCTGGTGCTTGGCTATGGTAAGCAATTTTATCAACATTCTGTTTATTACTCCGGATGTCCTAAACACCTTAAGCATCTGGTGTACTCTTACCCAACAAGAGAAGATTGTAGTTTTTTGTTTGTTTGATTTTTAAATCTAATCCCAGAAGACCAAAACTTTGCCTTCTACAGATTCATCCCGTATCTTCAACGTGTCTGCCAATCCTATATGGACCTCTTACCATGCTCCCCATAATGACAAGAACAATTCTAAGTTTCCTTCCCACAGGCTTATTCCTAATTACTGTGAACTTTACCACTCCTGGAAGAACGTCTAGCCAACTACTTCAACTAAGACTGAAGCCCTAAGATGCAAATGTCTTAATTTACCGTATTCTCCATCTTGCATTTGTTTTCTTATCTAATTTATTTTCTTTCCTATCTTTATAAATGAACTTTGAGCCATTACAGAGATTTAAGATAGACAAAACAAAAAACAAAAAAACAAACAAACCAAAAAAGAATTAAGGGTACAGCATCTTGAAAGTGGAAAAAAAATTTAAATACTAAAAATGAGAAGAAATTGAGATACTATAATTTAGTAATACGAACTGGATTAAACTTCAACTAAATGAATACACTAGTTCAGCGGTCCCCAACCTTTTGGGCACCAGAGATGGGTGCTCCTATGAGTATCTCATGCCTGATGATCTGAGGTGGAGGTGAGGCGGTGATGCTAGCGCTGGGGAGCGGCTGCAAATACAGATGAAGCTTCGCTTGCTTGCCTGCCCACCACTGTGTGGCCCGATTCCTAACAGGCCATGGACAGGTACATGTCTGTGGCCCAGGGGTTGAGGACCCCTGCTTTAGATGCTTTCTGATGTACTGAAGACTATTATATGCTACATTAAATATATATGTAAATATATACAGCAAACATTTAGAAGGGTACTTGAAAATGATGAATAGTGATTATCTCCAAGAAGTATAGATGAGAACAGCACTTTTCCTTTCTGCTTCATAATCATTAATGCTATATTACTCCCCCCCACCCCCAACAATGGATATATACTACTTTTATATAGCAGGATTCTAACTCGGGTCTGGTGACTCTCAAGTTATTTGAACTAGTTATCTTAGGAAATAATATGTTTCTGTTACTGAACAGTTTCTTTACAAGGAATCATCTACCCCCACCTATCTTTCTATACATTGAGAAAGACAAAATTGGGAAGGGGAAAAGGAGAAGAAGATAGGGAGGGGGACATGAAAGAGGGGAATTCAGGGATACAAAGGGATGGTGAGGATTATAAATAGAGAAAAAGACTGTAAAAGACTGTCTAGATGTGTGCCAGTTAGCTCCAGCTTCTACGAAAAAAAAAAAAAAAACTTTTGTTAATGAATATGATGGTATCAAGAGTATGAATGTTAAAGCCTAGATAATTAGATGGTGAAATGGGAAACAACTGGCACTTAGGAATTCTAGAAAAGTACCTCTGAAAAATAATTTGAAAAGCTAGTCTTAGGCAATCTGATAAGCTAGTCTTAGGCAATCTGATGACCCCTTAGGTCATCACACTCAGAAAAGCACTGGCTCAGATATCAAAAGGCTAAAGAGAAGGTGTCTTGCTTCAGAAAGGCAGTTATCAACAGTTTAACTAGTTTTAAGTGCTTAGATAAAAGATTGAGCTCATAAATAAATATAAACAGAACCCAAATCCCTCCCTAGCTTGGCCCATCCCATTCAACAAACTTCAGAGGCCAATCACATAACAAAACAAATGTACTCTACCTTATTAGCAAGAATATGTCTGTTAAAAGAATGACAAGAATACCCTCAGGCAAGAGGTTAAAGAATATCTTGAGACTATTTCTCCTTTAAAAAAAAGAAAAGAAAAAGTAAAAGAGATGCCTGTGTTCTTGGTGATCCTTTTCATTTCTTGATTGATAGTAAATATATTCTACAATTTTTGTGACTATTTTTTTGCACACGCATCACCAACTATAAGACCCTAATAGGCAAAGGTCACGTTGCTTTTATAGCTATGGCGAGTCCCATATTTTGATAATGATTTAACAAGTCCCATATTTTGATAATGATTTAACAAGCAAAGATAATTCATTTTTATCTTTGAGTCTTTTTATAAAAGTAAAAGTTATCAATCAGAATATACCCTTTGTTATATTTGGAGTGTTAATTTTTAATCCTTTGTTTTCCCCACTGCCTTAGTTGATCAGTTCTTCATGTTTGCTGACAGGGGTAGAAAAGACCCTGGGCTGGGCAAGGGAACTGGATTTTCATCTTGTCTTCACCATGACTAAACTTGTGGTCTTGGGCAAGTTTTTTGACATCTGAGCCTCGGTAAAATGGAGATAACGAAACCTAATTCGCAAACCTGGAATGTAAAAACAGTGTCTGGTATATAGTCAGTCCTTCTTTTAAATATTAGTTCTTTCCTATCTTGGAAAATCTTAATCTCTCTAGGCTCAATCACCTCATTTTTAAATTGATAAGTTAAAATATATTTAAATTAATTTATGACGACATACTCACTAATGATATGGCCATAATTTTTTAATGTATCAATATGCGGAGAGTAAAGATTCAATGTATTGCAATCGCCATCAAAATACCATGAACATTTTTTAAAGAAATAGAACAAAAAAACATCAGATCTGTATGGAAGCACGAAAGATTCCAAATTGCCAAAGCCATCCTGAGAACAAAGAACAAGGCTAGAGGCATCACCCTGTCCGACTTCAAATTAAACTACGAAGCGACAGTAATCAAAACAGCATGGTATTGGCAGAAAAATAAACACACGGACCAGTGGAACAGAATCAAGAGTCCAGAAGTAAACCCATATTGGTATGGGTAAATAATTTTTTGAGAAAAAAAGCCAAAAACATACAGTGGAGAAAAGAAAGCCTCTTCAATAAATGGTGCTGGGAAAATTGGAAAGCCACTTGCAAAAGAATGAAACTAGACTATTGTCTATGACCACACACCAGAATTAGCTCGAAATGGATTAAGGACCTGAATATAAGACCTGAAACAATAAAATGCATAGAAGAAAATATAAGAACTATGCCCAAGGACCTTGGACTTAGAGAGGATTTTATGAATTTGACCTTAAACACAAGGGAAGTAAAAGCTAAAATAAATGAATGGGACAACATCAAACTAAAAAGCTTCAGCACAGCAAAAGAAACTGTCGACAAGGTAAAGACACAGCCATCCGAATGGGAAAATATATTTGCAAGCAACGCCTCCGATAAGGGCCTAATATCCAAAATATACAAAGAACTCATATGACACAATAACCACAAAAAAACAAACAATCCAATCAAAAAATGGGCAGAGGACCTGAATAGACACTTCTCCCTAGAGGACATACAAATGGCCAACAAATATATGAAAAGATACTCAACATCACTAGCTATCAAAACCACAAGGAGATACCATCTCAAACCTGTTAGAAAAGCTATAATCAACAGGACAAGTAATAACAAATGTTGGCGAGGATGCGGAGAAAAAGGAACCCTCATATACTGCTGGTGGGACAGCAAATTGGTACAGCCACTATGGAAAACAGTATGGAGGTTCCTCAAAAAACTAAGAATTGATCTACCATATGATCCAGCAATCCCTCTACTGGGCATTTACCCCAAAGACTTGAAAACCTATATCCAAAAAGAGATTTGCATACCAATGTTCATAGCAGTATTATTCATAGTGTCCTACAATACATGACTGAATAAAGAAGCTGTGGTACATATATATATACAATAAAATATTACTCAGCCATAAGAAAAGATGAAATACTGCCATTTGTGACAACATGGATGGACCTCGAGATAGTCATGCTAAACGAAATAAGCCAGACAGAAAAAGTTGAAAATCATATAATATCACTTATATGTGGGATATAAACTTAAAAGCAACAAATGAGCAGGACAAACAGAGACTCATGGAGATGGACTATAAACTAGTGGATAGTGGGTGAGGGAGGAAGGGGTAGGTAGATGGATAAAGGGGGTCAAATATAGGGGGGGTAGGGTAGGGTTAAGTGGGTAAAGGGGATCAAATATATGATAGCTGAAGGAAACTGGACTTTGGGTGATGGACACACAATAGAATATATAGATGTCAAATTATAATGTACACCTGAAAATTATATAACTGTATTAACCAATGTTACCCCAATAAACTTAATTTAAAATAAAATAAAATGTTATTTAAATAGAAAAAAATGATTCAATGTACTATGAAAAAAGAAAGAACCAATAAGGATAACTAGAAATGTTCGGGCAAAAGATACAAAGAAGAAAGCAAAAACAATCATGTGGAGATAAATGTGTTTCTCTTAATTTATAACCAATGTAATACTTTCTAAGAAATGTTAACCATTTATAAATGAAAATAGAGCTGTCAACACCCCAAATCACATTTTTCCCAGACACCTACACTTTCATTCTTACAATGACCTATCTATAAATTTCATAAAAAAGAGAAACTGACTGATTGAGCAATATAACAAAATTAAAGTTACTGAGCAAAATAGTGAATAAAATATTAATCACCAATGAAAAAAACATATATATAACTCCCAAAATTATGTTGTTTAGTGCACACTCCAAATTATATCCAGTACTTCTGTTCATATTGCTAAAACATACCACAAAAACAATTAGGACCACTTAAAACCATTAGGGTTACTTAATAACCTTCAGATAAATATCTATCCAGAATTACTAGAAACTAATTCTTTTGACTTTTTAAAAATGTTTAATTCCAAAGTAATACTCTCAATGCTTTGAATATCAAACAGGTTTTCACTGTTTTTTGCCCATAACTACTTTCTCTCAAACCAATTTGTCTACTGGAATATCTCTGAGTCCATATAACTGCTCCTAAAACACCTTGTTTCTACCCTACTATCTTGCCTAAAAATTCCAATTATGTCTCCATTTATATGCTATCCTATTCTATTGTTTTTTCACAAGATCCTATTTTAATCAAAATATAGTCCAATGTTTCTGAATGCCCGTTACCTCCCCCACACTCACACACACCTACAGAAGTCAAACATTCAGGTGACTTTAATGATGAGGATCAAATGAAGAAGTGGAATCATTTAATCACACAATACAAACTATGAAGGATGATGATGATGATGTCAGACAAAGTAGTCTGAGGACATGCATGGCAAGAACTAGTAACTCTTTTAAATGTAAAACTACCAAATTATTTTACCAAATCTTTAACTCTTCTAAATCAATCTTTGCTTAGAACTCTAAAAAACATATGAGAAGTCAAACCATGGAAGCTTTTTAATAATCCAATCATTAAAATATTCCCCTATAATTCTAGTGTTATTTGAGAGAAGAGAAGACATGAAATAGGTAAATATTCAAAGTTGAGATATTCTAATTGGGGAAAGAAATCTAAACCATGAAATAAATATGAAAATTATAAGCAACATCTTTGCTTCAACTGTCATTAATTTCTTCTGCTATCAATTACTGGCAGAACTGTATCATAACCAAAAGTGTTACTAAAGTCAAGCTGCTTGAATAGAAAGAAAATAAAAAATAAAAATTTTTAAGAAGATTAAAGTCTTTTTGAGGGGAGAATATAACTTTTCAAGGAAGAAAAGATTTCTAGAATTCAATTTTGAAATTGAATACATGTGTAACTAACCTCTGACATTTGGATTAAAACATGAAAACACATTCTCATCTGTAGATACTAAAATATAGCTAATTAGCAAAGATTCCATTCATTATACGTAATGCCACTAAATCCACCTAAAATCTTCCCACACATTCTGTCAGGTTATGCATCAACTAAAACCACACCTTTTCCTGCATTAACCCTAAGAATAGTGTATTACAGGCCACACACATATAATCAAATCATGTGAATCATGACCAAATTCCTATTGCCTAGGGAAAGCCAGTTAATGACAGAGTAAGACACTGACTCAAGTTTAGAAAAAAAACCCTCAAAGAGTATCCTTTAATTCAGCAAAGAGAGATGGTTATGGTAGAATCGGCCTCTAAGAAGTTTCAAATCCAAAGAGAGTTAGTTATAATTCAAAGCAGAATAAAATAGGCATTACCGTACTATGCATGAGTGAGAAACGGTGTGAAAGAGCAGTATCTGTGAGGTAAAATGTACAAGAACAGTAAATTTACTAGATATGGGGGCTTGGAAAAAAGATTAAAATGACAACTGCAGGCTCAAGTACCTGAACTGCATTAGTATCATTAACCATAACATGGAATAAAACAGGTTTAAAAAAGGCTGTTGGAACTACATGACAACTAGATATGGCTAGAGTTCTGGAGAGTTGGGAAGGGACAAAATTTGGAACATAGCAGCATAAACTAGGTGTTTGGACATTATGTGGGCAATTTGATAATCTAGGGAAATACAACGGCTTAAGGAGATCAAGAAAAAAATATTAAGAGAAATATATATTCAACTGGAGAGAAGTATCAAAGTCAGGTAAGGAGACAGAAAAATTAGTCAGATAGGTAGGAAGAAAACTAGGACAATATACTACAGTAAAAGCCAAACAAAGAAAGAGTTTCAAGAAAGCAGTAAAGTCAAGAGAGCTAAAAATATTCAAACATTTGAGGTGAATAGGTAGCTAAACACGTTTTTGTCAAATAATCTTGATCTCATTTAAACAGTACGCAAAACCATTAGCTGAGCTATGGAAGCTGGAGAGTTTAGGGAATGGGGGACAATAGAAAAGGTAAACAACCACTAGGGGAGACAAGATATAGTGTTAACTAGAGTGTTAGATTAGGGGCAACAGGAAGAGCACACACACTTGAGCTGGTATTAGAAGCAATCGGCTGGGTTATGTTTGTATTTTTCCTTTTACCACCAAGGCTCAACAGCCCAGGATCAGGAGGGGAAGAAACACACACACACACACGCACGCACGCAGGCACACACACACAGTGGGGTTGAGGGGCACCTTGTGGGGTAAGGAAAGTCAGAGCCTGAACTTGGTGAGAAGCACATCCACTTGGAGGATATCCTAATGTGGGGTGGCAGAGCCCAAGAAAAATGAAAAGGTCTAGAATAAAGAGCTTGAATGGCATGAAGGTATCCACACACAGGATAACATGGCCACTGAGATGGGAAACTGGTTACATATGTGGGAACTGATGTCTCAAGAGTCTCTCTGTTTACTAGAAATTTC
The DNA here is from genome assembly GCF_000325575.1 of Pteropus alecto. NCBI lineage: Eukaryota > Metazoa > Chordata > Mammalia > Chiroptera > Pteropodidae > Pteropus > Pteropus alecto. Next base: position 11,129,325 of record NW_006494610.1, read on the forward strand.
CATTTATAAAGCCATTAAAGAAATAAGAAAAAAAAGAAGAAATAAGAGACGAGTTTAATGGCATTAATGCTATATGTAAATAGAAGGGTTTAATAAACAAATTATGGCACATTTATATAATACAATGTTACATTCATTAAAATTATGTTTTAAAGGGATATTTAGTGCTGTAAGAAAGTATTTTTGTTATGTATATGAAAACAGAATAATAAAAAAACTAAATACAATATGATTCTAATTTTGCTGGGGAAAATTCACAATGTCATTTTATTTTATTATGCTTATCTACATTTTCCACTTATGTTAGACATGAAATACTTTTAAATTATGATAAAAACATCATTTAAAAAATCAAGAAAAAAGGAAGCTAATATCATCTGAGTAGCATTAAGTGTTAGGCACTGGGATAGGTGCTTTTGAATACATTTTCTCATGGAAAAGTACTGGGAGTAGAGGGGGCAGGTCATTAAGAAAACAACTGCCATCGCTCAAAATCAGTTTAATTAAGTCTCATTATGAAAATAAAGCTTTTCCTATGAGTTATATAATAGAAATTTGCAGCTAGAAAGTTATATTTTAATAACAAAACTGTCAGAAATTCTAGTATTATAGAAGAGCAGATAGACAGATACCTATATCACAGGATATCAAGGCAAAAAATGAGTTAAAGAACCAAAATGCTAAAATATACCAAGAAAACAATAATATTCCATAGGAGCTCTTGTGGCAGAAGGGTAACTTCAATTGCATTAGGTGGTAATGGAAGGAATTCGACTGGTTCACACAGGAAAGAGAGGGAATGGAAGGAAGAGAGCCTGGCAAACAGCTTTGTGGTAGAATTGGTAGAACTCCAAGTTCTGGAAGAAGCCAAGGAGAGAAGGCCATCACCAGCAACCTTATAAGAGAAAGACGTAGCCATGACTGTCTCATCTGACCTCTCTTCCATTCCCCTTCAGTCCTCAAGAGATTAAAAAAATTCTCAAAGCTGGTGATACTTACTAGATATGTTATGATTTCAGGGGTCCCTCCATAACCCTAAATGCCCAAGCCCCCATTTTAATAAGGAACTGAATCTTTTTTAATGATTAAAAAGCAAATATCTAGTTGATTCAACACCTGTCTCTCATTTATACTTAAGTAAAATCATTATCTCACTAAGCATAAAGTACTGAAGGCCTGCCATATTACGAAGGGGACTCTCTAGGACCATGTCTATATTTGATCGTGCACACGCCCCTCCTCTACACTGATCTAGGCAGCTGACCAAAGCTGAGCCAATCAGATTCTCTCTCCATTCTAAATGTCAGATAAACAAGAGAAATAGATATGGCTAATAGAGAGAAATAAAATTAACATTAACAACAGAGCCCTACAGAAAAGTTTCTAGAAATTCTGCTACTGAGAGGCCCTGGTTTGCCTTTCCTTCTGAGGTCTTGGCTGTCTGCTGTTGGCACAGTTTAGGTGTAATGAAAAGTAGAAGCAGAACACACTGGTGTTTTTTCCTGGCCCAACTTTAATGGGAACATTGCTGTTAACGCAAACCAACACCACTCTGCATAATTTACAAAGTTTATTTTCCAACCTGCTGATACACGGCAGTATGTTCTGAGTGGATTTATTAATCAAGGTTGTGCCCGAATAACAGCCTTTCCTAAGAAGTCATCTTGACAAAGATAATTTAACTTCTCCTTTCTCCTTAACCTAACTTTGTGTCATGAATTGTGAAGATCCTGCTAGTGAGGAAAAAAAAGATCGTTAGTTTCTTTTATTAATCATATGAAATAATTCAAATATGCCTTACTTAATCAGAGGGTCAAAAAATTATACAGAGTATATACTAAAGTTCTATTAGCAAACCCGTAACATTAATTCCCAGGTGTTAAGCTTTTACAGCCAAACGCATAAAATTTAACAGTACTCAATCAATAATTATTTGGATTTTTCAATAAATGTTATTTCAATAATGAGTGGAAATTATTTTTAAATTAGTTAATATAAATTATTAAATTATTTAAAATAGCTTTTTAAAAGCTATTTATTACTTAAAATAAATAGCTTAGTTAAAATACTAAGGGTTCATTTCTTAAGCTTCTAAATCATCAAAATACAGTAAAAGATCAAAAAAACTTTACTTTGTCTTCATTTTACCACTAACAGTGCTGCTCATATTTTATATATCAAACTTAAGAAAAAAACCTCCAAAAAACATGAACTTCATCTTCCCGCCTAGTCAAAGAAAAGGCATTGATAACATGGGTCATGAATCTCTTAGCCAAGCATGCATATGAGAATTAATTTACTCAGTTAAATAATAATGACCCAAACCAAGCTAACTAAGCTATATGCGCAAGACTTCTAATAGACTAAGCAAATACATTTAAGCTAAAATAATAGTTGTATGAATAAACAATAGCTGCTGTTCCATTTATTGCTGTTCATTCACAGACTGTCGCCCAAGCAGGGACATGACACAAAGAACATGTTTAATGCCACCACCCACAACCACCTGAGAGTCAATAGCCAGGGGAAGGAAAAGTAGAAGAATAAATAGGCCAGATTTGGATACAAAGATGGGAGTGGAATCACAATCAGTTTAGGAGTGCAGATTCTATAACCCATTCCAACTGGGTTTAAATTCTGACTCCACCATGTATTCTCTCACTGTGAGAAAATTACTGGACTTCTCTGAATCTTAGTTTCCTCAGTTACAAAATCAGGATAATGGCAGTAATGGGTTGTTGTGATGATTAAATGCATGTTAAGCACTTAAGATAGTCAACAGCACACAGTAAGAGTTCAATAAATGTCACTTGTTATTTTCAACTAGTACAACAACCATGACATAGTAAGCTCTGGGCCCACTACTTTACTTACACAAAGTCGTTTAACCCTTGTAACAATCCTTGAAGTAGACTGTGTTATCCCAATTTTAAAGAAAATGAAACAGACATAGATAAGTTCAATAAGTTGCTCAAAGTCACGAGATAGCAATACGACTGAACCAGATTCAAACACAAGATGTCTGACCCCAAGGGCCTGTGTGTGTTTTCCTGGCTGATTTTTAAGTTATTAAGACTCATAGAATATTTATGTGTGGTACAAATTCAAATTGTTTGTGCCAAAATGAAAGGCAATGTTTATTTTAAAGGTTTTCAGGAACCATGTTAGAACTTCCTAAAAAAAAATTCAAAAGCCAACATTTTCACTTCCATTTTAAAAGTGAGGAAACTGAGTCTCAGAGAGGTTGAAATAACTTGCCCATGATTAGAAAGCTTTTAAGATACAGAATTTGCCCATGGTCAGAAAGTTTTTAAGATACAGAATTTGGATCCCATCCACAGGTATAGATGCCAATAGGCTGGTTTTCCACCACATAGTGCTATCTTCCTAAGGTAGCAACAATCTTAATTCTCTTTTCTCAAAATAACAGCAATCTGTGGAAACAGCTATGTTTTAGTAGCAAAAAAAACCATTTTAAATTATTTATTTAGTTAAGAATTAAGTAAGCATATCACCTACTTCAGATATATCCATTTCTAACTTGTCAAGATTTGTTTTTAATTAATCACATGCCCAAGAATACCACATTTTCTTTATACTCATGATTGTAATTAAAAGTCCAATTTTATTACTTCTTTGTATGTAAGAGGCTAAACACCATCTTGGAAGAGTGGAGAAAAGTTCCCACCAAGCACTTCATGTAGGGTGAGGAAAAAAAGAAAACATTTTCTTAACCTGAATGTGTATATTTATGATATCCTCTCAACTGTATTGTTTATAAGAGGTATTGGACATGATTTATCCTAAAAACACAAGCTGATTTTAAAGTTCTGCCAACTTGGTAAATTCTTTAAACAGGGTTTCGCCAGTCTAGTGAAACCAAGAACACATACATAGGAAAATTCCATAGATGTTTTACTGTTTCAAACTGTAGATTAAATATTACTTTACTATACCTTTTATCGCCCAATTGAAGATGAAAAAATGAAAGCTCTTATATACTTCTTGCCAAATGACATGTTATTATTTAATAAGTGGGAGAAAAATTACATGACTACTTCATCCTTCATCAATTATCGCATTTTTAGGAAACTGGAATAATATTTAATTATAATAGGTAAGATCATGACCAAAAAAAAAAAAAAACAAAAAACCTCAACTAGTCAATGGCAGAACTAAAGCAGGAAATGATCAATAATATGCCAAACAACTAGGATTAATTATTATTTTTGTGACAAGTAAATAATCTCTTTTCCTTTTGATTTTACCTGAAAAGACCTAAATTTTAAATGACAACAATTCAAAAGCTTTATTTCTCCGATCTCATAGAATGCAGTCAGAACGTTCTGGGACACCGATGCTTAACATGGCAAAGATCGTGCCAGTTGAAGTTTTCCAGGATTTCCAAAGTTATAGTAAATTCAAACTAAATTATGATACCCAAAATAGAAAATCAATTAAAAGAAATAGCTATGCAAATTAATACACAAACAGATAACAATTCACACCCATTAGAATGGCTATAATCAAAAAGACAGACAATAACAGGTGTTGGCATGGATGTGGAGAAACTAAAATCCTCATACATGCTCAAAGGAATTGTAAACTGAAGCTGCCACTGTGGAAAACAGTTTGGCAGTTATGACCTGGTAATTCTACTCCTAATTACCTACTCAAGAGAAATGAAAACATAAGTCCATAGAAATATCTTTACATTAATGTTTATACCTATATTATTCATAATAGTCAAAAAGTGGAAACGATTCAAATGTACATCATTTGTGAATAGATAAAATGATACATCTACATAATGGGATTCTACTCAGCAATAAAAAAGAAGTACTCACACACGCTACAACATGTGTGAAACTCAGAAACATTATGTTAAGTAGAAAAAGCCAGATACAAAAAGCCACATATTATATAACTGCATTTATATGAAATATAAATATATAGAAAAGGCAAATCTTATAGAGACAACAAGTAGATTAGTGGCTGCCTGGTGGTGGGGGTGTAAATAAGGAGTCGCTACAAATGAGCAAGAAATTTCCTTTGGGAATGATAGAGATGTTCTGAAATTAGACTGTGATGATGGATACAAAACTCTATAAATTTAGTAAGAATTACTGAATTGTACACTTAAACAAGTGAATTTTATGGCATGTAAGTTATACACCAATAAAGCTATTTTATAAAAAATAGCTATATTTTTACAGATTTCTTTAAATAACATGACAAGCATTTAAAGGAAAGAAATATAAATATATTCAGAAGGCTTTGAATCCTATGGTAATTTGGAATCAAAAAAATTTTTTTCCTACCAAGTTTTGACTCCAGAAACCTGATTCTTCTTTTTCTTTTTTTTTGAGGGGGCATGGAGTGGCGGGGGGGAGGAATAGGCTAGATTATTAATTAATTTAAATACTGGCCTAACACTACCTTGCATATTTATAGGCTCTACTTCCCAAGGGTTTGAGATATTTAGACATTACCAGTACAAATTATAGTTCACTGCAACTGAGAAAAAAATGTTAATATAAAGAAACTGTCTATGCTATATATAATAGTTGCTAAATTTGCATTATTCTGAATTTTAGGATTTATTTAAAAATATGTATATAAAATTTGCTTCAAATTATTAAATAGATAATTTTTGCTTGAATGACCAGGTAATTGCTGACAGTAAATAGTGATGAGATTTTTTTTTAAAGGGCAGGGCTTTAAAGACAAAACCTGGGCAGATCAAGGTTCTACCATTTACTCAGTGACTAGAGCACTTTAGGCAAAATAAACCAAATGAAAAACCTCTGAGCCTGCTTCCTCAGTGACGTTTTGGAAATTGGACAGTGACTGTAAATCACTTAGTTTATGGCAGACATTTATTCTGTTTTTAACCTCAGCTATGTCTAGCATTACACAAAAATAACATCATATACAATTAGAGAAAATCTGTATAATTGAAGTTCATCAATATGATCTCTCTTGAAATTTTAGATCAACACTATAAAAAAAAGTATGAGTTCTTGATTCAATGACATAATATTTTCAAATACAATGAAAAGCTGAATAAATTTCTGATCTTTAGACAAATTGTATTATGGTATAAATTTGTAAACAGAGATGACAAGTAATTAAATATTCATATTAAGAACTGTTTAAGCTATGAATGAATTTAAGCTCATAATAAATCACTTAGACAACAAGCAACCCTTAAATTGAAGTATTTATTGGAAAACTTAGCTCTCTTGGCCTTCAATTCTTGATTTGTTCAACAAATCAAAGCATATCAGAGCATTTTTCTAAACATCACAGGTACAAAAACAATTTCAGTTAAGAAAACTTTCCAAAGAACAAAAGCATCAGGAGACAGACAGGACACACTGAGAAACAAATTAATCTGAGTAACTGTTACATGAACATTCTTTCATGTACTCTAAGAATTCCTCAACTTCTTATTTCGCAATGGTCTGCATTTTCTGTACAGTCACTTTCGCTTGAGGGTAAATGAGGATTTTCCTCGTTCACAGAAACTTCTTATACCCAAGTGAATGAAAAAAAGAGTCTTATACTAACTTGCATCATACATAGACATCAACCATAGACATGAATACATAGGATACTCTACACATCAGACTGAATATTTAATTCCATTTTGATTTGATTTTTTAAGTCTAACAATATGAGACTATAGTTTGTTGATACCACAGTATTTGCTTTACTGTCTCCAAGATGCTTTTAAGAAAAGAACCCTTCTACACTTAGAAATGGAAGCAATTAAAAAAACAGAACCTAGTCCTACGACTAAGTTAGGACATTACTCTATTTATAAAGAAAATTAAATCAGAAAATCTATATTCACTCTAAAATAATGTTTTGTTTGTTTTTTTTTTTTTAAAGCAGGGTAACTAAGCAGTAGTAAGGGCACAGAACTAAATTCTCGGATTTAAACTCCAGCCTCGCCACTTACTAACTCTATGACTTCAAATTACTTTGACCTCTCTGAGATTTCTCATTCATTGTAGTAGAAAAAGGTTTCTAAAAATTTTTCCGTTTTTCAGAAATCTTTCTCCCAATCCTTCTATTCAGGAAATTATGTAATGATAACATTTACTTAAGGAGTTTTATTTGAGAAATAATATGTATAAAAATTATGGGTAACATGAAAGTAAAAAAAGTATTGGTACTGGGTAATATTTATAAAGAAAAAAAAAACAGAAAAACAACATTTATGCCACTCAAGATGGCAATAACATGTTGTCTATCATAAAAATAACCACCTAAACACTGCGGCATGGACTGACTGGGATCCGACTTGGATAGAAGGCCCTACCCTTGGTAACTGAAATATATTAGGGTCTCTGGTGCTACTCCCCTTTGCCAAACAAGGCAGTTAATACCATTAATAATAATAATAATAATAATAATAATAATAACAACAACAACAACAGCACTTACTATTTATCAAGTGTCATATACACGTTTCATGTATTAACTCATTTAATCCTCACAACTCTATGAAGTAGGTATTACTACTATCCCTATTTTACCGTTAAGAAAACTTAAATTGTACAAAGTTAAACAGTTAAGTAGAATAACACAGGAATTCAAATCCAGCTCCACAGCTGAGCCCTTATCAACTAGTAATTTCATTCACATCCTTACACAAAAACCACACTATGTGCTCTCGCCTTGGCTCTGATCACCACACAAGGGGTAGCATCTAACCCCTAGTCATTGCCAGATACTTCTGCCTCTACTGACTCCACGGCTGCCTTGCCAGGAAGGAAGCTCTCAGGCTCTGTTAAGAAAGTAAATGAGAATATACAAAATTTTTCATGAACTCCAACTTACTCAGCCGTAAAAATATGTAAAACAGTTAATATATTATTAGTAATCATAGGGTAACTATAAGGATGAATGTGCTAATGAGCTAACACACACATAAGAGCTTAATGTTAGCTACTATGTCATTTTGATGAATTACTTAATGCTTCCTTTTTCTTCATATTGCAGCATAAGACAAGAAATGCAAATGCCTTATTTGCATTCCTTTATTATTTATCATAGGATATACTCTGGTTTGTTATTCTAAAACATACCCCTGACTAAACCATGTGTACGTAATATGACTAAAGACTACAGCACCTTCCTTGTTTACATATTTCTAACCATTTACTATAAATAGCATAAAAAGCTGTATACTTTTAAAGCAATTTAAATACCAAGACTATAACATATCTTGGTTATTTAAATATCTTATTTTAGAAAAATACCTAACATATTATTGCTGTTCATTCAATAATATGAAATAAAAAATGAGACTATAAAACAGATCTAAATTATTCAAAACTGAATAAATTGCTTGGCTTTCTTCCACTTACCTGTATAGGGTAAAATTAAAATGGAGAAACGGTTAAGATAAATTGCTCCTGGGTGCTTAGTCCGGATTCCTTAAAATTAGTATCTAAGGGACCTGGACCATGGTTATCACTGATCAAGAAAATGTTTGTTGTAATTGCAAGAATCCAGATGGCTACAAACTTGCTACTAAAAACGACTACAGGTAGGCCTAACTACAGGTAGATGTAGATGTCAACTACAGGTTACACCTTTAATCTTCACTATAGCATTAGGAAAAACTGTGCAGAGGAAGAAATAAAATATTCACTTACAGTATTTGTTAAATTTATAATGAACTGCTTATGTAGATAATAAGACTGCTAAAGTACTAATCTTTGTCAAGTGCTTTGTAAAGAGTTTGCAATCTTATGCTGTACAGACCATTATTAATCTCCTGCACTAATGGGACAACTGAGCCTTTAAGAGGTGTCAGAAGGTTCCATGTCTAGTATTTGGGGGAAGGAACCCAAGTTTTGACTTACGACTCTACATGCCCTTTCCACTGCACCATATTCATTTATATAACTTGGCCAGCATTTTCCTAAGTATGTTCCACAGACATTCAAAGAAAAAAAATTAAGTCAAATAAATTGAGAAATGATATCTTCTCTACCTGTCTCTTAGGCAGTCTGTAACACTGCATGTTATTCACACTATGAAATCCTGTTACCATAAAACTTGTTTACCTTTGTCTAACTCAGTATGCCACCTCACAGGAACTCAACACAATGAAGAACTACATACACTAAAAATTTAATGTGAATATTATCTCCTAACAGCACTGTTGTCAAAGCATCAAACACCTACCAAGTACCAACTATAAGATAAGGCACTGAAATAATGAAGATACAAAGGTAACAATTTCTACCCTTATTGATTATACTAAAAGTCAAGCTGTGATAAATGCTTGAATAAACAAAATGCCACTGTAACCCAGAGGCAGAAGGGTAACTGAATTTATTAAAGAGATTCCCCTTTAATTGCTATTAGATAGAATAGAATGAATTTCATTTATAACTATACCATAAACGTTTCAGGATGTATGTAGCTAGGATGATAAAAAAAAAAAAAAGGATTAAGATCTCTGTAGCTTTCCCCAACCCTACACAGAAAGGACTGCTCCCATTTCAAATTTGTATCCTCAAGGAATACAGTCAAACACTACTAGAGACTGTCAAAGAGACTCAGAAGCCAACCAGAATAAGCGCTTTTTGGCAAAACAGAACCTGAGCATCGATAGCTGCAACAGGGTGAAATACATCAAAAATCTTTAAAGTCAAGAGCTCACAAAGATACAACAAACAAACAACAGCGGTGACTCTGGAGGATGCTAGGTAACTACCACATCACTCTGCAAACTCACAAAGAGAGAAAGAATCAAGAAAAGAAAAAAAAGCACAATACTACTGCCATGAAAAGAGTACACATAATTTGTCTGTAGAAGCATGGCAGAGGGAGCCTAATCCAGTCTTCATGGGATTATGAAAGACATCCTTGAGGGGAAGATTCTAACTTTGAGTTTTAAGGACTAATTTGAGTTAGTTTTCAAAAAGAGCAGAAGTGGGCATCCCAAGCAGTAAGGTGAAAACAGTATGGGGACACTTCAAAAAGTTGTATTTGTTGGGGAGAGATAGAGTTAGTGAGTAAAAGTTGAGAGCAGGAATAGGCTAGAAAGCTAACTGAAATAAGATCAGAAAAATTCTTAAAGGCCTTGTGAGGAAACTTGGAGTTTATACCATATGCACGAGGAAGTCTTCTAAGAGTGTTATTAAATAGGTAAGTGCAAGGTCAAATTTTTAATTAAGATAAATCACTTCAATGGCTGTGAGGGGAAAATATTTAACTGGGACAAGAATGAAAAAACAATGAAGGAAGGTAGATCACAGCAAATCTGAGCAATATTTAAAAGATCATAGTAACAGAAGGGTAACTGGAAGAAGAAATTTAGATGGAACTTTACGGGAGTTCCATAGTGCTTTAAAGACAATTCTAGTGCAGCACTGGGGACAATGATGCAGGGTTGTTTTAAGATAAGTACTCAGTGCCTGACACATAGGTTTATCATAAACACTATTTAAATGTAAATGGGTGCAAATTCTACCAGGATATTATTTTTTAGAGAGAGAAACAAAGTCTTGGTAATAAAAATCTTTAATCCTAAAAGTTATACTGTATTGGTAAAATTAAATATATTGAATTTTTCCTATATAAAGTCAATGTACTGAGGCTTCACTTGAATGGGAAATTTTTAGGTTGAATACCTTCTCCAGCATTTGTATTCTTGTGAATCAATCCTTGGTACTGAATTAACAATTTTCATTGAATAAACTCTATGGGCCATTTGACAAAGAGCAATTTAGCTTCTAAGTTACCCTGTTATATAGCATTTATAAATGTCATTCTTTGTGGAACTATAAACGTAGCAGGTTAACGCCAGTGTTTTAGACACTCTCAGGCCTTTTCAAAGTTGGTACATTTGCCTAATTTTAGGCTGCCAATGGCAACCTACTAATTTGTTTCACCACCATGTCTGTTACCATGGTTAAAGATAAACTGCAAGATATTTGGAATATAACTGGCAAACGTTACATCCTTGGCTAACATTTCTATTTTAAATCTATTCATCAGAAAATAAAAAAAGTTAGAAACTAGTTTCCAGTAGTATGTCATAAAATATTTTTCTTCCCAACTCCCAAAAGGAATAAGAAGCTTTATTCATTAAAGAACTTCAACTCTATTCAAATAACACTGTTTCCTGGATCTCCTCATACCTGTGTAAACAACTACTTTAATTTTTAGGCACTGTATTTGGCAACTGCTGTAGGCAAATCAATGTTTCCTTTTAATGGAATAACTATTCCACTTATCGAAGAAAAAAGTCATAAACAAATTAAGAGAACTGCAGCATTTCAAAGAAGTTATGTACTATGTAGAAATTCCTAGTTCTGCTATACCAAAGTATCTGCAAAACTACGAAAACCTTCTATTACCAAATACTCGACTTCTAAAGAGGAAAAATAAAATAAATACTAAGCATTTGGGTGTTTATGTATTCTGAACATGGTGAAAAGATGTCTCGAAAATCTCAAGTAAGATAAAGAATTTTCTACTAATACTGTTTTTGTAAATCCAGTACTTTCACACTTAGGAGTACTGACTATAGATCTCTGGAATCCATAAACGTTACTGTGTAGCAGCCGATCAGGATATTGCTAGGGAACAGTGCAAGGTATATTTTTCTATTTTCCATTTTCTTTACCCATGGGAGTTGAATCTGTTATCCCAATTAATTCAGGTACTGCTTGTTCAAAAGTGAAATTCTGTAACTCAAGATCTCTAGATTAGGTAAAACAAAAACAAAAACAAAAATAAGACCTTGAGTTTCCTTATCTCTCAGTGTCTCTTCATCTGCAAAATAAACATACTAGAAAGTTAATTTCTAAGGTACCTTTCCCTCTCTACATTTCTGATTCTTTAGCAAGAAGTTAAGATTCTAGCACAGGTAACCTCAGTGACAACCTCTGGCAAACAAACAAACAAACAAACAAATAAAAACACAGATAAAAATGAGGTTTTTCTTTTCCTTACTATTCATAGCTGTTTTTAATTTTTTAATTAAATTTATTGGTTAATAACATTATTTAAGTGGCAGCTGTACAATTCTATATCATCTATATATTACACTGTCTGCTCACCACTCAGTCTAGTCGTCTTCTGTCACTGTATATGAGGAAAGGCTCACGGGAATTTCTCCTTGGTAAAAATTCATGTACTTCAAGGAACTGATTTTGCTGACAGCTTCTTTCAGTGATTCAGAGGGTTTCTCCAAATTACCATGTAAAATTAGATATTAAACTTAAAAAAACTATATCTATCCTTCTCTCTGTATTCTATCCACTTTTCAATGTATCATTTGTTTTGTTCCTTCCTAAAACACCTCTCCTTACCATGAAAAAAATACTTCAAATGATCCCAGATAAAGAATGACATAAGCTGAGAAAAAACTATTTGTGCTAGAAATTAAAGCAAATGATAAGGGAGAGAGCAATTAAATGTAAGTATAGAATTCTCAAAAATACCAAAGAAACCTGACCACTTCTTTTAATGGTGTTTTTCTATTTTAACGATATAGAAATGTTCAATTTAAAAGAACTAATAACCCAAACCTTTAATTATCCAAATATATTATAATGAGTCTCTATATTTAGCAAAAGGGAAAAGAAGGCAGAGGAATTGCTATAGCAGTATTCATTGAACACCTACCGTATGCCAACATTATACTTGGTGTTTACATGTTATCTCATTTAATCATCACAGCAATCTTAAAAGGATTCTCATCTCAATATTATAAAGAAACTAAGGCTTACAAAATTAAGAAACTCATGAAGCTTAGTAAATAAAAATAAAATCAGCTAATCTAAGGTCATTTAGGAAAGCCAAACATGTCCTCCAGCACATAATCAGTCTGTAGTGTTCTACAGAAATAGCTCCAAACACAAAATCCTGCAGCATCAAAGAAATGAATTGTTCAATAGGCTGTGACAATTATGGAAAAAACACATCTCATATACTCAATTCATTACGAATTTGAATATTTAAAACTTCATACTTCAACTCAATTTTTACAATTTTATAACTAAAACAACAGATTAATATTATATACATCTTGAAATATTCAGTTTTATATACAATATTGTTTAGTCCTAAAAGAAACAATTGGTATTTTAAGAGATAGTTAATAATTTATCAAAAAGTAGATTTGACAACTCTTCAAGACTAGAACATTGAGAAATATGTGGTTTAACTTACATGTACTTTTTTAAAGGGGAAAGAATGTTATTATTTATAATTGAGACATTAAACCTCATAATAGTTGGATTAAATAAAGAACCCAAATATCTATGTATTTAATGAGAACTGGAAGCAGAAAATTGTGCTTAATTCTGCATAAATTTATTCCTTAACATTTCATAGAGAAGTTAAGTGATCAACTACTTTAACTTTTAAGAACATGAAGAAAATATTAAAGATCCTGGTCCTCTTTTACTCAGTTCAATACTATTAGTCCAGGATACAGCTACACAGAAGGAAATTAAGCTGCACATTTCCACATGTAATCTACTAAAACCAGTCATATTCTTTAGTTATACTTCTGTAATGGGTAGAATAGTGTCCCATAAAAATTCATGTCTGCCCAGAATCTTGAAATGTTACCTCATTTGGAAACAGGGTATTTGCAAGTGTAATTAGTTAAGGATCTCAATATAAGATCACCCTAGATTTAGAGTGGACCCCAAGTCCAATGACTGGTATCCTAAAAGGAAAAAGAGAGGACACAGAAACAAAATGAAGAAGGCAATGTGAAAACAGAGGCAGAGAGTGGAATGATGCACCTATAAGGCAAGGAATACTAAAGATTATGTTCGCCAGAAGCTCAGAGAGGCACATGGGACAGTTTCTCCCTCAGAGTCTCCCTATGGAAGAAACCAACCCTGTTGACACTCTGATTTTGGACTTCTGGCTTCCTAAACTGTGAAAAAAAATAAACTTCTGTTGTTTGAAGCCATCTAGTTTGTGGTCATTTGCTACAAAAGTCCTAGGAAACTCATACAACTTTTTAAAATATTTTGATATAACCACTGAGTTAATCCATTCCATTATCACAATACATCAAACCATAAAAATACAGAAGCACTCTGAAAAATATTTAAATGTGTGGTGATACTATAACATCATCATCATCATCACTACCATTACTGTTAAGTCAACACACACACATATATATATATATATTACTTACTGCTATCTATTTTTAAAGATATATATATATTACTTAGTTCTATCTATTTTAAAAGATGTATATCTCGCCAAACACTCTCACATCAGAAGTCTTCTGAAAAAAACAAAACTCTCAAATTAAACAAATGAATTTTACAAAAGTCATTTTTGTCTGTTTTTTTTAAAGCGACTTCCATACAGAAGAGTGGCCTGCAAGTCAGCAGACCCGAGCTTTGGTTTTATCACTAATTCATGACTGTGATCAAGGTATTAGGTGTACAGGTATCAGTTTTCTTATCTATAAAGCAAAAAGTTTAACAAGAACTAGATGATCTCTGAAATCAAACTATCTTGACTACTGTCTAGCATAGTTTCTTATAAATAAAACTAAAACTTAAATTATTTATGCTAAGATACCCAAAGTGGAGAGAGTGTGAGGGTAGAAAATTAAGAACTTCATGACCAAAATGGGGGAGAAAAATCTTAAGTGAAAAGGTACATATTTCAGCAACTAAACTAACCAGTCTATCTCTGCTAGGACAATCTAACTTTTTGGCAAGTAAGTGACATTAAAAAGGAAGAGGTGGAAAATCTGATCAGTGACTGAAGCAAAGAAAGTTGAGGTTTATAAATTACACTTAGTCATGACTTTGCTCTATGGCTGTTAGATAACAAACATCAACTAAATCCCCACTGCTCTAAAATCGGAAATTAGAAGTCTGACATTTTAGGTTTCTCATTTATAAGAATCATTTTAGAGTCATGAAAACTTTTAGAATGCATGAAATAAAGCACTCTGATAAGTTTGGGAATAATTTCTCTGATAAGTGTGGGTAATATGAAGTAATAATAATAGTAGAAATAAGCATTTATTGAAGAACACTTACATATATCATTAATTAATCCTCAAATAAATATAAAAGAGAATTATATACATAAAGAAAGTGAAAATTCAGAGAAGTTAAGCAACTTGTCCAAAATCATAAAAGGCTTTCAAGTATAAGGATTCGAATCTCTGCTTTCCAACCCCCAAACCCATAAAGATATACTGCCTCGTATGGCAATCACCCTCAAAGGGGGCAGGTTGTGACTGAGAGGGAGTATGAAGGCTTTTGTAGAGCTGGTAACATTCTCTTTCTTGATCTGAGTCTTGTTTTGCAACAGGACACAAACTGTCCTGAATACACACAGGTGTTTGGTTTGTAAAATTCATCAAGCTGAACACTTAAAATATGTGTGGTTTCTGAATATATATTATACCTCAATAAAATTTACAATAAAATGTAGCGTCCGTGCAAGAGAGTTAGGACTCTCTCTTTTGTAAGTAAAATCCCATTCAAACTAGCTTCAACGAAAAGGGGATATTTACTGGCTGACATGGCTAAATAACTGAAAAATAAGGTGAAGGTAATCTCAGGGTAGAGTGAATCCAGAAAACAGAGCACACCATGCTGGTTGTCTCTCTTCCCCATTCTTGACCCAATCTGCTGCTGTCTCTCTCTCTTCTGTCCACAACTTTCTCTAAGTTTTGGTAACAAAGCTATAGGCTGCTCCAGACTTTCATCCTTCTAGCTCCTCGATGAAAGAAGCAAGAGTCTTTTCCATCATTTCTAATAAAAAAATACTGTGTCTACGGCCATGCTACCCTGAACAAGCCGGATCCCGTCTGATCTCAAAAGCTAAGCAGGGTCGAGCCTGGTTAGTACTTGGATGGGAGACCACCTAGGAAGACCAGGTGCTGTAGGAGTGAAAAATAGAGGACTATAAGCTGACATGGTCCTTGCAATCTGTGAGGTCAATCGAGAGCTGCCTCGCCTAAAAAAAAAAAAAAAAAAGTCTGTAGAAGGACAGTTTGGGTCATGAGATACCCAAAATGGACCGACCACTGTGACCAAGGAAATGAAGTACCATCTCTCGTCTTGCCTTAGCCTCAATACCCACCTCTTTGGCTAGATGGAAGAAGGATTATGTGCAGCACAGACTTGTGGTCATTAAAGAAACTGCTGAGTACTGAAAGCTACTCTAACTTCTTATCTATTATATTTCAATTCATATGATATATCACTAACATTATTTTAAAGAGATACTTCATATTTATTTGAACAATTCATAAACCGCTTAAAAACTTTTTAAAAATCATCCTTAAAGTTGATTTACTTCTGCACAACACTGTGAGGCACATAGGGGAAGCATTACTATCCTCAGTTTGTAAAATAAGTTTATGTTATCTTTAGTTTATAAAAGAACTGAGGTTCAGAGAAATTAAGTAAAACATTCAATAATACAAGCTAGTATATACCACAAAAAATCAAATAAAAGTGGTCTTTCAACCACACCATACTATAAGGCACAGTAGTTTAAAATTACCCCAAAGATTTAATGGTACATATGAGAATGTGGTTCAAGAAAAAAAAAAAAAAACTTAATAGGGAAAATGTAATAAACCCACTGGTCTGAAGCTAAGTACCTCTATTTTGGTAGATATTAATTTTCTATCTATGACTATAACTATCCCAAAGCAAAAAAAGGACAGCGTTTCTTGTGTATCACTTAGAATGCTTTCAGCTGGAAGGAAATAAAACAACTTCAAGTGACTGAAAAAATAAGAGAATTTATTTATTCAAAGGAAACAGAATTCCATTATTGGCTTAGACTAATCAGGATTCATCCTCTCTGAGATTGCATACTCCCTGGCCATAAGGCTCTGCAGAGGATAATGAATTCCATCACAAAGTAGTTCTCCCAGCAAGGAAAAAGGTCCAGAATAGTTTTAGGTAAGAAACCTACTTTATTCCACTCCACACATCCTTTCTTCTTACAGAGCTCAAAAAGGAGTCTGGAGGTGCCTCAGGGCAAGTTCCCCCAAAATGGAGAACATTTGTAGGAAGAAATAAACTAGCTTCAGGAAAGCAGAGAAGGAAAAAGAGGCAGACAGATACATCTGATGGTGCTCTGGTCTTGGGATTCTATCAATTCTGAGATAAGCTTCATCACTTTGCATGGTTTAGTTTGAAAACCAGTAAATGTCTCTGTTTTGCTAAAGATAATCTGAGTTGAATCTGTCTTACTTGCCAAAGAACCCTGAGTGATAGAGAATAGAAAATCATAAAAGCAACAGCACAGTTTTGGAGTTGAAAGCTGAGATTTAATACTTCTTAACCATCTGTACGACCATGGGCAAGGTATCGCTCTGAAATGTCCTACTTATGTACTTAGTGTACACACACACACACACTCACATACACACGTGTATGGGTACAAATGAACTTTACTTAAAAGAGAGAGAATTTAAAGTTCCCAACTATTAATAGTTGACAGTAGTTATCAGTCAAGTTCAAGAAACTCAGGCTAGTTTCTCATTTATATTACTAAATAAATCCCACTGTTGGCTCATATTTAGAAGCCATTAAACATATTTATTCAAGTTTTCTTGCTGACTATTAACTCTATAAAGGCAATGACCAAGATCTGTATCATATAGTTCTTCCTCAATTCTGCAAACTAAGTTCACTATTTTACTATCTCAATACAGTGTTGCTAGTGCTTTCCTTCTCTTTAAAATTTGGGTCTTTTTTCTGGGCCACCTTCTCTTATATATTCATCTCCTGAAAATACAACCTCATTCTCTCATAATTTGACCTGCATATTTACAATAGAATCCTAGGAGTCATTACTTTTTTTAAAGGAATACTTAGTGTGTCAATTATCTGAACCCATATAACTTCGGGCCCCTATTTAGGATGCCTTCCAAAAGATAAATAATGTCCTCTCCTCAGGAACAAAAAGCCAGAAATATGACAGCAGAGTACTGTGTTATAAAAAAACATTCAATGGCCCAATATTAACCAAAAATTATTCAGGTTTCTCCTGTTACCATTCTTGAGGCATTAATTGTTCTTCTAAATAATGACTGCAAATTTGTTTCAACAAGAACATTCAAATTAATCATGACTGCAGATGACTACACATACAAAATGAAGTTTAAAATTAGATATCAAAGACTTCCTGTCAGTGGACGCCGCCAGGTAAGCATTGTTAAGTCTCCCCACCTACAGCCACCATGTCTCCAAGTCTCTCAAAGAGTCTGAACAGCTGCAGAAGCTCTTCATTGGAGGTCTGAGCTTTGAAACAACCGTTGAGAGTCTGAGGAGCCATTCTGAGCCATGGGGAATGCTCACAGACTGTGTGGTGATGAGACATCCAAACACCAAGCGCTCCAGAGGCTTTGGGTTTGTCACATATGCCACTGCGCAGGAGGTGGATGCAGCCATGAATGCCAAGGCCACACGAGTTGGATGGAAGAGTTATGGAACCAAAGATGGCTGTCTCAAGAGAAGAGTCTCGAATATCTGGTGCCCACTTAACCATGAACATTATTTTTGTTGGTGGTATTAAAGAATACACTGAAGAACATCAACTAAGAGATTATTTTGAACAGTATAGGAAAACCGAAGTGATTGAAATCATGACTGACTAAGACAATGGCAAGAAGAGAGGCTTTGCTTTTGTAACCTTTGATGACCATGATTCTGTAGACAAGGCTGGCATACTGGAATGGCCACGACTGTGAAGTAAGGAAAGAAATGGCTAGTACTTCATCCAGCCAAAGAGGTCAAAGTGGTTCAGGAAACTTTGGCAGTGGTCGTAGAGGTGGTTTTGGTGCGAATGACAACTTTGGTCATAGAGGAAACTTCAGTAGTCAAGGTGGCTTTGGTGGCAGCCGTGCTGGTGGAGAATATGGTGGCAGTGGGGATGTCTATAATGGATTTGGTAATGATGGAAGCAATCCTGAAGGTGGCGGAAGTTACATGATTTTGGCAATTACAACAATCAATTTTCAAATTTTGGACTCACGAAAGGAGGAGACTTTGGAGGCAGAAGCTCTGGCCTCTAAGGTGGTGGAGGGCAATATGTTGCCAAACCATGAAACCAAGTCAGCTATCGCAGTTCCAGCAGAAGTGGTAGCCACTGCAGTGGCAGAAGGTTTGAATTACTACCAGGAAACAAAGCTTAGCAGGAGAAGAGAGCCAGAGAAGTGACAGGGAAGCTACAGGTTACAACAGATTTGTGAACTCAGCCAAGCACAATGGTGGCAGGGTCTAGCTGCTACAAAGAAAACATGTATGTTTTAGACAATACTCATGTGTATGGGCAAAAAACTCGAGGGCTGTATTTGTGACTAATTGAATAACAGGTTATTATAGTTTCTGTACTATGGAAAGTATAAAGCATTCCAACAAAGGGGTTTAACATAGGTTTTTTATTTTTTGTACCCATGCTGTTGAGTGCTAAATGTTAACAGCCTGATCATGACACTGAATAAATGTGTCTTTCAAAAAAATGTGCTGTGTAAAGTTAAATCTACTCTGATGACATCTTGGGAAATTAACCCAACAGTGTGAAGTTAGAATTCCTTCAGGATGATGCCAGGTTTCATTTGAAATTTATTTACAACCTGCTTCGGCATAGAAGCCATTGTCTTCAGAAACCTTGGTGTAGCTGAATTGACAATTACTGCGTTGTGTCCTAGAGTTCACCAACGACATTAAAAGGGTCACCCAAGCAGAGTCATGGAGTTCACTTAATTATTAATGATGGTCAGCATATCCTATGCAATATATCCACATTGAATTATGGTACCAGATAAAATTATAGATGGGAATGAAGCTTGTATATCATCTATTATCATGTGTAATCAATAAATAATTTAATATCCTCTTAAAAATAAGTAAAATTAGATATTAAAGGACTTTTAAAAAATCTCAAAATAAACTATGTAAAGAATAATCTATTAAAAAGTACCTGATATTTAATTAGATCTACACATATTTTAATACTTTAAAACAATTTATTTTTATTTATTTTCTCCTGGAATTTTCACATCTGATATTAGAGCTCATGTTTACAACAGTCCACAAATCAAATAACGGTCTTTAGAACTGGTGTTCAGTACTCAAAACAAAAATATGAAAATGTCACCATTTTCCAGTGGGAAAAGTGACTCTAAAGTGTTATGACCAAACAAACAAATATTTAGGAAAATGAATGTGAACATTTCTTGGTTTTTATTTATAGCAAAACCTCCTAGTATAAGCTGGATACTACTGAATGATACTAACAAAATCAAAGAACGTTAAAATATTAAACCTTTTTAAATCATCCAATCCGGGGGACTTCTTCACCTGGGGATCAAATCAGATGTGAAAGTCTGTATACATGTGTGTATTGTGTGTATGTAATGTTACATACACTTTTCTGCCCTCTTTTCACTGAAGCATGAACACCCCTAAAAGGACTTTTTTTGTAAACGGATTTTTAAGAGAAAAACAAATCTGAATGACCTAAGAGCAGTGAAGGGAACCCTTAGGCTAATGATAAAAAGAAATACCAAGATGGCAGATGAGAGGCATGACTGCAGAATAATTCATCTATAATGAAGCAGAAGGACAGAGAGTTCTAGGAGGGTTATTCTCAAGAAAGAAAAAAAAAGGAACTGATAGCATACTTGAATGTGAATGACTGCAACAAAAGGAGTTTTATGGTTCTAACAGAGTCTTTAGAGATTTAGAAAAACCAAGTGAAGCGGGGAAAAGGTTGCACAGACAGGACATATTATCACAGCACATTATATGATGCAGCTCTAAACAATACAAACACAAACATAAGCCCTGAATACTGATTTAACCAAAATCCGTAGTGACTGGGAAGATGGGGTGGGGGAGAGAGACTGGGGGAACTCAGAAAGAAGCTAAATCTTTATCATGCAGTCATAAATCAACAAGTAACATCTACGACAAAATAATCAAATAAAGCAAAGTAAGTATGTTTAAAAACATAAAGACAATAATAAGAATTAAAAAAAAACAAAAAACAGTGTTATTCAACAGGGCAATTCTTTGTTGTGTGGGGCTGTCTTAGAGAACAGGTCAGCAAACTGAGGCCTGTGAGCCAAATCTAGCCCCACGCCTGTTTTTGTAAATTAAGTTTTATTGGAACACAGCCATGCCCATTCATTGCACTTATTTACATATTGTCTATGGCTGCTTTTGTACTCTGAGAGCAGGGAGTAATTGCCCCTGAGACCTTATGGCCCTAAAAGCCGAAAATATTTACTATCTGGCCCTTCATAGAAAGTTTGCCAACTCTAGTTTACTGTACAGCATGACATTTAGCATCTCTGATTCTTACCCACAAATGTCAGTATTCTCCCAAAAGTAATTATGAAAACCAAAACTTCATACCCCACATTTGCAATCCACCCTCCCCAACTCCTTACCAGTGATGAGGAGTACAACTTTGGTTTCAGAAGTACTGAACTATAAAGAATTTAAAATGACTGTCTCTGGGGAGAACTTAGAGATTGGGTAAGGACGGGGAGAGGGAGTACCGGGTATGCTTTTTTCCCTCCAATAAGCCTTGAAACACTAATTGATATTTCAAAGTAGTCACATGTATTTCTTCGAGAAAATTAAATTTAAAAGCAAAAGAACAAATCAAATCTGGTTAATGATTCTGGTGACTAATATAAAATGTGTGATTACATCTGTTAGATATATATAATTTGTAACATCTTGCTCTGGAGAATTTTTTTGTTGCACACACCCAAAGTTGCTAGGTAAATGACGCTCAAATAAGAAGGGTATCATTGTGCTAACTGAATATGAGTATAACATTTCAAACCTACGAATCCCAAGAAATGTCAGTCAATCTGGTATATTCTACAAATGATCTTCAGTGAAGTTCGAAATGTTTAACATAAAAAGCCAAGTAGATAAAATGTTTAATAAACATTACCAACTCTCTTAAGTAGAAATTAAGAGAAAAGTTTTTAAAGATATATGTAGCAAATAAACAAATTTTGTTTTAGTGTTCTTTAATTCAGTTTTCTTTTAAGTTGACTGGAAGAGTAAAAGATGACATTAATATAGAACCACAAAAGACTGAATTAATAGTATGATCAACATTTCCAATTAAGTACCTTATATGAAAAATGTGATATTGTGTATCTGAGGTACGTTCTACCCAGAAAAGACAAAACACATCCAAAGACAGTGATCTTAGGTTTGTCTAATCTTTAGAGTATTCTAATTATCACTTATTTCCGATTCGACTAAATTTTAAATTATATGATTTTCCCATACATAGGAAAAGCTTTAAATACACATTTTATTAATAGGGATATGAAGAATACGGATCAAGAATGTTTGAAAATGTGAAAACAAAAATAATTCACTACACCAAAATCTAAGATAGTACATATACAATATACATTTTAACGAGTGTAAACAACACTCTTCAGGAGTAAATAGTATACTGTATTTTCAAAAAAGCATTTATTCCCTTGTACTTTATAGAGAAAACATTACATTGGAAAGCTACTTTGAAATGTATAGAATGACACAGCTAGATAATCTTAAAACATCAAAATAAACATTTTAATATTTCAGTTTTGGAAAATACAGTTCTCAAAAGTTTATTTTACTAAAAAGACTCAGCTGTTGAATTGTTACTTATAAGAAACAGATTAAAATTGTTTCTTTTGATATTAAATGGTTATAAAATTATAACAGCTCTATTAAACCAGTTTTCTTTTCAAAGAACTTAATATGAGAAAAATTTTAATGCTTTTATAAAATGCTAATTATATTCATAATCCTGGAAATTTGGTTTACATTATAACTCAAAATAATCTAGCTACTGTGAAAATGTGGAGTAAAAAGTGGAGAAAAAATACTTTTAAGCATCATCTTCCTAATTTAGAAGTAAAATTGGCACAAAGAAAACCAAAATATTCTTCCCCTTCCACTCAAAACTCCATAAATCTATTTGTCATATTTTAGATAATATTCGACATCAATGCGTAGCGTGCACGCGCGCGGGCGCGCGCGCCCCCCCACCCCCCACACACAAAGCATTTTTAGAATAAAAACATTTAAAAGGTTAAACATTTTGACTATTAACTTACCTTTTTTTGATACCAGACTATAGCATCAGTGACTTTGGACGCCATTTATTCCACTGAAATCACACACTAGTCATTTTAAGCTGTGCAAGAGAGAAAAACATAAAAAAGGCTTTACTTCCCCCTTCCAACAGGAAACTGAACAACATGCACATACAGCGAGCGCTCTGGTTACTTGAGCAAAGGGTGTATGACTCCACTTATATTACACCCTTCCTCATTACTATTTTAGCAACAGAGTCTCTTAAGTAAACAAAATCAGTTGGCATAATAAAAGAAAGATCTTTCTATGTGAATATAACACTTGAATTTTCTTACAAAACAGTTGAATTGTTTCTTTTTAATTAGCCTCTTAAATAAATACCAGATTCTCCAGGTTATATTGAAAATTTTTCATTTACAAATTCACAGATGATAGGAATCAATTCACTCAGCAACAGATCAGTTTTGCTGTTTAGAAACTAGTGTCAATTACTGTTTCTAAAGGATGGCTTGAAAGAGATGCCAAAATTTATAATTATATTTTATTTTCCCTGATTATCAGTAAATACAATGTTGAACTAAAATCAAATAACTGGAGGAACCTAATGAATTTATATGAAAAACTAAGCTAATATGAGTTAATTACATAGGAATAATTAATATGAGAGGTATCATAGTTTGCTAATATTTAGAGATTTACTAGACCATTTCATAATCATCTTTTTTCTGTTTGTCTAAAATAGTTTTTTAGAGAAGAATTAATTCCTAGAAAGAATTAATTACAGACTGACTCCAGTTAACTCTGGAATACTTTTCTAGATTAAGACTAGGCTAGATGAAGGATATCTCTGGTATAGTGTTAAGGATGAGCCTAAACAGGTTCAAAATCAGACACTTGCCCCACAACTCATAATAAACCAGTATCAATTCAAGGCCACCAGGATCTCAGGAAAATCCTGGGAGTAAAGCACCTTGCTAAGTTGATCTGAGTACATGCAGATCTGCAACTGTATAGATGCTACCACTACACGGATTGCCCACAGTGAACAAAATACTCCTTAAGATTCAAATATAATAAAAATTATTATTGACAAGTTCAAATGTTCAGATGATTAACGTCTAAAAATTTAAGGCAGAATTTACCTAATGCCTATATTTTTTATAGTTATAGATCAAATTATTTTATTACCTTTCCTAAGATACTGATTCCGTCTTTATCTGATCAAATTCAAGCAAACTATGTTTTGAAATTCCTGACAAATGCCCCACCATTTTTTACAGGAGGAGCATAGAGTCAAAAGACCTGGATTCAAATATTGTCTTCCTTTAATATGTAATATTGAAAGAGTCACTTAATCTCTTTGATCTCAGTTTCTTTCACTTCTATGATAGGAATAACTGTACCTATCCCTTCCTTGACAAAAAAAAAAAAAAATTCTGAGATGTTTGTAATTAAACTTACAGCTGCCAGAGGATGAAAGAAAAATGACAGAAAAGTTAGCCTGTTAATAGCTGTGGACCAGTTCTGACAAAAGATGCTCACATTCCTGTATATCTGCTGGAATTTAGGATTAATTTCTAGGTGATTATTCCCACAATTATCCAAAAGAGAGAAGAGCCAGGCACCATAGAACCCTATCCAGGTGCCTCTACTTATTTACACATGAACTTTCCAATCTGCTGCTTACAGCTAATCCTCAGGAGCAGTGGCCACTTGTTCCTTGAGGACTCTGCTGTGCCAAACTCAGAACTAGTCCCGCTTCACCTTCTTTCATCCTCTTAGTCTACAGCTCATGTAAACCCTTTCAGAACAGCTTATATCTTTCTCCCCACTATCTGCTGTATAAAAAATACCTGCAGAACTCCAGAAAGATGGACATGTTGTCTTTCCTACCTAGCCATGCTGCTGATGGTTTAGACTCCACAACCAAAACTGGTCTTCGTCGTAGTTGTCTATTTTTCTTCTTCTTCTTTTTTTTTTTTTGCTAGCAATGGCCTAGTAAACCCTTTCTTTTAAAAAGAATTTCAGCCATGGAAATTAAAATTTTTTATTTAACAACCTTATAGGGGTATTGTGACTAATATTAAGATAATACACATAAATGCCTACCACAGTCCAGTTTATACAGTAGACGTTCAATTATAATTACTTTTATCATTAAGTTTTATATTAAAAAATTCTGCAATCCAGGAACTGGCAAGTATTTATATTTTCTTTTTTAAACATGGAAAGCAGTTTAGAGAAAAAAATACATGCAATCGGTTTTTGTTAACATTTAAAATAAAATGTCACCTGATTATCATAAAATCACAATGTTAATTCTCAACTACATATATACTAATTATTTAGATTTCAAAGATCATCTCCACTAAAAGCTTCTCAGTCAGGTATGGCTAACTCCATTTCTCTCACAAGAGGTTTTTGGTTTTTTGGTTTTTTTTTTTGGAAGCTTTCCCTAATTGACTTAAATCTCCCATTTTGGTTTTCCTGTCCTAGAGGCTTCTAGGGGTGATTCATTAGCTTTAACCACATTTCATCCTAGAGGTTTTCTCCACTGATTCTGCTAGGGAACTGACTATTTGATACAATATTACATCTTCATTATATTTGTCAAGGGAATCGTGTATGTTTTCTAAACTGATTATACCTTTCCTCCCCACTCTGGGCCTTGCCTTGCCAAATGCAAACTACAAAAAAATACTACAAAAAATGGTACAATCAACTCCACTTCAACCTCCTTTCACTTTACCCAATCTTAATCGACAAAAATTCCAGATTATGTACCAAGATTCTCTCTCCTAATTTCCCACAAGTGTAAATAACATGCATTTCATATACAAAATGTTAAAAGATTTTTTATTCACCCAATCTATGAAATGAATAAGACACTTAATATATTTGGGGAATACTTAAATGATCACAAAAAAATAGTAATAATTTTTTAAAAAGCTTCAATGAAAGTGAGGAAAATGTTGTATGCTTCAGATATAATGATCTGAAATACAATTTTTTATATACTTTGGTTTACACCAAGCTACACTTAAAAACAGATTTCAAAAAATCTACTAAACAGTACATAAAATGTTCTACTTACTTTATTTACAGAAATAAAAATTCAGTTTAAAAAAAAAAACACCATTCTTTAGTAATGGTTAACTTTGCTCTGCAAACTCATTTAATAGCTATTCCACTGTGTCAACATTTCAGTGACACTGGGTGGCTCATACCTATTTTTACAACAGGTTTTACAGCATGCTGAGATAGATTTCTGAATCAGACATCTGACAAAGTGTACTCAAAGACACGTAAAATTTCACAAGTATAAACAAAAATAATAAATCAATAAATGATTTCATGAATAAAGATTATTTTAAAGCCTTTCTAACTTCTTTGATTCTGACAGTCCAGGTATACAGGTTTATAGTCTCTGTTTCATGATAGTTTATGTTAAATAACTTTTAGTGCTAAATTATGACATTAAAGTTAATTTAAAAGGAAAAAGTAGCATAGAAAGCTTATTGGGTACTTTGAAGAGAAGATCTTAATCTTTTTTTGATCAACTGATCTGATAGGATGGGTATTAAGATATGGAAATAACCCAATTATAAAACCATAGAGCATAACATTTCAATTTTACTATAGTTACTCTGAGGTAATTCTCTTTGACACTGCTTTAATCATTATACTTTGTCAAAACATCTGAAATTATTCTTTACTATGTAAAGGTCCACACAAAACGCATTTAAGATTTCAGAGACCAGGGTGGAGGGAAAAGATGACTACTAAGAAATAGGATATAGTATGTTAAGTCTGTCTTATAGAATTTCACTATCAAATACAGTAATGCCCAGAAGTACTCTGTTCAGATGTAGCCAAAGAAATTGTCAAGTTTTTAACCACTCCGTTTGTTAAAAAAAAAGAAAAAGAAAAAATCACTCTATCAAACACTACATAATGTTACAATGTACTTATCTCATTATTTTGAAACAAATTTCTCTGTTCTAGCATGACTCATTATGCTCAGAAAACAATTTATGCCCACTCTGACACATTGCTTGTGCTATCATTCCCATTCCTTTTTTCCACTCATTCATTTATCCTTATAAATCAGCTCAAATCCTGCTTCCTCAAAGATGAAGTTACCTATAAGTATATAGACTACAAAATGTTGAAGATTGATGTCTCTTCCAGTACTGATCTATACTAATAAAACTGGCATTTAAATAAAAATGGCAGGGGGAGAGGGGTGGGCTAAAAGAGATCAAATATATGGTGACAGAAAGAAATCTAATCGTGGGCAATGAATATACAGTGCAATGTACATATGTGCTTTACTGTTGAATTGTACACCTGAAACTTACTGGATTTTGTTAAACGAATGTCACCATAATAAAAATAAATAAATAAAATTTAAAAATAAACAAATAAAAATGCAAAGCAGTATAGACAAAGATGTCGTTTGATCACATGTAAACACTCTTAAAGAAAAAAAAAGGATCTTTCATCCTTTGCATTTCACTAAAGACCCAGTAAATTATCATATGCAGTAGAGGAGGTACAGCAGCGAAAAATCAATGACTAGCCTAAGGAGAATTAGGTTCTAGTTCCAAGTTCTGACATTAAGAGCTATGTGCTTTTGAATAAATTACTGAGTTCTGTGGGCCTGTTTATCATCAGTGCCATCTAGCCAAAGGTTCTACAATTTAATAAAGGTTAAACGAATGGCAATTTGAATAATGTACAGGTGTTCTCTGAATTCCTTTACTAATACACCCAAAAACATTAATATTAATTTTAAACCAGTATTACTTACATGGAATTTAACACAGGAGAAACTGTTAGATAAAATAGAAAACATGTCATTTTTAAAAGGTAATTTATATAAATCCCTTTAGGCCCTGAACTAGTAATCCTAGTCAATAACCTTATATCACTCTCTACTGCCCTTAGTATCATATTTAGATTCTACCCTTTAGAATTGTATTTAGACCCTCTAAAATCTCAACTTAACCTACTTACTCAGCCTTATGCTCTCCGTCTTCTCATACATCTATGTTTCAATCATATGACATTTCTACCTCTGTGCCAAAATTAACACTTCTAATCTTTCCAAAGCAAGGGGGATTTCAAGAAGACCTCTTAATTTCCTCTTCTCTACAAGTTTCTCCAAAATTCCTCCATTAAAGATTTCTCATCCTATGTGCTATTATAATTACTATATTCCGTTCTGTATAGATTTGGGGGTACTTGTTTATATGTGCCCCCATACCCAACCATAGTTTCTTAAAGAGCAAGCCCAAGGTCTTCATTTTTTCTGCATCCTCCTATAGCTTTCTGTATATACAGCTGACTCTTGAACAATGTGGGAGTTAGGGGTGCCAACCCCAGTGCAGCTGAAAATCTGCATATAACTTCTGATTCCCCCAAAACTTCAGTCCTCCCTCTGCATCTGCGGAGGATAGGACCCCCACAAATACCCAAATCCACGTATGCTCAAGTCCCTTACATAAAATGGCATAGAACAATGCATACAACTGATCCTCTGTATCTGCAGATTCCCAACCGCTGATTGAAAATACTGTCTTGGATTTGAGGCTGGTCGAATCTGCAGATGTGAAACCCACCAACATAGATAGCTAACTGTATATTTAATGAAAAAAATATGCTTATAAGTGGACCCATGCAATTCAAACCTAAGTTGTTCAAGGGTCAACTGTATTAAACACAATGTTTACAAATCAAATAAAAAAGTTGCCAACCAAAGCACTATCACAGATAAATGAATTTAAGGACCAGAATCGAAAATTCTACTGGTCCAACTCCTGCACTACTCCAACATGAGCATAAACACAGACACCATTCTCTTTCCTAACACTAAAAGGTACAACAATATTGTGAAATACTGTAAATGTGGCTAATTTATTTACTGAAATATGACTTAATCAACCAATATATAACGATTTGCAGACCTAAAAATACAATGAAAAGGAGTTAAGGTACAACCTGCCAAGACTAATGTAACTCCATTCCTAAATGCTAAAGTTAAATATAACCCAGCTGCCTCCTTCCTCCACAGCTAAAATTGGCAATGTTTAGACTTCAGAAACTGGGAATGAAGCTGTTCTGCCCTTAATAAGGTAATAAATGCTAAGGTTCAAATCAAATTTTTCATACTGATATTGAAGTTAAACTCTCGTAGAGGGAAATCTTCTACAGCAGTCTCCCCTCATCCATAGAAGATATGTTCCAGACCCAGTGGGGGCCTGAAACCACGGACAGTACTGAATCTTACACCCACTATGTTTTTTTCTACATATGCATACCTATCGTAAAGTGTAATTTATAAATAAGGCAAAGTAAGAGATTAACAACAGTAACTAATAATAAAACAGAAAAATTATAACAATATACTGTAAAAAAAAGAGTTATATGCACGGCTTTGAGGTCATTAGCAAGTGAAAAAGGGTTTCTTGAACACAGGTACTGCGATACCACAGCAGTACATCTGATAACTGAGATGGCTACTACGTGACTAAGAGAAGAGGAGCATATACAGCATAAACACGTTGAACAAAGGGATGATTCACAACCCCCTGAACACAGCTGAATGGTATGAGAGTTTATCATGCTACCCAGACAAGCAATTTAAAACTTATGAATTGTTTATTTCTGAAATTTTCCATTTAATATTTTCATGAAGCAGTTGACCAAAAGTCACTGAAACCATGGGAAGCTAAATCATGGATAAGGGGGGACTACTTCACTAGTTTCAGGGCTACTACTTTCTAATCATGTGACCTATAACTAGTTACAAGGCTTAGCAAGTTTTTAATTCTTCATCTGGAATAAGAATATTATTTCATGAAAATGTTGTAAAGAATAAGTACCACACACTATATGTTTAAGTTGTTTTCGATCTTAGAATAGAAAAATGAAATGCAAAATAAACAGCTATACATTTTCTATTATATTAGTTCATAAAAGGAATATTTGTAATTATTTTCCTTCATGGAAATAAAGTATAGTCTGTGTGTTTTGGGTTAGAGGATTACGACTAATCTAAGAAGAAAAATTATAGGCAAGTAACTTCTCTCGAAACCTGTATTTACAAAAACAATTGTGCTACTGTGAAATCTAACAGAATTCCTAGTTATAATCTTAATACTACACATGAATCCCACTGTAGAACTTCCTGAAAGGTAGAACCAGCCTACTCTGCATGTCCTTTAAAGCAACTTTTCAAAATCTAGGGTTTCTTAAATTTATCACGTACCCATAAAATCTCTACTATTTCTTGAACATTCTTTTGGGCTCAAAAAAAAAAAATACTTAAAACGTCCTTTAACTACTAAATTGACAGTGTATTTGCTAAGTGCTTCTTGTCTTATTTGACTGTTGTGCCTTGTGGAAAAATCAACAATGACATATATCTATTTAAATGGTTTAACTACCGGATTAACTCACAAAAATTTTTACCATCAACCAATCAGCTGGCACTCATATATGGATATGTTGTTACTGGCCTCTAATAGAAACATTAATTAAGTGTTTTAGGTACTCTTTATAAAAATGAAAATTCACTAAATGATATTCAAATATCTTAAAACTTTAATAGATTTTCAAAATGATTTTACTTAGAGGTTAAAAATTGCTAACTATATTTATCATCAAAAATGCTATGAATAAAATCTGAAAAATATTACTTTAGAGGTGTTTCAGGCAGTATCTGACCATTTAATCAAAATATTTATTTACTGAGCATTACTAATACTGCACTGTTCTAGGCAGTGAGGATACAACAGTGAATAAGAAACAAAGGCCCTGCCCTGATGAAACTTACATTGCAAAGAGAGAAGATAGAAAATGAACATCGAATAAGATAATTTTGTGTTGAGGAAGTACATGAAGGAAGTAAACAGGGAGATGATTGGGACAGGGTG
Source organism: Pteropus alecto (assembly GCF_000325575.1). Lineage (NCBI taxonomy): Eukaryota > Metazoa > Chordata > Mammalia > Chiroptera > Pteropodidae > Pteropus > Pteropus alecto. The sequence goes on from NW_006494610.1 coordinate 11,160,388, forward strand.
GGGTATTTTTGAAAAGGATGGCCACAGAAGTCCCCTCTCAGATGAAATGTGAATTGAAATCTGAAAGATAAGCACAGCCAGCTATGCCAAGAACTGAGGCAGGACATCCTAAGTAGAGAAAATAGTGAACACAAAGGCACTGAGTGCAAATGGACTTAGTATTTTTAAGGAACAGTGAGACACAAGCGTAATAGAAACAGGTGACAATAGTTCAAGATGAAGTATGAAAGGGAGGTAGGGGACATAGGGTCATAGATGCCATATCAAATAATTTTATTATAAAGACAAGAAGTCACTGCAGTGATTCCAGCAAAGAGGTGATGATCAAATTTGCAAAGACCACTCTAACAGCTATGTAAAGAACAGACTGGACTGAAGAGCTCAGAGTGGAATGGTAAGGCTAGTTAAGCAAGTCTTAGTCCCATGCAGAAGCTGACAGTTTAATAAGCTCAGGAGCAAGCAGCAGAGATAGCAACAAGTGGGCAGTTTTGAGTTTTATTTATAGATGAAATCAAAAGATCTTGGAATTGACTAGGATGGGGTAGGTTGAAGGGAAGAATCAGAGAGAGAAATCTGGGTTTTGGCTTGAACCAGGAACCTAGATTTTTGGCTTGAACCATTTTCTGAGATGGACACACAAAAAAAATGGTTTATGAGAGTAAATACAAAAATTCAGTTTTAGATCTGTTAAGCTGGCAATACCTACTAGACATAAAAATAAATAAGTCAAACAGGTAATTAGATATATGAGTCTGAAGATGAAGATAAAGATAGGGGGTGGAGACACATGAGTTTGGGAGCCATAAGCACATAGTCAATATTTAAAATCAGAGGCGGGTTACATATGTACATGCATTCGTCACAACTAAACACTTAATTAAGATCTGTGCCTTTCACAGATCACATCAATAAAATCATGTGACTGAATTATGTCACCCAAGAAGAGTATAATTAAAGAAGAAAAGGGTCCAGCCCCAAGTTTCCTACTATTCAGAGGAAGTGGAATGAGAAGACAAAAACAGAAAATGAATAGAAATAATGTAGGGAGGAGGCAAGAGAATTAAAAATGTTAATCAAGCCCTATTCAGACTGCAATGTGCTGATCAGCCCTGCAGCCAGGCCAGGAGGACACCTTCATAACAAAGGAAGATGTCTGCTGAATTACTAACAACTCATTCTCCACACCTGTGTGTCATTCCCTATGGCTAAAACCATGGGGGAACCTATGGATTAAAGGCTAGGAACTGCTAGCAGGCTTTTCACTCTACATATTATCTTTTTCATGCTACATACTCTTCCCCTTCCTCACTTTATGTCCATATCAAGGGAATGGGAACTAAAGAATGACATATAAACTGAATTCCCTGAACACTCGAGGGTCCCTCTCAGTGACTTAACTCTGTCTCTCTCTCTCACTGTCGCCCTCACTGTCCCTCTCACTCTTTGTCTCTGAGAGGAGACCACAGTGTCTGTGGAGTGTTACTCCTTTTCTAATAAACTTTCCTTTGACTCTAACCTTGGTGTGTGTTGAATTCTTTCTACACTCTGTCAAAGGACCCTCTTCTCTTGGTACAGAGGTGGGTCTCCCTGTCCCTTGCGGGAAATCTGCATTGTTCTGCATCAGAAAGAAACGTGATGTAATGTTACAGAATCCCAGAGAAGAGTCTTTCACAAAGGATTAAGTAGGCTGCTAAGAGATCATTGGATTTAACAAAACAGGAGTTAGAAATGACCTTGGTAGGAACAATTTCTTTGGCTTAGAGATGCAAGTCAGAGTGGAATGAGAAGAAACGGTTGATAAAAAAGAGGACACGTGTAAAAAAAATTACCAGAAATTGCTAATTGATTCCCAATATTCTATTATCTTCCTTTTGCAAAAATTTTGCTAGGCACATAGTTACCCAAGAGAAAGTGCAGACCTTTCTTGCATCTAGATATGGCTGTGACTATGTTCTGGTCCCAAACAGAAGTATTAGGTGGAACTTCCAGTTAGGCCCCTTAAAAGAATCTGATTTAGAGAAAGCCCTTTTGTTCTTCTCTCCCTTCCCTTTTCCTGATCCTGAAATGCTGTTTTAATGGCTGAAGCTCCAGCAGCCACCATGGACAGTGACATTGAGAACAGAAGCCAGGTGAATTCATAGAAAAGTACCTGCCTAAGCTGACTTTGGAAAAGCCACCATACCAGTTCTGGTCTGCCTATCTCAACTTCTTATATCCGAGGCTATAAATCTTTATAGTTTTAGCCATTATTATTAACAGACAAACCAAATCTAGCTGATACTGCTGAGTATGAGTATATATATCCAGAATGAGTCATCCTCCAAGATGTGCCTCTGTGGTATGCAGATTGTTTTGAGCTAAAGGCAACCAAGACCCTGTGGGCTCAAAAGAAACTTCTGCCTCCTCTTAAATACCTAGAAAATTTTAATTAGGAGCCCTGTCCATTATAATAAGAGATTATTAGAGATAATCTTTTTTGACCTACAGGGCAAACTTCTAATTACTGAACTACTGCTCTTAACTTCCTGTAACTTCTTGACCTTTGCTCTGAAGCCAGAATGTCATATATACTTCATTTTTCCCTTTCTGTTTTTGAATCTCTCATGTATGTGGGATCTCTGACTCTCTCTTGTATACGGGGTTCGCACAATATGTCTGTAATTAAATGTAGTCATTTTCCCTTGCTAATCTGTCTCAGGTTTATTTATTAGCTCCTGAAAGAATCTTGAAGGTAAAGCTTCCTCCTCCCTGTGAATGAAAGAGGGTCTACGTAGTAAGTCTGACAAGCTAATCCCCCCACATGTCAAGCCTGACAAGCTCAGTGACCCAAAGTAAGCTCACAGGAGGATCTGATCATAAATTCCTAACTCAGCAGGTCATGGTGGGTAGTCAAACACTAAGCCTGTAATTTTCTTGGTAAAAAGTTAATCTTTCTCTTAAGTGTTCCCTGTCCATTGTTCTTGTGCATCTAGTAAAACATACATTTGAAATGTGAGAGCAATGTTCTTTTCCAGACCCCCTGGAGTATGTCATAACCACCTTCATGGGAGCACATGATCTTGTTGCCCATATACTATCTCAATTTACTGTAAATGTTAAATGTTAATCCTGTATCTACCAATGTAAAAGATGTATCTCTCCACTTTACTTTTTATCCATAGAGATTTCCCCATCTTGCTTTCTCCTGTCTCCTTAATCTACCACCAAGGGATTACATATAACCTTCCTTAATCTCTCCAATGCATAAAATGACTCCAAATGCATAAGAAGAACTGCAGAACTGCCATTCCAGTCCTTTGAGATCTTGTTTCCAGGCATGTCCTCAGTTTGGCTCTAATAAACTCTTACAAATTTTTTCTATAGGTTTGGACATTCTTATGTTGACATTACCCACATATAATACTTTTATTTCACACTTTTTTTCCCACTCGAACTTTGCAAGCATTGTTTTATTGTGTTCTGGATTGGCCATAACTGAGAAGTTTGCAGCCAGCTAGATTTCATGTCCCTTCCTCCTGTCCTTTATATAGGTCATGTTCTCTTTTTGGCCAAGATGCCAAAATAATTCTTTCATTTCTTTAGTAACTTAAGGTATAGTCGATTTTAATCATTTCGTAAATATTTTTCCTGGTACTTAGTGCTTTTCAACCTATAAATGTACTTTATATTTCAGAAATTTTTGTCTGTATTGTATTTCTGAATATTGTTTTTGTTCCATTTGTTGGAGTCTCTATTCCAGGAATATAAGATATCTTTATGCAGGACAGTCTTTTCATGGTCATTTCTTTATTTTGTTTCCTGTAGCATATTTGTAAAAGTTGTCATGCCATTTTTTAAAAAATCTTGATCATGTTTAACATGGAAAGTGCTAAACTGAGGTCTTACTTATTCTGATATCCAACAGATTCTTCTTAACAACCTCAATACTCTTCTCACCATTTTTATTTCTGTGCACACAGACACACCCACCCCACTTTGAGTACTGAATACTGATTTTATTCTTTCTCTATAACCCGGATACAGGAAATGGGGGAAGGGAGAGATTAATGTTTTCTAGGCCTCATCTTTCCTTAGTCTAGCTTCTGGGATGCGGGACTGGAATTATAAGCCTTGTCATATACACCCTGTATCTCGTCATTCTTTTCTTGGCCTCTACTTTTTGAAATATTTGGCATAAATTTGCATAAATCTCTTTTTTTTTCACTTCTATTACTTTTTTTTTTTCCCTCTCCACCACCCACTTTTACTTCTTTCATTTGGTTTTAGTGGAGGAAAATTCTGTGATCCTACTTCACTTTTACTCATAAACCCCTACATTTATTTTTTTTTAATATTTATTTTTTAAATACCAAATGCAATCTTTTGAGTAACAATGGTTGCACTTTTACTTCTGTTATTTTGAACAGAAGGAAGTAAAGAGAAGACAACTAGTTTCAATTCTTTTTATATATTCAATATACTAAATGGAAAATATAAGACCACAAATAAAGTTCTTCCGTGAACTTTACAAATACCCCGTTAGGTCCAGGAGAGCCCTATCCCTATCCCGACAGTGTGGGAACCTGACTTCTCCCTTATCATTGTGTAGGAACCAGACCTTGCATCCAGGTGGGAACTGGACTTCTCCCTTACCTTTGTCTGGGAGACAGACCTTGTATCCGGGCTGGCAATGCTATATGCTCGTCTCCCGCTTCACTGGGCTCTCCTCACTTCCCCACCAATTTACCCGCCCCAAATATTCCTGCCAAAAGGCCCGTCTCAAGCCCCATATAAGTTTCAAGTCCTCTCACATTCCGGGCTGATGACATCTTCGGCTCAGCCAGGCTGTCGTTCTGCTACAACAGATCTTGCTCAACCCCTTTGGTCTTGTGTGTTCCTCCTTCAGGGAACCTAACATCTCGTGCCAAAACTGGGGAGAGTTTGGTGCAGGTTCAGTGGCCACTCCTCTGAACCCACCCCGAGCTTATTGGTTTGCAAACTGGAGAGCAGTGGGGTGCAGCAGCTCACCCAGGCTAATCTCGGATCCTACCTTTTTCCCAGGCTCTAAGGGGTTTAACCCTAACCTTCCAAATCCTCCTCGAACCCAGCCACGGAGGACACCAGACCGGGAGCTTCACCTTTTCATTGCTGGCCTGCCAGCCCACATCAGTCACTTAATTTTTGGGTGAGTGGTTATCTACCTCTTCCGGTGTCTTCTTTCTCTCTCTTTCTCTGACACATCCTAGAGCTAGGTCAGAAGACTCCTTGGCCTCCTGGCCCCGGGTCCTTCTGAACTGGGGCCATCTGGCTCAGAAAGGACCCCTCTGCTCTAGCGGATGGACTCTTTGTCAGTGGGGACACCCACACAAAGAGCCGCTCTCCCTTCCTTGTGGTTTGCCACTTGCCCTCCTCACTTTCCCTGTCGTTCTCATCCTCTTCTTCTTGGGGAACACACCTTCCACACCCTCCAAAACCAACCCCCTTGGCTGTCTTTTAAGAAACCTAGACAATCTCAGCCTCAAGGGTGATATCAGACCTAAGTGTCTCATTTTCTATTATAACACTGCTTGGCCACAATATAAATTGGATAATGGATCTCAGTGACCTGAGAATGGTACCTTTGATTATAACACATTAAGAGACCCTGACAACTTCTGTCACCACAATGGAAAATGGTCTGAAGTTCCCTATGCCCAGGCCTTCTTTATGGCTCTTCTTTATGCCCAGACTCTCTCTGTAAATCCTGCTCTACTTAACAGATTTTACTTCTTCACTCCAGTCTGCTTCCCTTGACTCTGAAACTGGCACTTCCTCTTTTGATCCCACTGACTGCAAAACCCCACCCCCTAGACTCCCACCCCTGTATGCTCTTCTTTCAGCCAACCTCCCAGATGACTCCCTTACTCTTCCCCCGCCCCAACCCTTCAGCTCACAATTCCCCAACTTCTTTCTCCTTTAAACCCTCAGCTCCCAATGAGTTCAGCTCAGATCTCTCAGAACTCTCCTTCTCCTTGCCTCACACCCGCTCTCTCTCGTCCTCTGCAGCCTGCTATTGTTTGCTCTTTAAGGGAAGTTGCAAGCTGAGGGTATAGTCCACGTTCATGTCCCTTTCTCTCTGGCCGATCTCTAATTGAAAAAAAAGTTAGGATCCTTCTCCACTGACCCCACCATTTCTGTCTCATCTCTAAGCCTTTAGCCACACCCTCCTTAAATTGTCTCTTACTTGGAACACCCTTCAGTCACTTGTTCCTAGTCCTTCCTAAGTGCCCAACCCCAACCCTTGGTAGAAACATTTTGTCAAAACTCAGAGCCTCCCTTAAGGATCTCTTTCCAACCACTAATTCAGACCCATACCTCCTTCTCCTTTTCACTAAACCAGAATCAGATAAGTTCCCCCTCCCAACTTCTCTGGTCACACCCAAGGTCTTGAATACCTATACCCCTTCCATAGCGTAACACCACTCTCTATCCACATAAAACTAAAAATCCCTTCAATATACCCCTATCAACCCCAATATCCCTTTATCTTTAGAAAGCAGACAAAGCCTCCAACCCATTATACAATGCTTTCTATCCCCAAACCTCCTCAGACCCACACACTCCCCATTCAACACCTCGATCCTGCCTGTCAAGAAGTCGGATGGCTCATATCGCTTAGTCCAGGACCTTCGCATCATAAACCAGGCAGTTCTCACAGCCCACCCATTAGTACCCAACCCCTACACCCTCCTATCCCTTATTTCTCCAGATACTTCCCATTTCACTGTAATTGACATAAAAGATGCATTCTTCACCATTCTTCTAAACCCAGACTCCCAAAATCTCTTTGCTTTTACCTGGACAGATCCTGTCATTCATCCATCAGTCCCAACAACTTACCTGGACTGTCCTTCCCCAAAGGTTTCTGGGATAGTCCCCACTTCTTTGGACAAGTCTGAGTATCAGATCTAGCAAAACTAGATCTCCATCCCTGCACTCTTCTCCAATATGTAGATGATCTCCTCCTTTGTAGCCGTTTTATTCCCTTTCTTATGAACACAGAGCTAGTCTCCTGAATCATTTGGCTAAAAATGGGTATCGTGTCTCTCCCAAGAAGACCCAACTTTCTTCCCCTCAAGTCATTTATCTCAGTCTCTTTATTACCCTACAACATCGCTCCATTACTTTAAACAGAAAAGACCTCACCGCTTCCCTCTCACTTCCCACCTCAAAACAAGAGCTTTGATCTTTCCTCAGTTTAGCAGGGTTTATCCATATTTGGGTCCTTAACTTCATCATTCTAACTCACCCTTTACATCTGGCCTCTAAAGATCCTTTGAATGAACCACTAGATCCCACCATTAATATTAGCCCTTACTTTTGAAAGTTACAGCAGGCCCTTATATCAGCCCCAGCTCTTTCC
>NW_006494610.1:11167799-11168042 GCF_000325575.1 Pteropus alecto
CTACAGAAAAGGAAGGAATAGCACTTGGACTCTTAGGACAAGTCCAGGGACCTGATACTAAGGTAGTTAGTTGCCTATCTATCAAAACTGTTAGATACTACAGTCAGGGGTTGGTCAGCCTAAGAGCCCTGGCAGCAGCCGCTCTTCTAACTCTTGAAAGTCAGAAACACATTTAGACAACCCATCATGGTTTATTCTTCACATAACATTTCCGACCTCATAACACACAAAGCTACCCAAAAT
>NW_006494610.1:11168058-11171793 GCF_000325575.1 Pteropus alecto
ATATAAACTTTTCACATATTCTTTATTGAATCTCCCTATGTTACCCTAGCTAAATGCCCTCCACTCAATCTCGCCACTCTTTTACCCATCCCTAAAAAAGAGGCTTCACACTCCTGTATAGAAATCCTCAACCTTAAGACTCCCTAATTCTCAAATATAACAGACTCCTCTTTACAATGCCTTACAATGCCTTGGTTTATTGACAGTAGTTCTTTCTCCCAAGATGGGAAAAGGTTGGCAGGCTACGCAATAGTCTCTCTCACAGAGGTCATAAAATCAAGTCTCGTTCCTGTAGGAACTACCTCTTTAAAGGCAGAATTAATTGCCCTCACCAGAGCATTAACTTTAGCATCTGGACAAGAGGTTAACATCTATACAGATTCCAAATATGCCTTCCATATTCTCCACTCACATGCCTCAATTTGAGAAGAAAGAGGATTTCTCACTACAAAAGGCTCTCCTATTACCAATGTCCCCTTAATTCTTAAACTTCTTCAGGCTGCTCATCTTCCCAAGGCAGCAGGAGTAGTTCACTGTAAGGAGCACAAAGCAGGAAACGAACCCATCATACAGGGCAATAATAAGGCAGACACAGAGGCCAAAAGGGCAGCGCAGCAACCACCCGCTTCCTCCCAACTCAGCTATTCCTCATTTCACGCCACAATACTCTCCTAAAGAGTCTCATCTCTCCTCAGGTTTGGAGCAGACAGGGAAGATCCTTGGCTAAAGATGCAAGGAAGTGTGTATATTTTATCACAGGGCGAAGCTCAAAATGTGTATATTTTATCACAGGGCGAAGCTCAAAATATCCTGCAAGATATTCATAACTCCTTATACACTGGATTTAAACCACTTTTACAACTCCTTAAACCCCTCGCTACCTGTAATAACTTTAATACTCTCCTTCAAATATTACAAAAAATTGCTCTATCTGCTCCACAGTCTCTCCCCAGGGATCAATACGTCTTCCTTCCTTTTCTACCCATCAAGCTATGGGCAGCATCCCTAGACAGGACCAGCAAATTGATTTTATACACATGCCCCCATCAGGAAAATCTGATACTTACTAGCCCTTGTAGATACCTTTTCTGGATGGGTTGAGGCTTTCCCCACCACCTCTGAGAAGTCTTCTGAAGTTACCCAGGCACTGCTCAAAGACATTATCCCTTGCTTTGGATTACCCACCTCATTACAGTTGGATAATGGTCCAGCCTTTATATCTCAAATAATACAGGAAGTCAGCTCTACCTTAGGTATTCAGTGGAACTGATACACTCTTATCGACCTCAGTCTTCAGGAAAAGTTGAAAAAGCTAACTCTTTAATAAAAACCCAGTTATCTAAGCTTAATCTAGAGATTAAGGAACCCTGGACTTCACTCTTACCCCCTGCCCTCATGTGCACTAGGGTTTCCTAGGGCCCCCTCCTTCCTCGGCCCCTTTGAACTCATGTACGAAAGGCCTTTTCTTCTATAGAACTTCCCAACCACAACATCCCCTTTAGGAGATTACATACCCATACTAAATCTAGTTAGACAAATACTAAAAGAACATGCAGATCGCATCCTGCCAAAGCCCTTCACAGGAGATCTTCTACCCACTCCTGTAATCCCTCAGGATTGTGTCCTACTTAAGAATCTCCACTCAGATAACCTTAAACCTAGATGGCAAGGCCCTTACCAGGTACTTTTAATGACCCCCACTACTGCTAAGATTACCCAACCTGGTTCTATCTTTCGAGGCTAAAACGAATCTCCAATAGTTCACCAAGGGACAAAGTACGGCCAGACACCCCAATATACCACAGCTATTCCATCGGACCTACAAAGCTTTAGCTAACCTGAATTCCTGAAGAAGAAGATAAATGAGTAACCTTTACGGTCCCTGTCCCTTCTGTTCAGGTTCAGGCTCTCCTCTTCTTCCAGAACAGACAACATCCCAACAAATTCTTTCAACCTTAGCACAAAATCCCCTTCTTCTCCGTCTCGAGATTTTAACTTTTTTATGGGACTCACTTTTACAGGGACACTTTGATTTCTCATAGACCACTATCATTCACCTGTTAGATCCATGGGGCGAGGTTCCTTATTATGTAGATCAAGAAGATCTCCCATTTCCACCCTATTAATTCTACTTATTTATATTTCCTCTCAATCACCTACTTCCTCTTCTGCTTCCCTGCCAAGCTTTCTCACTACTACTCATCTTGAGCATTCTCTCAAGCTCACCCATTCTCTCCTCAATAAGTCCAACCATACATTAGCCAAGGACTATTGGCTCTGCCTTTCCCTCTATCCCTCAGCATACTCTGCCCTCCCCATTTCCCTTGCCAAATGATCCTTTAGTATCGAAAAGGGCTCCATTTTCTTGAAAAGGCAGATACTCTCCTTAGAAGTTACTCCACAGCACAGGCTAATCAAGCTTCTACTCTCTTCCACACCTATACCCAATCCCTTGCAAAAGTAGCACATCCCTCCAATCTAGTAATAGGACCCACTATCCTTCATATCTCTTTGATTTCCAAGGCTCCTCTTTGTTTCACAAGAACTGATGGCAACATAGCTATAGGACATCTACCCTCCAGCCTAAGCAATCTCAGTCACAATTCAACTACTCGATGGCCACTGGACTCAACGGATGACTACCAAGTTTCTTCAGAGGCTAATGGCCTCTTTCTACAACCTTTTCCACTTCATGGGTTACTCTAGAGTCCTTGCAACCTCTTACAACTATTCCATATCCCGTTCTCCTTCTTTCCTTGGGGGTCTGTCTCTGCAGTTCCCCAACACTTTCATTGCAGACCTACTAGTCCCTCTTCTCATCTATCCCCCTTGTTGGAGCTGCTATAGTTACAAATCATGGCCTGGAGTTCTGAGCCTCAGAGAGGACACACTGAAACAATCTATGCTCTAACTTATTTGTTCTCCATACATGTTTCCACCTGTATACCTGACAAAGGGGTCTTCTTTCTATGAGGAACTAGCACTTATCTGCCTTCCCACTAACTGGGCTGGAACTTGTACTCTAGTCTATCTCTCTCCAAATATAGATATAGATCCCAATAACCAGTCCTTACCAATTCCCATCACACAGTACATAAGACATTAAAGAGCTATTCAGGTCATCTTACTGTTGGTTACACTGGGGGTCACAAATGGACTAGGCACAGGCATAGGGGGACTTGCCACTGCTCTACCCTATTTCGAAGCATTGTCCAATGATCTCCAAGAAAGCCTAGACGAGATTGCAAAAAAATATAGTTCAATTACAGGATCAAATTGACTCCCTAGCAGCTATCACCTTACAAAACTAATGAAGGCTAGATTTACTGACACCTGAAAAGGAGGTCTCTGCCTCCTTCTAGAAGAATGTTGTTTTTATGTTAACCAATCAGGACTAGTAAGAGATGCAACTAAAAAGCTAAAGAACAAAGCCAAAAAATAAGAGTGTGCCAAGTAAATTCTTGGAACACCTGGCTCTTACCCTTCATAGGGCCTCTAACCTTCATTTTTCTCATTTTGGGCTTTGGGCCTTGCATTCTGCGCCAGATTTCTTCCCTCCACCAGGATCATTTTCACGCATTTACCAACCGGTCTATAGCAGAAGTCATGCTACTTCAATCTACACCACACTATCAAGCCCCCCAGCCAGCTGAACCCACCAATCAATGCCACACTCCAGTTGACTATCCACTACCGAACCCCTTTCCAACAGATCCTGCTGACCCTATTCAGCAG
>NW_006494610.1:11171842-11198372 GCF_000325575.1 Pteropus alecto
AAAAGGCTGGAATGGTACGTCCAGGAGGGCCCTATCGCTACCCCCATAGTATAGGAACCTGACTTCTCCCTAACTTTTGTGTGAGAACCAGACCTTGCATCTGGGCGGGCAACGCTACATGCTCGCCTCCCGCTTCACTGGGCTCTCCTCCCTTCCCTTCCAATTTACCCGCCCAAAATATTCCCGCCAAAAGGCCCACCTCAAGCCCCATATAAGTTTCCCGTCCTCTCACATTTGGGACTGACGCCATCTTCGGCTCAGCCAGTCTGTCACTCTGCTACAATCTTGCTTAATCCCTTCGACCTTGTGCATTCCTCCTTCAGCGAACCTAACATCTCTCCAAAAAAATAAGATGCATTTTCTGCTCTCAGATATATTCTTCTTTACTATCTATTCAATTCAGTACTCAAGCAATGAATCCTAGAATCTTTCTTGTCTCCTTACCTTTCCCACCACCACCAATTCTATACCTGGCACACAAGAACCACCCAATAAATATGAAGGAACAAATTAATATAGTCTATTTGTTATGCTACCAAAAAGATCTCTCTTATAACCCCTTCCTGGTCCCACTACCACAGACTTGATACAAGCCCATATCACCTTATTATCAGGACTATTCTTAAAAGTCTCTAATTATTTCCTCACTTTCACCATTTATCTGTTTAAAATACTGACCTTATCAAAATTCTCTCCTCGAAAATCTCTAATGATTTTTCATTGCCCAAAAAATGGGTTTAAATCAGCACGGTATACAAAAGGCCCTTCTTTTACAACCTGATCATATATTTATTGCCTTTATAATCAGTAGCACCCATCATCTCTGCTTTCTTCCACACATGACCCTCTTACCTACCCTCTCCAATGTGTCTTCCTATAGAAGAACCTCTGAACTATAGGTTGGTTAGAAGCATAGGTGACAACTTGGAACATCTGAAGAGGGTAGGGGGCAGTCTTGTGGAACTAAGTCCTTCACCTGTGGGATATGATGCTATCTCCAGGTATTGTCAGAATTGAGTTGAATTAAAGGACTCCCAGCTGGTGTTGAAGAATTGCTTGGTGGTGTGGAAAACACATACACATAGAATTGTTACCAGAATTGTACTCTTAAAACATGTATCTTTAGAACTTTGATAGAAATTACAACCTGAAACAAGTTTTAGTTTTCAATTTCCAAATAGTTATAGCTTCAATAATGTGGAATCTTAACATTCATAAACGTTTCAATTATGTAAATGTATTCCAAAAAAATTCATTTAATATATTGGACTACTTATCTAATGCAGTCCATTTTTATTATTTGCAGATTCTGTTATCTGTAAATTTGCCAACTAGCAAAACTTTATTTGTAAGCTCAAAATCAATACTCACAATTCTTTCCTCGTTTGTAGACATGTGTAGAGTAGCAAAAATTTGAGTTGTTTCATGGACATGTTTCCAGCTAAGGTCCAACAACGTGATGTCTTCTTAAAACAGCTCTCAAACTTGAAACAAGTGTTCATTTTGTGGTCTACTTAGTAACACTTTTTTTTGCCTTTTTTTTTTTTTTTTTGGCCTTTTGTTGTTTACTTTTTGTTTAAAATGCCCACCAAGAGTAGTACTGAAATGCTGTCTAGTGTTCCTAAATGGATCATAGCTGTAGTCTTAGTCATTGTTATATTTTCCAATGATGATAAAAACTAAATTATTATACCCTTAGAGAAATAAACACTTCTCATTAATTTCCCCTACTAATAATCTAGTCGTGTTTTTCACACTCACTCTTTTTGTCAAGAAAAAGCGGATTTACAAAAGAAGAAAATGCAAAAACATTTGTTTCAAAGGAAATAAGAACGTTGAGGAAGATGAACAAAAACAAAGTCATCCAGTCAAAACATATAGAATACTCTGGTTCTGGCTATGCAAAGGTAAACATTCTAAAATCATGAGATTTAAACTAAAAAATACTAAAAACAGCACTTTATGTATTTTCTATTTAAATTATTACTTTAAAACTTAACATACATTTCACTTCTAGCTGACAGAGTATCAGGGACCAGATTAATCCTCCCACCTGAAAAACTAAAATAAATGGACAAAATATGTGAAATGCACTGGACAACAGCAATGCAAGGCAGTAATCTCTGAAAGAGGCAACAAAAAAGTTAAGCCCTATGACTTCCCAAATGTATTGCTTATACAGTTTCCATGATGCAGTGCTAAGAGAGGAAAACCAGAGCCTGGTTAAGAATCCCAAATTGAGAAGATAGATTTGAGTGTTCCGGGACACTAAGACAGCTGGAGTTCCCACGGCAAAGAATCAGAGAGGAGAAAGTGGCACACAGAGAGGCTGGAGCTTTGCAGGACTCCCCGAGTTTTCAGCTGAAAATTGATCAGCATGTGTATGTAAGAAAACTACCAAGCCCAGTAACAGAAACACCAGAAAAAAAAAGCAGGCAGAATGATTAACCAGAGTTCACAGCCAGAGTGGAGAAATCTTGTAATAATGGACAATAGCTAGAATATTCAGAAGGGCATTGCCTCAGTAGTAAAGCCTTATTAGCCTTGTACTGAAAGACACTCGGGTTTCACCTAACAAAGCTTAAAAAGCAAACTGTGGGGGGTTAAAGTGTTTCTAAGTAACTTAGCTGTGTCCCAGAACAAAGCTCAAAATGTTTAAAAGAATACAGAGAAAAGCCAGCTCCAAACAAGAAAATTTACAATTTCTGGCATCCAAACAAAAATGATTAGGCATGAAAACACACACACACACACACACACACACACACACACACACACACACACACACACGAAAATATGATTCACAATGAGAAAAGTCAGTTATTCAGAAATGACAAAGATGATAGGATTAGTAAGCAAAGACATTAAAACAGCTATTGTATACAAAACGTTGTTGAAAGGAATTAAAGAGGCAAAAATAAATAGAAAGAAATGCTGTGTTTATGGGTTGAAAGACTTAATATTATTAAGATGTCCACACCACCCAAAACAATCTACAGATTAAATGCAACCCCTATCAAAACTCCAATGGCATTTTGTGCAGAAACAGGAAAACCCACGCTGAAACTCATATGGAATCTCAAGGGACATAAATAGCCAAAATAATTTTTAAAAAGAAAAACAAAGTTGAAGGAGTCATACCTTCTGATTTCAAAACATATTACAAAGCTATAGTAATCAAAACAATGTAGTACGGGCATAAAGACAAATAGATAGATGGCATAGAATGGAGTCCAGAAATAAACTCTCACATGTACAGTCAAATGACCTTTGACAAGAATGCCAAAACCACTCAATGGGGAAAGGGCAGCCTCTTCAATCTGTGGTTCTAGGAAAATTGGATATCCACATGTAAAAGAATAAAGGCACATCCTTATCTCATACCATATACAAAAATAACTCAAAATGGATTAAAGACCTAAATGTGAGACCTAAAACTCCTACAAGAAAACAGCAAAAAACTTCATGATATTGAACTTCACAATGATTTCTTGGATATGACACAAAAAGCAAGAATAGACAAATGAGACTATATTAAACTTAAAAACTTTTGTGCATCAAAGAATACAATCGACAAAGTGAAAAGGCAACCTATGAAATGAGAGAAAATATTTGCAAATTATATATCTGATAAAGAGTTAATATCCAGAATATATAAAGAATTCCAACTTAAAAACAAAAAATCAGATAACTCAAAAGATGAGCAAAGGACTTGAACAGACATTTCTCCCAAGATAATGTACAAATGGCCAACACGCATATGAAAACATGCTCAAAATCACTAATCTTCAGGAAATGCAAATCAAAACCATAATGAGATATCACTTCACACCCATTAGTATGACTACTATCAACAAAACAGAAAATAACATGTTTGGGCAATGATGTCGAAAAATTGGAATCCTTGTCCATTGTTGGTGAAATGGTGAAGCGAAGCAACCACTATGGAAAACAGTATGGCTAGTCCTCAAAAAATTAAAAATAGAACTACCATATGATCCAACAATCCCACTTCTGGGTATGTATCCAAAAGTGAAATTATTGTCTTGAAGAGATATTTGCAAGTCTTTATTTAAAGTCAGAAATTTCAGCACTCCTCTCTCAAAAATTGACAGAACAAGCAAACATAAATAAGGTCAGTAAGGACAAAGAAGACGTGAACAATGCTCTAATTGACATTTGTAGAACATACAACATTCTTTTCAAGTGCATATGAATCATTTACCAAGACAGACCATGTTTGGGCTATAAAACCATCTCAATAAATTTAAAATGATTCAAATCAAATAATGTATGTTCTTTAACCACAGTGAAATTAAATCAGAAATCATTACCTGAAAAAAATCCTCAAATATTCAGAAACTCGGGTATATACTTCTAAATAACCAATGGGGTCAAAGGAGAAATCACGAAGAAAATCAGAAAGGATTTCTCAACTGAATAAAAATAAAAACATGACATATAAAAATTTGTGGATGCAGCCAATGCACCAGAGGGGAATTTTATAGCACTAAACATTTACATTAGAAGACAATAAACTAATGAGCTTAGTTTCCATTTTAAGATTCTAGCCCAATCGAAAGCAAATAAACTGCAAAGTAAATCAGCAAAAGGAAATAATAAAGAACATAAATCAATGAAACTGATGACCAGAAAATCAATAAAGAAAAACCAAATGCTGACTCTTTAAAAAGAGAAACTTCTAGCCAGATTGAACAGGAAAAAATGAGAAAATACAAATTAATAGGAGTAAGAGAGGGGACAATGCTATAGATCTTACAGACATTACAAATATAAGAAGATATTATAAACAATTTTATGACAATGAATTTAACAACTTAAATTGATAAATTCCTTGAAAGATATCACCTATCAATGCTCACAACAAATAGCCCTCTATTAAAGAAATTGATTTGCAGTTAAAATTTTTTTGTAGTTTTCCCCTGCCCCCAACCCATACACAAACCCAGGCATAGGTATGCAAGTCATTTAGTACTGTTTTAAGTTTAAAATCCATGGAGGGATCAAATACATATTAACTATAATGTAGAGGGACTAAGGATATAATTTTGATATAATTCTGATAGCATTTCAGCAAAATCATTCTGGAAGGAAGCTTCGTGAAGAACTGATTGGTATGAGGCTTAATTAAAAGTAAAAACACTAACGACAATAATCTAGGGAAGACATAATGAAGGTCTGAAATAAATCAATGGCAATGAGGATTTTTTTCATTGGAGTGGGTGTTGGGACAGGCATGACTAAAAGATAACTAGTAGAGCAAATGACCAGATGTAGTGACTGACTAGACATGAAAGGTATGGGAAGTAAAAGACAAAGATGCTCCATGATTCTTGGCTTGAACACTAGAAGAACCATTTATTAGGACATGGAATACAAGAGAAGAAACAGATGAGGGGATAAGAAGATATGTTTTCAACATATGGCACCTTTAGACATTCAGTGCCCAAAAGATACATAGTAGGCAATGGATTATATGGAATCAACACTTAGGAAATCTGTGTACTTAAATTAATTTACTATATCCCAGGATTACTTGCAATTAAAGCCTTGTTTATAACTGTACAAACAATGGCTTTCCTCGGTTAAAAGAATTTTAGGGATAAGAAGATAGTTGAGAGATCTGAGAAAGTTAAGTCCTCTTCGCTACACTTAATTTAGAGTACAAAAGACCCAATTTCAGTGACCTTTTTATTGTCATTTAGAAAAGCAAAATGCTATTTATTTACTCTATCGGGTTTTAATAAGCCTGACCTACTTTCTTCAGAAACACTTTGAGAATGTGAAGGTTTCTCCCTATCTCTTCTTTTGTATGTGGCCGCGATAATTCAATTCTTCATTCAACTCTACCTGTAACCTATGTAACATCCTATTGCCTCTTTTTAAGGTTTTGTTTGTTTGTTTGCCACTTTCTGGCTTTCCTTACTCTATTTCAGAATGGCATTTAAATACACAGGTATGCATGTACGCATATGTATAGATATATACATATATACACACACATATATATCTGTTCGACTTACTCGAATAATTGTAGCAACCTCTTTTTTTTTTTTTACTAGGCAGAGAATTTTATTAACTTTTGTTTCAAACTTTATTTATAGGCTTCTTCATGTTAATTACCTGCAAAGAATGATTTGTGTATAAGCAAAAACTGAAGAGAGCTGCAGTGTCCAAGGGGCTTGGGCTTAAAAATATTAGAGACTGAGATTTTATCAGATCCCTGAACAAAATTTTAAAAAGCAGTTATAACATAAAATTGCAGTTCCCAGTAACTTCTTCAAGTTTTATCTTCTTCAGAAGTTGACTTGATTCAGTTTGCTTCACTACTGGAAGCCTCATTAAAATTCTCCACAAAATCTGGAACTTCATCATCATCATCCTCTCTGGTAGCAAGTGATGCTTTTCTATCCACATACTGGGTGGAACTTCAGCCAGTCTCCTTAAACTAGTCAGACTCTCTGGTACCAGACAAGCTGGTTTAAGAGACTGGATAGCATTTCTGTCAGCTGCTTTGCCTCAGCATGGCCTGTAACAGTGAAAGTGTTTGCTGCCAGAGATGTCCAAACTTTAGGGTTATTAAAGTGGATCACTGTTTCTTGGATTGTGAACATATGCACTTCCTCAGTAACAGAGATATTGTTTACCCCAACTTCTTTAAGGAGAACTGAAGTTTATCATATGCTGTAGCTTTTCTGTGAACCATCTTCTTTCTGCAAGCAGTTCCTTTCCCACCAGTGCACACTTGTGCCTGCAGTTTGGTAAGTTTCTTCTGGTTTTTGAAATTTTTTCATCTTGCTGGAGAGGAAAACAGGGCTCAGGCAGGAGACTAGGGTTGGTGTTCAGGGGGTCTTGGGCAGACCACCTGAAAATCAGCGACCATTTTTTTGAGCGAGTCTTATAAACCAGGCAATGTGTCAAGTGCTTTCCATACATTAGCTCATTTAATTTTCAAATTAAATGAGCTAATGTATCTTGCAAAATAGCTTTCCCCAGTTTATGATTAACTACAACTGAACCTCAAAAAGATTATATAATGAACCCAAACTCACAGAACTGCTAGACTGCAGAACTGAGAGTTGAACCTAGGTCTGTAAGAGCTCCAAAACTTGTGCCACATAAATTTCATAAATTTGTTACCATCTGTTAACAGACCTTTTACCAAATGTTTTATTAAGGTGCTTTCATTAATGCAACAAATATGAGTGCCTACTAAATGTCTTCAAAATTTCTGTAGATAAACTTTTAACAGCCTCTTTCCTCTACTGTTTCTGAAACTAGAAAGCTGCAAACGGTGCACTTTTTTCCCCTTTACTTCCTCTCATTAAATGTCAAATTTAATCATGTTATGATTATTATCAGGTAGTGGTTCAGCCACAGCCATTTCCTGCCCCAGTACCTATTCACTATGCAGAATGAAGTCCAGCATATTTTCTTTCCTAGTGCTCTAAAACTACCTGTTCTAGGAGCTGTTGATTTTTCTCATGTGAAAACTTATCTCTATATTTTGTGTCATTTTAGCAAAAGGCGAACAAATTGAACCAAAAATGCAGCTTTCCTAAATGTCACTAAATATTTTCAAATTAATCATATGATTCTGGTCATCGAGTGATCTGCATTTATAAATCCAATGTGAGTATTTATGGTTGTGTGCTAACCTGAGGAGAAAATATAATTATGAGACTTTTTCTTGGGTTTTCAAGGACAGTCCTAGTTTAAAACATTCTGTCCTACTATCATGTCTCAAGTTGGGGTTCAGAAAAGACAGTCAACATAAATTTAAAGGGTATTTTGTACTATGTGGCTACAGACTAGAAAAATGGGTTAAGAGAAGGCAACAGTCACTTTAAGATTCTTTAAAAAAAAAAAAAAAAAAAGATTTTCGTCTTTTCAAAATAATCCCAAAATACATTCTACAAATTAGGTGCAAATGCCTTCAGTGGTATTAGTTTTCTTTTACAGCTTAGAATAAAATATCACAGTGAAATAATGAAATAGTTGCTTAGCTGGACAGGTTTGGAAATGAAGTTTTAACTGACACTGGGGAAAATAAATATTAAAAGGTAAATATTAAATTAAAATATAGCAATGCACAAACTGTTAAGATTTTGCTATAATTTTACTATATATGTATGAAATTTCCAACCTCCAAAATTAGGTAGTACTCACTTTGCCCAACCACATTTTGAATACTCAATTACCATTTAAATTTGGCCATCACAAATAGTTTTTATATAAAACCACAATTACCTGCCATTTCTTCAACCATCCATATTCCTGTTCTATCTGTATAAAATGCCCTTCTCCTCAAATGAACACTGCCACTCACCCTTTAAGGTTCCAGTGATAGCTCCCTACTAAATCCCCAACCCCTTCTCTTGTCTCTAATTATTCGTTCTTCTTTATTCAGGGCTTACTGATGTGTGCCAGTACTTTATACGTATTTTGTCTAATGCTTAACACTCTCCTTAGAAGTATTATCCTCTTTACTTAACAGATAAGGAAACTGAAGCTGAAAAAGGTTCAGTATCATGTTTAAGGTCACAAAGTCAAGCAGGAATTAAAACGCTTATCTGTCTCAACCTTAATTGAATTCTCTATGAAACCACACACTGTAGCACTCTCTTATAGTATATATTATCATTATCTGTTCAATATCTACCTCCCACTAAATGAAAGTTCCTCAAAGACAGGGAAGCTGACTCCATCTTTATAATCCCAGGAACACTCAATAATGGCTATTATACAATAATCTCAAAGTGTTACTGAATATGTACAATACTCCTATTCAGTTTATATAGTTTTGCAGCATTATTTTCCACTTATTAGTCTCCTTCTACCAAGTCTCTAAGAAATCACTTTTACTTAACAGCTTGGAATGTAGGCTTGGTAATCAGACTGCCTGGATGTGACTCACAATCCCACCAATGTATTAGCTGAGAAATCTTGAACAAATAAATTAACCTAAGTTTTGGTTAACTCATCTATAAAATAGACAGGACAGTAATCACAGTACCTACAACATAGGATTATAAGGATTAAATAATAAATATAGAAGCATTCCAACTATTTTTTTCCATTTAATTTATTTTTGTTTACTTCAAAAAAACTTTTCAATTCATTATTATTTTTTATGGTGACATTGGTTAATGAAATCCAGTAAGTTTCATGTGTACAATTTAACAGTAAGGCATATATATATTGCATTGTGTGTGTTCGCCTCCCATAGTTAGATTTTTGCCACCACATATTTGACTCCAACCATTTTTTGATCCTCATATTTTTTTTTGACATGTCACCCTGAATTTTCTTTACCTCAGTCTAGTGAAGCTTTTTGTGTTACAACTTCCTTGCAATTTTGCATTAAATGGACTAACCAAAAAAGTTCATGGTGTAAAAACTGCTTAGGCCACCTACTTGATTTTTAGGGCCAATTGTCCCAGTATGGACTCAATAAAAGTTTACTCTTGGAAGTCTGACTATGCAGGAGAGCCCCCATTGTACACTATTCTTGATTTGTACTTGCTTACTACATTTTCATTTACCAAATGTGGTAAAAATGAGAACACAGATACTTCCTACCTTACTGACACCTAACAATACTATCTGATGCAGGGAGACAACTAACCTGTGTGAGAAGCAGGCTATTTCCCTAGCAAGAAACTTTCCTGGAACCAGTTTGTGTTTGGTCTCAGGCATGGCTCCTTCTCCCTAGACCGCATATTCCTTTCCTCTGGAATCTAGAAGTTGAGCCACTACATCTGACAGAGGATACC
The DNA here is from genome assembly GCF_000325575.1 of Pteropus alecto. Taxonomy (NCBI): domain Eukaryota; kingdom Metazoa; phylum Chordata; class Mammalia; order Chiroptera; family Pteropodidae; genus Pteropus; species Pteropus alecto. The sequence goes on from NW_006494610.1 coordinate 11,181,640, forward strand.
CATTTCCTTTTCCTAAACTTAGCAACCCTTACTCCAAAAAAAAGTTACGATTTCAAATTGTTATGCTATTTTAAGGCACCCTAGGCTAAAGTGCATAGTTTCCAAATTCTCAGAATTCCCATTTCCAATTTTTAAAAATGTTATGGAAACGTCCAGTTTGGGAGAAAACAAATTTTTCAAAAATACATAATCTCTAAAAACGAGAGCAAATACTAAGGCTATAGTCAAAGTCTCACGGCGGGGGTGGGGGGAGAAAAAAAAATTAAAATGTCCAGTTGGCTAAAGCTAATCAAAAACTATAAAATCAAAGCACCGCGAATAACAAAAAAAAATCTCAAAGTAACCAGGGTATACCACTAACAAAAAGAACAAGTGTAAATTACAAAATATTTAATGACTCACAATGAATTTAAATTTCTTGGTATGTAGATACTGAAATTAATAAATTGTTCCAGATTCTGTATTTCCCTAGTCAGTATATGTTGCTATAAAGCAGTTCCTTTTTTTCTTGCCGGGTTAAAAATAAAGAAGATGATAGATCAGTGACAGAATGATTCCTCTAAGTTATAAAGAAGGCGTTGAGTTAGAAAGCCACGCCTAGGAGGAACAATACCAGAACACTGTCAACATCAGGCAGATAAAAATAAAAGGTGAAGCACCCTGATGAACCACCGTATGGCTTCCAGACGAGAAATATCCCTTAACGCTGGTGCAAAGGATTTCAGCACCCGCTTGGTAGTCAGTGAGTGCTGGAATCAGAAAACCAAACTGTTGCCTGCTCAGTGGGTGCAGGGCAGCGACCCTCCCTCCAGCCCGCTCCCGGCGCGCAGAGACGCCCCCTCCTCCCCAGCCCGCTCCTCCGGCCGCTAGCTGACCTCTCCCCGCGGGCCTGGGCTCCGAAACCTGATGCCCCTGCACGTCCTCCAGGACCCGACGCACCCCCAGCACAGCGCCAGGGGAAGGAAGCGAAGGAGAGGGGCCGCGGGAGGGGCCGGAGGGACGCGAGGCAGCACTGGGCTTCCGCCCCTCACCATCAAGGGCTGAAAACCGCGATGGCTCAGGAGGGGGAGGCTAAGCCTCTGCCACCCGCCAAACGTGGAAGGGGACCGCGACTGCCCTGCCGCGCAGGTGCCAGCGGCTGCCGAGGAAGTCAACGGCGGTAGAGGGCGATGCATTGGCCCCGGAGCCCCCACCTCCATCCCGCCCGCCGCTCTCCTCTCAGGTTCTGCTCCATCCTCCGGATTGTGTCAGAACCCAACGACCTCCACACCGCCCGCCCAAGCGCGAAGGTGATGCCAGCTCTTACCGTAGGAGCGGGCGCCGCACCACTAGGAGGCGGCTGGAGTGCGCGGGAGACACCGAGGCGAGCACCGTGGCCGCCGCGGGAGACCTAGGACTCACAACGAGGCTGCCGGCGGGCGCGCTGCCTCCACAGCTGTCGCCCCACCCCTTCTCCCGCAGGATTTTGCGCCGGAGCCTGCAGTCTCCGCGCGCTGGCGGGGAGCGCGAGAGGAGGGGCAGGGCGCCTTGCGGGGGCGGCCCCGAGCGCTGGCTCTTCTGATTGGCATCTGTGGGCCCAATGGAACCACGGACACTCCAGGCTGTACTTTGACTGACTTTCATTCTAGCCTGTAGCAATAGAGAGGCGGAGCAAGTGGCTTCTTTTATTGCCGCCCTTTTGGCAAACCCGAACGTACGGAAAGGTCAGTTGGTTTGCACTGGCGGCCAAATGGTCCAATTACCGCAGGGAAAGGGGCCTCTGAACCCAGATTGGCCGCTTCTCTACCTATAGGGGAGGCCCAGGGTCGGTGAGACCCTGCCCCGGATGTGGGCGAGGCCCTGAGGTAGAAAAGAGAAAACCTCCACCGCGTTGTTTGAGGAGGCGGAACTGAGAGCTTTTCCTTGATTATCATGTGACGGGTTCTGGATTTAATGGGGGAAAAAGTGTGGAATAGGCCAAGGATCCAAACTGGCGAATTTCCTGATCTTCGTGCCCCTCTCCGCTCTCCAGCCAGCGGCGCTGCCAGGTGAGTCTGGGGTTCCAACGAGTCGGCATCCTCCACGAAGTGCGCTCGCCCCTGGTGCCTCGGCGTTAGCCTCCCGGTGCCTCGGTGGGTTGTGCCGTGCCCCCCGCCCCCTCAGACTCCCGGCCCAAAACACATACACCTGCTTGGCACCAGGCTTCTGTGTGCATTATGAATCATGTCGTGCAAGAAACGCGTTTAACTCCAAAATGTACTGGGCCTACAGCGCAGAATGTGGGGAGAAGGGGTCCGATAGGGCGCCGAGCCTCGCCTTTTCAGAACGGAAGGCAAGGATAGTTTAGGAACGTCCTGAGTTGTAGGGACACGTAGGCCCGAAAATCAGATCAGTTATAAGCAGAACGCAGTTCCTTTGAAGGATGATTAAGTTGGCCAAGTTATTTAGAGGAATTCTATAAAGTTAAATAGTTATTTAGAGGAATTCTGTGTTGTGCGGCTCATTAAGCAAAACTGCCTTTGGCATGAGGCAAATTCACTTGGATGAGCCACCTGCAGTAGAGAGAGAAGGAAAATGGGGGCGGTGTGAGAATCACCATGGACGAATTAATGAGTTCACACACAACTGGCACCAAGACATTGAAGCTGTGGGCAGGGCCCTTTATTTTTCCATTTTAGGGCAACACGAAGGTTTTAACAATGGATAAGGAAGCATATAAACTAATACTTAACTATTTTCAAGTTACCAGAAAGAACCATTTTAAATGGGAAATATTTAAGTTGAGTAGATTTTTGTTTTGGAGTAACCCCTCCCTTGAAAAAGAATAGTAGTAAGAAAAAATACAACTGCTTAAATTAATAAAGATTTATTAATAAACAAAATTGGGGTCTTATGTAATCATTGTAGCCCAGCATCTACAATCCTTCAAGTGCCATTTAAATATCAGCAGAGTGCTTTCTGGTTGAGGGCATTTTAGTACAAGTACATACAGAACTTTGTTGCATCCTATATTATAAAATTTGTAGCCACAAGACTGTTCTTTGCATCTTTTCCATTCCAGTCCTAAAGTACCTATGTTGAGTGCAGCTTCCCTTCCCGTGACTAGTTGCTACTCATTCCTACCTGAAAATAATGAAGCTATACACATACAATGACTGATGGAAAAGTTATGTGTAAGCAACTATATTATCATAAACTTTTTAAAGATTCACAAAATGGCCAGATAGATTGGAGATGGTGATTGAGCAAACAGTCTACAGATGAAATCCTTCTGTAGTTATTAATCAGTACACACCCCTCCAAACCTTCCAAATTCAGCCCCACATCCCACTATGGCAGCCTCGTCCCAAGAAGGAGACCACCACAGAAAATGCCTTCCTGGGAGTAAAAGCTTCCACTTTTCATACTGTAGTATGAGGCATCTGCCAGCTAAGTAAAAAAGTTGAGTACAAAACAGATGGATATATGGAGAAAGAGAGGAATTATACAATTCATAAGTCACTATTGAAATAAAACAGATATATACTCTTGAACAATGACAACCACCCACTGTTTAAAGTAGTAGAGATATAGCAGAGAACAAGGTTAATTCTAAAATATAATTTATTAAACATGCTGGTCTAAGGCATTTGATTCCTCTAGCCAGTTTCTTCACCTTTTCCTTGTTTTCTTATATTTCTGGATTTTTATTCCTACCACCCATTCTTTTATTACCATCACAACCACCTTCGGATCTTTTCCTCTTTCCATCAGTCTCCTCTCATCTTCAATTGATCACTTTAATCTCGGTTCATAATCATACTTAGATTCCATTCCTCTTTTACTGAAAATTTCTTGACCCTTTCTCAATCTCATTATAGGTCTTTCATTTTCTCCAGATGTTTCAAGGGGAATCAAATTTTGTCAGCTGGTGTTATCCTCGGTTAACTCCTTACCCAACTGTATGTAGTTTGGCTTCTGAATTCTCCACCGTATTTACCCTTTTTCCAGATGGTCACAGATTGATATAAAAAACTTGAATAAGTATAGAACATATTGTAAACCTATTAAATGCTTATACCTAAATGTTATAGGTTAATGCATTCCCAAACAAAAGTCGAAGTTTTTAAGATTTAGTGGAAAAAAAATGAAAAGACAAATAGAAAATATTCTGGAAAAGAAAACAGTGAGTAGGTACCAGGCCTTCTAGATATTAGACCATATCCAGTAACAATTATATAGTACTAGTGCAAAACAGAAATATAGATCAGAAAGATAGAACGGGGTATAAGAAATAGTCCCAATTATTGAATAATTTAGCATCTAATAATCACAAATGTCAAAGGTTTAAGGGGCTTTGATTATTGAAAAGTAGTAAAAAAAAATACCACAAACCAAAAAAAAAGTATTATTTTTAAAAATTGGGCTAAAATGGATATTTATAAGAATTTAAATGAAAAAGTTTAACTTAAAAATATAAGATCCACAGGTTAAACTATGTGAAAATACAGTATTATCATTGTGTTCGATATTATTTAGCCCTATGACCTCTTTATGATCTTAATTCTACTTAATGTCTTAATTTTTATTAACCATTCCCTCCTTACGAAAACTTTCTTGGCTTGATACCACCTCCTCCTTTTTCACTACTTGAAATTGAATGAAAATTTGTAGGTGTGCAAATGTATAAAAAGAAGTTAAAGTCTACGGTCATGCCACCCTGAACATGCCCAATCTCGTCTGATCTCGGAAGCTAAGCAGGGTCAGTCCTGGTTAGTACTTGGATGGGAGACCACCTAGGAATACCAGGTGCTGTAGGCCTGGAAAAAAAAAAAAAAAGGTTAAGCGCATCCCTGAGGTGCAAGAATAAAGTCATGAGTGCCTGGATTTGAGTGATAGCAATTTAAAGGAACAGACTGTTTTTGAGACATTTTGAATAGAGCATACATACAGTTGGTATACTAAACATTTTATTGTATTTTGTCATGTGCTAAAAGGAATGATGGATATAATGTCATTAAAGATGGCAATGAGTTTTATAGGTTTTGAAAGGAAGAATAGTAGAATATTTTCAAAATTAGGAAATCTGTGAGTGGGAAGGAGCCAGCTTTGTTCACCAGGAGTGGAAGTGATTTTTTTTTTTCTGTTATCAAAACAATCTTGACTTTTTTTCCTTCTCTTAGGGTTTATTTTCCATTTTTCGACTCTGCAACAGCCTCTTTAAACTGTTTAAATGAGAATGTCCTTGGCTCAGAGAGTACTACTCACCTGGCTTTTCACGTTACTCTTCTTGATTATGTTGGTGTTGAAACTGGATGAGAAAGCACCTTGGAACTGGTTCCTCATATTTATTCCAGTATGGATATTTGATACTATTCTTCTTGTCATGCTGATTGTGAAAATGGCTGGGCGGTGTAAATCTGGCTTTGACCCTCGACATGGATCACACAATATTAAAAAAAAAGCCTGGTACCTTGTCGCAATGTTACTTAAGTTAGCCTTCTGCCTTGCACTGTGTGCTAAACTGGAACAGTTTACTACCATGAATCTGTCCTATGTCTTCATTCCTTTGTGGGCCTTACTTGCTGGGGCTTTAATAGAGCTTGGCTATAACGTCTTTTTTGTGAGAGACTGATTTCTAAGGACATCATCTCATATTGTTGTTCAGCAAACTATCATTAAAGCATTCTGAATCCTTGCAAGCTTGAAGAATACCAGAAAACTGAGAAAAATACCAAATGTAGTTTTATATTGCTTCTGTAAAATAGTCTTGGTGAATCATCAACTTCTAGTCAACTCAAAGCAATTATTCAGTATTTGATTTATATCTTGTTATCCCTATTTAAATAAAGTTTGTTTTGGACCTTATATTTGTACTTGACTCTTAAGTGATCTGTTGTAAGTATAGGTTAATATTTAAAGTAAGTAAATATAAACCTTTTAATCTACATATTTGGGTAGAAGTTTAATACATCGTGGCCCCATTACAACCAAAATCAATGGTCATTTGTGCTTCTAAATAATTATCAAGGAAAAAACTAGTTACTGAAATAGTTAGGGGTGCCACTTCATGTTTACATTCAGAAAGAATCTGAGAATTTGACAAATTTTTATCTAGGCTAAGTTTTTTGTTACCTCTGCCTTCGGTTTGGACAAATGATTTAGAGGTGGCATTTTAAAACAGAGCAGAAGCTTGCCTCTTCCAAAAGTTAGGAGAACCATACATCCTGGTTAAGTCAAGATAGACCCAGTTCATGCCTGTTGTCCTGGGGTCTCAGCGAGTTAGTGCCCCTTTTACTCTTAGAAGTGTCCTGGCTTGAGAAATTCGAGATCACCCTACCAAGGTTCTTAATCACTTCCAATGAAGTCTTAAGTATCTTACAACCCTAAAGCAGAGTGATTGTTCTTGCCCTATACAGCCCTCCCTTTTAGCTGTGGGAGGAATCTTAAGTATTTTATTCGTTTTAAAAATATCTAATGAACAAGAAAGTGATTCCTAGCTGCTAATACTTGAAAGGATTGCTTGAATATACCATTTTGGGTCTAGCTTACCTTTGTAAAGACAGGTAACATGACAAAGTTTCAACCACAGCACCACAAATTAATACATCTTAACCCCTTGTTTGAATCTACAGAGCTAGGGTAAAGAAAAATTGACCAATTATATGTTTTCTTATAATTGGTATATATCAGTATTTTGGGTGTCTAAAAATAGGACTGAAAAGGATAGCTAATATGGGGAATATAATGTTCCAGACTTGATCAGCTATTCTTAATTCAGTTGAGAGACCCAAACTATTTGGTCTCTGGAATCTATCATTAGTCAAAGTAGGAGAAAGCTTTCATCTCTGAGAAACCAGACAGGAGGATTTTGTAGTTCAGTAAAAGCTGTATTTGTGCAGGTATTTTCACGCAAGTGTTAGAATCTAAGTATCGTCTCAAAGGGAAAAGGAAAAGAAGGGACAGCCCATATGCAAACAGTCAGCTAGGCTAGGAGTCAGCAAAGTTCTGTAAAGAGCTGTATAGTAAATATTTTAAGCTGCTGTTGCAACTCTGGTCTTGTGACGAAAAAGCAGCCATAGACCATGGGTATGTTCCAATAAAACTTTATTTATGGACAATGAAACATAAATTTCATATAATTTCCAGATAAGACAGAATATTCTTCTGATTTTGTTTCAACCATTTAAAACTCATTCTTGCCTCACAGTCCATACAAAGAAAAGGTAGGCCTGTGGGCAGTAGTTTGCTGACCCCTGAGCTTGGTCATAAAACAAGCAAAAGCAGAAATTCTGTATGAGATTGCTAAAATGAAAGGTGGGATAGGTCTCCAAGGAAAGAAGGGGAATTGGGTAAGAATTGTATGTAAAAGGCACAGAAAAACCAATCTGTTCATATGTGAGGATCAATCACTTATAACAGTATCCGAAAGTTTCCCAGAAAGTAGAAATCTTTTTCTTAGTTTAGTATAATGCCACACTAAACTTGAAGCAGCACAGTAAGTTACTGATGTGTGCTGCTTTTGATTATGATACCAATTCAGATGGGTGTCTTTTTCCCTCACCACCAAGGAATTACCTGTTCTAACACTATCTACCTGGAGGTAGCATCACATTCATAAGTTAAGGGTTCAGTTCCAGAAGACTAATTCCCACCCCAAACTTCAGATGCCAGTTGCACATCCAGGTTGTCACTTGTGCTTCTGACCAGCTATAGATGGGAGGTTCCCACAACCCCCTACTCAAGTTAATTTGCTAGAGCAGCTCCTGAACTCAGAAACATTGTACTTACTTGATTAGCAGTTAATTATAAAAGAATATAATTCAGGAACAGCCAGATAGAAGAGATACACATAGGGCAAGGTATGGGGAAGGGGCATGGAGCTTCCATGCCCTCTGGATGACCACTCTTCCTGTCTTGTGTTCACCAACTTGAAAGCAAGCCAAACCCTGTCCTTTGGGGATTTTATGGAGCCTTGCGGAATGATTGCGGAATCATTAAATCATTGGTCATTGGTGACTGAACTCAATCTCCAGCCCCTCTACCCTGGGGGGTTAAAGGGGTACTGAAAAGTTACAGCCCTTTCATTACAGGGTTGGTTCCCCTAGAACCCAGCTCCTATCCTTAGGTACCTAGGAGCTTTCCAAAAGTCACCTCATTAACATAAGTTCAAAAGACACCTTTATCACACTTATCACTTATGAAATTCCAAAGGTGTTAAATTCTTGTGCCAGGAATAGGGATGAATACCAATATATTTCTTATTATAAATCACAAATTTACAGCCTCAGTAGTTGGAATACATTTAAAACATTAAGTAATGAAATACATAAATTATGCTCAGAAGAAAAAGCAAAACTAATGGAATAATATGTAAACAATTAGAATTGTAGATAAATACCTTCCTAGGTTTGTTTTTAGTTATAGAGTACTTTAGGATACAGAGATGTTAACTAATAGTATTTATGAAAAGAACTAATAATATACTCTGCCTTAAGAAACTTGAAAAATGATAGGTTCTTAGTGAAGCCATTATTTTGCAGATCAGCATGGACAAGAATTAATATAGTTCGGGCAAAAGATTTATCAAAAATTCTGAGTAAAAGTAACTTGGGAACAAAATAACTTCTAAGACTTGAAAATATGAAAAGTAAAAAATCATAAATATATAGCTAAATAAGTATTTAGTAAATAGCTAAAGCTTACTGTAACTTTAAGTTATTAACCTTACAGATTTGGTCATCTAGTTTCCACTTTGCTTTTTTACAGTGCAGCAAATAAGTAGCACTGATGTTGACTGATGAACAGAAGTGATGGCAAAAAGGAAAAGAAACCATAGAACCATTTTTCACATAGGGAAATCTCACCAGGTACCTGTGTCATTAAAAGTATAGTTATTTCTCTTTTGAGAGGAAAATTATCAGAGTCCTTTTAGCATTACATTACAAAACATGACAAAAATTGCCAAAAGAGTTTCTTTTAATCTTGATTGGTCATGTTTCCTCAGTAAACATCACTCTTCCTCAAAGTATTACTGATGTCTTTATAATTCATGACATAGACAGTGAAGATACACAGAATTATAGAATGTTAGAACCAAGGGGAAAAACCTCATTACAATGATGGAGAAACTAAAGCCCAGATAAATGAAATTAGCTCATGGTCAACAATGGAGTTGTTTAACTCCAAACACTATTTCCACAAACAGGTTTCCTATTGAAGAAACAAATAGAAAGTGTCAACAAAAGATACCACCTATCAAATGCTAGATAAAGATAACACTTGATTAAAAGCTTTTATGAGAGAGATCTACCTTACACATTCATTGTTTTACTCTCATTTTGCTTGGCTTGTATTCAAGTTAGCTCAATCAGATTGGAATCTTATTCCACAAAGCAAATTTACTACCACTATCATCTTTACACTACAAATTTATAATTCACTTGTATCAGAGAAATGCAGTCTGTGACATGATTTTGAATTGCCAGATCTGGGCAAAGTAGTGAACTAGGAAGTTGTTTGTTTTGATCTCCATCTGTCTCCATACTTCACCTTGACCATTGATGAAACTTTTTTTCTCCTACCAGATGCCTATCCTCTGCCCAAAATCTGAGAGAGAAATACATAGAAGAGACAGTGAGGAAGATGTGAAGGTTAGGGTGACTCAGCACATATCTATTCTTTTTACCACATTGATTCCAGGATTATAAGCTAACATTCGTAGTGTCTATAATATGCAAAGCAATGTGCTAAGTAAGTGTGTTCCATCATTTAATTTCACCACCAATTAGCAGAATAGGTATTACCCCCACTTTACATGAGAAATGCAGACTAAGTGAAGTAATTTCTCAACATTATACAAGTATATTATTCCTTCAATGACCCACAGCTGTACTGCTACAAATGCCTTCAGCGTATCGTCCCAGTGAAGAGGCTTTACAGAAAGATGGCTGAAAATCTGTCACCTTTATGTCCTTGTCCCATTCCTGCAACAGAATATATACTACAGACTAGTTATCTGATTCAATAGTTAACTTGTGTTTACTTACATCAAGAGGCAGAACCACACAAGCTTAAGAGTAAATCTGTTAACCAGATAACCACACTCTGTCTTGCCTAATAAAACTTGAGAATAGTTTAACTCTGCTTCAGATTATGAGATAGTAATGAGGTGCTTATATATTTGCCATTAAAATCATTTTAAGTATATAGTTAAACTTCATCCTTAATTTGTAGCAATTTTCAGTGTATCTCTAGTTGAAGGGGGAAAAGTTGGGTAAGTTTTACAGGTTTAATTATCTTTACAATACTTACTGTCTCCACATTGCTCAATGGGCCTACATAGCAAATAGATATCTTCTTAAGCTTTATCCATAAGGCTACAGTAAGTACAAAATAGAAATTTGTTTCTTTATAGTGCCCACTGTACTAATTTTCTCCACTTTTCCATCTGTCACATTCTAGAATTACGTTATGAATTAATGTCAGAGATGGACTTTTTAAATTATAGAAACCTACGTAATTTATTTTTTCCACTCCCAATAAAGTTAAGGTTCAACTTTTGTTCCTTCAAATATTTATTGAATACCAAGTATACGACATATTAGGTGCTGGGGATACAGAGCGATAAAGAAAATCCATAACATCTAACTTATGGTTTAGCTAGAGCTCAGCATGTATTTAATATGTATGTTAAATGATGTGAGCAAAGAGACACAAGAAGCAAAGAGAAGAATTGGTTCTATACCAGTTGCAGGGTAAGGGGACAGTTGGAGAGGATATCAGTAAAAGATACACAAAAGAGATGATGTTTAACTTGAGTTTTGAAGAGATTTCACTATATTGTATTCCCAACAGAGATTTCCCCAACAAAAGCAAAGAATTTTTAAAGTACACAAAGGGAATGGCAAGTACTGACATCTAGTAAAGCCGAAAACTGGGCACATCAAATGGAAGAGATTGTAGATGAGGCTGGAAAGGAAGGGCCATATCATGAAGGCTCTTCAGTGCTATGTTGAGCATTTGACCTTTACTCTTCAGGAAAGGAGCAATGGAATATTTCTAAGAAGAGTAACAATCGTTATGTCTTAGGAAAGTTAGTGTAGTGTTAAAGAATGGATTGAGATGACTGTTACTAGACTTATTGTGGTGATCAGTTCATAAGGTATATAAATGTTGAATCACTATATTGTACACCTGAAACTAATATATGTTAACTATAATTTTTTTTTTTAAAGAATGGCTTGGAATGGGCGTAGGGGCAGAGGTGTGCAAGCAGCCTAGAACATTTTAGGCTATCCTAAAAGCCTAGGTGAGATGAAAACCTACAAGGACTGAACATCTATAACAAGAGCAGAAAAATTATAAACATTTCCAGAGTCAACTCAAGACAATCTCATGATACACTGTACACAGAGGAAAAGGTTGAAAAATCAGCTTACTATGAGATGACTGTATAGAGATTGTGATGCCAATTACCAAATTAGGAGAAAAAAGAACAGCTAATACTTGGGGCAAGAGAGAACAGTTTAGATTTGATTACAAGGGTCATTAGAGCTTAAGTGAGAAGGCTGACTAAAGTAATGGGGCCATGAAGACAGTGTAGAGACCTAAAGGAAAGAACCATGGAAACTGCTTTAAATAGTGAATAGACAAAAGAAGGCATGCAAAGAAATGGAAAAACAACAAAAACAACAGGTAGGTAAGTCATAGAGAGTTGTAAGGAGTAAATGATTTATAACAAGTACTGCAGGGATTAAACAAGTATTAAAAAATAACAGCCCCTGGATTTGGCAGTCAAAACATTGACCTTGGAGAGAACCACTTCAGCTAAGTGATTAAATTTGAGGACTGAAATAAAATTTTAGGGAGATGAGGAAGTGAAGGCAGACAAATTTCCAAGAACACTGTTGATCAGGAAGAGAGTTGGAACAACAGCATAAAACAAAGCAAAACTCAAGAAAAGGGTTTGTTTTTTTTTTCTTCTAAAGGTGACATACCTGAAATGTTTCACATAAAAATCTGGCTCTTAAAAAAATTTGAAGGAAAAAAGAAACTTGGTTGGGGAAGAGCTCAAACTGTCTAGATAGAATTATAAACCCTGGCAGAGTGAGACACGTCCCCAGATCTCTCCCCTTGAAACAAAAACCTGAAGATCTAAAACTCAGCAAAAAAACACCCAAACTGCACACCAGCACTTCTGAGCATGGGATCTGCGCATAAGAGTTACCACAGGTCAGAACCCTGGGTGTGGGGTGGTGGACTGGGAGAAACAAAGAAACTGCCTCTCGCAGCTAGAGCTAGGAGGAAAGAGAGAAGGTGCGACAATATTCCTGAACAGCCCTGCCTGGGATTGCTGGGAGCTCCACATGGCCAGCAACACTGCCCAGTCCTCATGGCAGAAAGCAGAGAAGTGGGCATGGCAGAGAAGCAGGGACGGCAGAGAAACAACAGTTGATTTTTATCAGCCATGGTTGCAAAACTGAGTCTGAGATGCAGCCCCCAACTCCCAACCCAGAGGGCCCCTCCCCCCACCATATCCTCCAAGACCGAACACTGCAGATCCCCAGGGGAATCTGAGCAAACATTACTAAAACTGTCGCTAACACTGACAGGGACTGAGACTGAGGGTACCAAGCGTGACTGAATATAAGGGAAAAAAGGCATTATTAAGACTTTATATAAAGCACAGATCCAAGAGGCTTACACACCACCTACTGGAAAACAAAAGAAAAACGCTTTCTTTGTAATAGGATAAAGAAGAGAACTTTATATAATATCTTTCTGAAAGGAAAGCAAATACACTTCCATTAATGCTCAGGTGGAGAAATAGGCCATTAAACACTACGAACAACCAAGATGACAAGGCATCTCAGAAAGAAAGAGAAAAATCTCCAGAAAATAAGCTTACAGACATAGGAATATGTGACTTAAATGACAGAGAATTCAAGATGGTACTTCTGAAAAAACTCAGATCCGAAACAATTCATATCAACAATTTCAGGAATTGAAAAAACTAGATGACCAGAATGAGTTCTTTAGCAAGGACACTGAAACTCTCAAAAAGAAGAGAATAGAACTTTTGAAGATAAAGAACACGCTGCAAGAGATGAAAAATGAAACAGCAAGCTTGGGAAATAGAATCGACCAAATGGAGGAAAAGATCAGTGACATCGAAGACAGAAAATCTAGAAATAAACCGGGAGAGAAACCGAAGAATGAAAAATAATAAAAGAAATCCAAGAACTAGCTGATACCATCCGGAGAGGAAACATAATAATGGGCATTCTCAAAGGGAAGGAAAAGGAGCAGGGACTAGAAAGCATTTTCAGACAAATAGTTGAAAATTTCTCAAATCTAAGGAATGAGCTGAAGCTGGGAATTCAAGAAGTCAACAGAACACCCAATTATATCAACCCAAAAAGGCTTTCACCGAGACACATTGTATTAAAATTATCAAAAATCATCAACAAAGACAATTCTCAGGGCAGCCAGGAAGAGGAAGATGGTAACCTATAAAGGAAAACCCATTAGATTATCGTTGGACTTTTCAGCACAAACCTTACAAGCCAGAAAAGGAGTGGAATCAAATATTCAAACTATTAAGTGAAAGGAACTACCAGCCAAGAATAATGTATCTAGCTAAGCTCTCCTTTAGATATGAAGGAGAAAGACCTTTCCAGACATACAAAAATTGAGGGAATTCTCCACTACAAGGACTGCACTACAGGAAATACCGAAGGGGGTCAGGTCACCTAAAACAAAATGACAAAAAATATATACATAATTAGGAGTAAGGTGACTGTCAGGCAAATAGAAGTAGAGGAGTGCAACCCTTACTAAGAACAGGGCATTAAAAGCTTAAACAATAAGAAGACAATTGATATAGCAAGACAGTAATGAATGTTCAGCATACATAGCGACAAATTGAGACATCAATGACTGAAAAGGGAAGGATTCAAAGACCCAGATTCGCAAAGGGGAATGGAGATAAGGCACATGCAGAAGAAAATGGACAACTGTATGTGTGTGTGTCCGTCCTTTACATATTCATAGTGGTAACCACACACAAAAGACTTAGAACTTAAGTATATAACATAAAACAAGAAGAACCAGAGGCAAAACCCACAAAAGATAACCAAAATAAAGAAAACAGAAACACAAGGACAAGGAAGCAATGGAAACACCGAGCTACCAGAAAGCAAAAGATAAAAAGGCTATAAGAAGACTTCATATTTCAATAATCATCCTAAATGTAAATAGACTAAACTCAACAATAAAAAGGCAAAGAGTGGCAGAATGGATCAAAAAACAAAACCCAACCATATGCTGCCTCCAGGAGACACATCTCAGTTCCAAAGACAAATATATATTCAAGTGAAAGAGTGGAAAATGATATTTCAAACAAATGGCATTCTGAGGAAAGCAGGAGCAGAGGTACTAATATCAGATGAAACAGACTTCAAAATAAAAAAGGTAAAGAAAGATACTGAGAGACACTTCATAATGATAAAGGGAATCATGTACCAAGAAGACATAACACTTATTAATAACTATGCTCCCAATCAGGGAGCCCCAAAATATATAAAGCAATTATTAACAGACCAAAACACTATTGTAGTAAGGGACCTAAATAATCCATGTTGAATATAGACAAATCAGCCAAACAGAAAATCAATAAGGAAATAACATCCTTAAATGACACATTAGACCAACTTGACATAATGGACATTTACAGAGCCTTTCATCCCAAAACAGCTGCTTATACATTCTTCTTGAGTGCATGTGGAACATTCTCAAGGATTGAACACATACTGGAACACAGAGACAGCCTCAACAAATATAAGAGGGTTGAAATCATATCAGCCATAGTCTCTGATCATAATGCTTTGAAGCTGGAGATCAACTGTAAAACTAAAATGAGAAGAACCACAAATACATGGAGATTAAACAACATGCTACTGAAGAATGAATGGGTCAGAGAACAAATAAAAAGAGATCAAGAGATACAAAGAAACAAATGATTATAATAGAACAACATATCAAAACTTTTGGGAAATGGCAAAAGCAGTCATAAGAGGAAAGGTCATATCATTACTTGCCTATCCCCAAAAACAAGAACGAGCCCAAATAAACAACCTAATGCTTCATCATAAAAAAAAAAAAAAAAACTAGAAAAGAATAAATGAAGCCTAAAGTCAGCAGAAGGAAAGAAATAATCAAAATTAGAGCAGAAATAAATGGAATTGAAAACAAAAAAAAGCAATATATAAAATAAATGCAACAAAGAGCTGGTTCTTTGAGAAGGTTAATAAAATTCACAAACCCCTGGCTAGACTTACTAAAGAAAAAAGAGAAAGGACACAAATAAAATCAGGGATGAAAGAGGAGAAATTATGACAAACCGCAAAAATACAAAGGATCATAAAGAATACTATGAAAAAGTATATAACACCAAATTCAATAACCTAGAAGAAATGGACCAGTACTTAGGAATATACAACCTACCTAGACTGAATCAAGAAGAACTGGAAAATCGAATTAGACTGATCAGCTGTATGGAAATTGAAACAATCATTAAAAACTTACCCAAAAGTAAAAATCCAGGACCAGATGGCTTCACCAGTGAATTCTACCAAACATTCAAAGATTTAATACCTATTCTCCTCAAACTCTTCCAAAAAGTCGAAGAGGAGGCAATACTTCTCAACTCATTTTATGAGGCCATTATTACCGATAACAAAACCTGGAAAATGTAACACATAAAAAGAGAACTACAGAACTATAGCTCTCATGAACACAGATGCAAAAAACTTAAATAGATACTAGAGAACTGAATACAGCAACATTTTTAAAAGATTATACACCACGATCAAGTGGGATTCCTCTCAGGGACACAAGATGTTTCAATGTATGCAAATCAATTAATGTGATACATACACCACATAAACAAGTTAAAAAATAAAAATCAAATGATCATATCGATAGGTGCAGAAAAAGCCTTCGACAAGATACAGCATCCATTTATGATCAAAACACTTAACAAAATTGGTATAGAAGGAAAGTACCTTAACATAATAAAGGCCATATATGACAAGCCCTCAGCTAACATTATACTTAATGGCAAAAAACTAAAAATCTTCTAAGATCAAGAACAAGGCAAGGCTGTCCACTATCACCACTGTTATTCAATATAACATTGGAGGTCCTAGCAAGTGCAATCAATCAGGCAAGAGAAAGATATAAAAGGCATCCAAATAGGAAACAAAGAAGTCAAACTGTCACTATTTGCAGATGACATGATTCTCTCGATAGAAAACCCTAAAGACTCCACAATGACACTAATAGAAACAATAAGCAAATACAGTAAAGTTTCTGGATAAAAAATCAACGTTCAAAAATCCATAGTGTTCCTATACCCAAATAATGAAGTGCCAGAAGAAGGAAGTGGAAAAAATAATTCCTTTTGAACTTGCAACAAAAAGAATAAAATACATAGGAATAAATTTAACGAAACATGTGAAGGACTTATATAATGAAACGAAAATAACTCTATTAAAAGAAATCGAAGAAGATACAAAGAAATAGAAAGATATTTCGTGTTCTTGGATTGGAAGAACTGACATAGTTAAAATGACCGGACCGTATAAAACATTATACAGATTCAGTGCAATCCCCATCAAAATCACATCAGCATTTTTTAAAGAAATAGAACAAAAAATCATCAGATTTGCATGGAAGCACAAAAGACCCCGAATTGACAAAACAGAACGTGG
>NW_006494610.1:11198821-11244894 GCF_000325575.1 Pteropus alecto
TAATAAAATGCATAGAAGAAAACAAGGAACTAAACTCAAGGACCTTGGACTTAAAGAGGATTTTATGAATTTGACCTCAAAGGCAAGGGAAGTAAAAGCAAAAATAAATGAATGGGACTACATCAAACTAAAAAGCTTCTGCTCAGCAAAAGAAACGGTCAACGAGGTAAAGAGACAACCATCTGAATGGGAAAATATATTTGCAAGCAATGCCTCCAGTAAGGGCCCAATATCCAAAATATACAAAGAACTCATACAACTCAATAACAACAAAAAAACGCTGCAATCAAAAAATGGGCAGAAGACCTGAACAGATGCTTCTCCCTAGAGCACATACAAATGACCAACAAATATTTGAAAAAATGCTCAACATCGCTAGCTATTAGGGAAGTGCAAATCAAAACCACATTGAGATACCTTCTCAAACTTGTTAGAATAGCTATACTCAACAGGACAAGTAATAACAAATGTTGGAGAGGATGCGAAGAAAAAGGAACCGTCATACACTGCTGGTGGGACATAAAATTGGTACAGCCACTATGGAAAACAGTATGGAGATTCCTCAAAAAACTAAGAGTTGATCTACCATATAATCCAGCAATCCCCCTACTGAGTATTTACCCCAAAGACTTGAAAACTTATATCCGAAAAGATATTTGCATACTGATGTTCATAGCAACATTATACACAGTGGCCAGGACATGGAAGCAACTGAAGTGTCCTATGATAGATGATTGGCTAAAGAAGCTGTGGTACATATATACAACAGAACATTACTCAGCCATAAAAAGAGATGCAGTATTGCCATTTGCAACAACACGAATAGACCTAGAGGTAATCATGCTAAGCAAAATAAGTCAGACAGAAAAAGTTGAAAATCACAATATCGCATAAATGGGATATAAACCTAAAATCAACAAATGAACAGGACAAACAAACAGAGACTCATGGACACGGACAAGAGTAGTGGTTACCGGAGACTCATGGACACGAACAAAAGAGTAGTGGTTACCGGACGGAGGAGGTAGATGGAGTATAGGGGGTCAAATATGTGGTGACAGAACAAAATCTAGCTATGGGAGATGAACACACAGTGTAAGTACATATGCCTTACTGTTAAAGTGTACAGCTGAAAGTTATTGGATTTCATTAACCAATGTCACCACAAATAAATTTTAAAAAATTTTAAACCCTGTATTACTCAAAATATTTGCAACTATATTGCCTTGGTTCTGAGTCTGCATACTTAGTGTTCAGTAGTTCAACACCAATGCACTTTATAGGAAAGTGTAAGCACTTAACATTTTAAAATCATGGATGCATAAATTCTAAATTTCAAAGTATAGAAGGTCTCGTATTTCAATAGTGCATGTCAAAAGGCAAAAAATAGTAATAAAGCATACTAGCAAATTTCACTTTTAATTTCTACTTATATATATTGTTTGCTCATATTTTATTAAGTTCATTTACATTCCCTGACTGGGTCTGAAGTCCTGGAGAGGAAGATAAGCTAAAATGCAAACCGGTTTCCTCTCTTTTCCCCACTCTCCCACTTAGATATGATATACAATGTCTGTAAACTTAAAAAGGAAAGATATTGCCTTTTAGCCAGAACCACCATCTTTCAGTAATTCTCCAAAATGACCAACAGAAAGGAAGAGGCACCTGCTCCAAGTTCTCTAGGTCTTTTAGATAACATGGAGTTGTTCCTATGGCCACATGCATATTACAGACATCAAGGGAATTTCAAAAAGGAATGCCCCACAAGTGTTTCCATGGCAAAACTGGAAGTCTACAGTGTTACCCAGCACGTCTGGCATTGTTGTAAACAAAGGGCAAGATTCTTGCCAAGAAAATTAGTGTACATATTGAGCATATTAAGTACTCTAAGAGCCAGGATAGCTTCTTGAAACGTGTGAAGGAAAATGATCAAATAAAAGGAAGCCAAAAAGTACCTGGGTTCAACTGAAGTGCCAGCCTGCTCCACCCGGAGAAGCACACTTTGTGAGAACCAATGGAAAAGGGCCTGAGCTGCAGGAACCCATTCCCTATGAATTTATGGCATGATAAAGTGTTTTAAAAAAATTAAATTATAAAAAAGCTCTGTGCTGTTGAAAAGAGCAAGATATCTCTGCTTTATGTAAGCTCCTTGTACTTGACATTGTAAAAAGCGGTCACTTCCATTTTCAATATGCAGTGGGTTTATAGGAAGAACTGAACAAAAAAGCCAGGACAGAAAAAAGGAATTTATACCTTTCCTGAGTCATCCTCTTAATTTTCTTTCTGAGGTATACTGTCACTGCCAAACAGATCAAACATAGCTCATGAAACAAGACAATGCATTCTAAAACCAGTAAAATTCTGTTTACATATTGTAGTTACATCAGGTGAAGAGCTATTCTACTACTCTAAAAACGTAAAATCCTTCATGTCACTTTTCACCAACATAAAAGAATTCCGAAGACAATGGGACTTTTGTCCTCTCCTCCTAAGATAGAAATACTCATATCTAGAAGGAAGGGAGGTGACTTACTGTGCCATCCAGGCACCCATACCTAACTAGTTTAGCCATCTTGTTTAAGGTAATCCTCAATATTCTCTGTTGCCATGTCAACTTTTGATAGTTAAGAGAAAAAAACAAAGATTTTCTGATTGGAATCACTTTCAAGACCTTATGGCTTCTGTTAAAGAGAGAAACAAGAACTTTTTAAGACGACGAGATGAAAAGATGTCAAATGTAAGAAAATAATTACAAAACAAAGGTAAAAAGACTATGGTTATCAATTTTAGTATTTATTGAAAGGTGGAAGACAAGGAAAATTCCTCTCAAATTTCAAAAACAAATCTTGCACCTTTGCTAAATGTAAAATGAATTTTTAGATTTGCTTTACATGACAATGAACTTGTCCAAAAAAATAACTGAATGCAAATTTATGAAAATAGTGCTAATCTATTATTTACAAAAATGATCTTATCTGCCATATGTGTTTGAGAAAAAAATAATTTTACACTCTGGAACACTAATGAAATACCTTGAAGACTTAACCCAAAAATAAAATCTTTCCTACCCTCCAAGACCCCTTTCCCCACCAGTTACAGAATGGATTAAAAATGAATATATGTGGAAACAAACATAAATATTTCCAATACTCTTATACACACATGTGCATGTGTGCTAACACACACACAGTGTTGTGCTAGATCAACCTAATCTTTATTTAAGGTCAACAGCCTTAAGTGACAAGGAAGATAATGAATATGGCTTTTGAAAAGTTTTCATCTAATTATCACAAATGCTTAATTTTGCTAGCTAACCAGCTAACCTGAGTATGGAATATTTATTACTTAGATAGCTCCAAGGATATGAACAAAATTAAAAAAAAAAGAAAGAAAAAAAAGCACTGTAGCAGACACCACTGAGGTACCTTAGTTTTTTGTAAAGGTCTGTGTATCAATTTAATAATTTACATAACTACTATTCTATATAGTATAAGATCATATAGAAACTATATCTCAAGTGTTTTATTGTTCTGGTCCAAGTAACGAAATAACAGCAAAAAACTTGTGTTCAGATAAAGAACTGGAATGTACTAACCAGGAAACCATTAATATAATGCAGTATCGAAATAGAAATTTGTGTGTACCAAAGGTAGTTAACAAGTTCTCAGATTACATCTGAAGAGGATTTTTAAATTACAACCCGTAAGACAAAGAACATAAGCATTATTCAAGGTGACAAGGCTGTATCTGGAAATCTAAATCTACTGATTTATATTTCACCTCCAGAAGGATGTATGCATTGTACAAAACAAATTTTCAAGAGGGAAAAGTATGACTATAGGTTATACAGGAAACTATACCTAAAAGCAACCACTATTGTTTTAGATATATCTTTAAAAGTTTAAGGCTTACATATTTTGGAGGGATACCCTAAAAATATTTTATTATAGTATCATCTATCTATGTGTATGCTACTGGAAATCAGAACTAAAACAAATCTTGTTAAATATATCACCCTTCAATTAAAAAAGAAAAACATCCTCTTCTATTTCTCAATACTGGATATGAATTGTGTCTCTCAAAATGGTAGATGCAAATACATAAATTTAGTTAAAAAGAGAAGATTAAAGTGGTGAGTAGGATAAGATGGTAACATATAAAACAAAGACGCTATTTACATTATTATGATTTATACCTTCCTTATCCCATGAAAATTCCTATGCTGCAAATATACTGATTTCCTACAAACCATCGAGATTTCCTAAAATATTTGTCTACTCTTTTAAACTGGGGCTAGAAATGTTATCACTGCTACAATTTTTTTCTGGTGAAATGCCTCTTTCTAAGTGGCTTCTCCCTAACCAGAAAAATAAGTTTTATGGGTACCACAAATGAGGCTGAAGCAGAAACTACTGAAATAGGAATAGCAACTCTAGCCCAAACGGCAGCACAGTCATCAGTTGAAAGTCATCAAAGTATAAGCCCAGAAAAATATCAAAGACAAATAAAACAGATTTGCAATGAGCAGAGTTCCTTATATCAAAAGCATACATTAAAGACATTTGTTTGACTTTTAATTAGTAGAAGCACTCTGAAATAGTGAAATCCATCATTGAACAGATTTGTTTTAATCATCTTTACTAGGCACTGGCAATCCTGTTTCCAACTCCAATTTTACTTTCTAGAGCTTCTTTTGAACAAGTACAGTTGACCCTTGAACAAGGGTTTGAACTGCACGCACAGGTCCACTCAGGGATTTTTTCAATTGACCTGTGCAGTTCAAACTCACGTTGTTCATGGGTCGACTATACTCTAAGTTATTTACCTTGCTAGGGTAGGGAGAGGGGTCCTTAGAAAAAAGAGGTAACACATCTTATTCTGTTAGAAATATCTCTTTATACGGCAGCTGAGTCATTGCCCTTATTTTAAGATTTTATATTTGCCATATTTTCCTCCTGTTCTGCAAGAAAAATGTAAAAACATTTTAACTGCTCACAATTAAACTTTCTGTAACTAAAGTCAGCTACTATTAAGTATAGCATAGGTGCCTATTAGTAAGAAAATCTCAACCTATCATTCTGTACACTATAAAGAAAATTTATGTTAGGGCCTGGTAATCTGGCCACAAAACTTCATAATTAGAAGGGTTAGATATCACTAACAGATCTTGTTCCTCCCAACTTTACAAAATTACTTCTATTACCTAAACAGCTTTCTTAATGTTGAATATAAATATTTTAAAATGTATTCCAGGGAACAGGGCTAGGAAACTTCACATATTCATCTTATTCAGCAATTTAAGAAGTTATATAAAATATGATATACATATATATTCCCATACATACACACACATATAAATATATGCTTTCATAACTGAATCTTGGTTTTAAAAATGCTTGCACAATGTGGGGAATTTAAATATTCACTAGATTTGAATATATACATTTGCACTCCTTTACCACTCTAAATGGATATACCAGCAGACACATAATAGATCAAATAAATGATTTAACTGAATTGTCAGTTTGTCTTTTACAGACCCAACAAAAAACATATTTATTATGAACCTTTATTAAGTGGCTCACATTTCAGTATAAATCACACTAAAAAAAATTTAAAGCTATTTACACTACAGTGCTGACACATTTATAATGAAAAAAAAAAATTGGTATAAATAAGCTCTATGGAAAAGCCTTAAATTGTCAAAAAAGAATTCTGGCTCATATTACAAAATATATATGTCTGTGTGTGTGTGTGTGTGTGTGTGTACATATATATATATATATATATATGTACACACACATACATATATACATACATGTTAATGTCAGCTCTATTCTAAAACCTACAACTCCAACTCTAGTGACTTTTGAAAGACTCCAATTGTTTAAACCTGCAATGTTTACAGTGCATCTGGCCTTAAGTGCTTTGATACTTCACAGTTATGGACAGGCACTGAGGAATGTTACAAAGCTACACAAACTATATTTTGTAACAGACTTAGGAGCAAGTCCTTGGCTTGCTTTCAGAATTCATAAATCTTTATTACATTGTTTTGTGTGTGTGTGTATTTTTTAAGGATTTTAGATGGTATGTACAAATTTAGCACAAAATGTCATCATCTTTTCTATCTTGATTTGAATGTGCTGAACTATGTTGCCTGGTATCAACTAGACTTCTGAGACTTCCAGGACACAATTCTTCCTTTAAATCTTTGTTGCTATTTTCAAATTTGGAGTCCACATCGATCTCAAATTCTGTAAATTGAACATGATCCAATTTTGCTTTAACATTCTTGCCATCCATATTATTCGGTGCTCTAGTCTTTTCAGGAACATAAACATTCACAGGTTCTTCATTGATTATTACAGATGCAATAGGTTCATGTTTAATCTGCTGTACTTCATATTTAGATTGAAATTTGTCTGAAAAAACAGACTCCAAGGAGGTTTTGCTTACAGCACAAATCATGTCAGTATGAGGTCCAAGAACTGATGATATGGAATCTCGTGATGTGCCTGTTTCATGAGTAGCTGTATTCTGAGCAGTGTCCTCCTCTGAGTGATATAACTTGAGCCGAACATGCCATGCTAAACTGCATACAGCTGAAACTGTCTTGAACTGATGAACAACATTCCGTGGAATAAAATAAATGTCATTATCATACAGCTGAATCCTGGCATAGCGAATGCCTTCTCTCCTCAGTTGATTAAGTTTTGCATCATCAACCCACTGGACACACTAAAAAAGGAAACAAGGAATACCAATAAGTCTTTTCCAAAATAAAAATTAAACTGAAGACAATTAATGGTTTAAAATATACCTGGTATTAACCAATGTTACCCTAATAAACTTAATTTAAAAATAAATAAAGATGTAATCAGAAAAAAATAAATTAAATTAAATTAAATATACCTGGGATAGTGGAGGTTCATGTAAATCTAACTGCATTCGTTGAACTACTTCTAAAAAATCTTCAGCATGAAAACAAATCACATCTTTGGTTATTCGGGGTTGATTAGGCCTAAAAAATAATATGAGATAAGGAAAAATCTGCCATTAATATCTCATTGTGTTGTTCTATTAAAGTCAAAGCAAAAATACTTTACAGTCAAAACCAAAGTACTGTCTTAGAAATAAAGTTAAATTGTAATTAGAAGACCACTTTAAATATTTAAACAAAGGGGTAATGCCATGAGTTTTGACCTAAACAGATAAAAACAACTCACCTCATTTTATTATAGCTATGTGGTAAACATATTTTGAAAAGTTAAAATGATTTGAATTGGTAAATTACGCAAATCAAAAAGAAATGAAGTGTTCTGTCTTAAAGTTAAGGTCACTACTTCAACAAATTAAGTGCTAAAGCTGAAAATACTACATAAAAATTAGAGTTAAATATGGGGGAAGGGAATACTTTCTTTCAATAAAGATATATGTAACAGCAATGGTACCTAACTCCCTTAAATAATTCTTAATAAACTAAGAGACATTCATTTAAAAAGTACTGATAAAATAAACTATTACCACTCTATTTGCTGGAGTTAATAAAAAAGTACTAAAATAAAAACTGTTACCACTCTATTTGCTTATCTTTAAATACAATTCTAAAAACTCTCTGATTCTTCAGTTAATTAGGAACATATATTTTTACAGATGCTCTAAAATGTATTTTGGAATGAAATTACAAACAACTAAATACAAAAAAGAAAAAGAAAAAAAAAAACATACCAAGGCAAATTGTAACCAATTTTTTAAAAACCAGTGATAGAGAAAAACCTAAAACTCATGCATTATATTACTATACGGAGAAAGAAGAATAAGAATGATTATCTCATCAGAGATAATGCAAGCCAGGAGAGAACAGACCATCTTTTAAAAAAAATGGAAGAAAAAGTCAATCTAGAATTCTATATCCACCAAAAATACCTTACAAAAATATGAAATAAACATGTTCAGACAAACAAAAGCTGAGAAAATCAGCTTTTTGGATTGCCAAAAGACAGGCACAACAAAAAAGGCTAAAGGAACATCTTCAGACTGAAAGAAAATGATACTTAGATGAAAATGTAGATATATTCAAAGAATTGTAGAACACAATAGGAAATATGAAAGGTACTTTATTATCATTTTTAAAATCTCTTTAGAAATAATTCCTTATAGCAAAAGTAGCATACTGGGGGCATTTATAGCATATATAAAGTAAAATGTATGACAATAATTAGCACCAAGGACAGAATTGGGGGGGGGGGCGCATGGGCGGGCTTGAAAGGTTTTTACACATCACACAAAGAAGTATAATATTATTTGAAGGGAGACCGTGATAACTTCAGACCAACTATTAATAAGCAAATAGTAGAGGTATAATGGAATGCTAAAAAAGACAAGGGGAAAAGGAACAAAAAAAAAACCAAGAGGCAAACGGGAAAAAGATGGTAAATTTAAATCCAAATTTACTGACAGTTACATTATATGTAAATGGTCTAAATACTCTAGTTAAAAGACAGATTATCACTGGAATTGGAAGATATATGGTGTCCACATGAAACAATAATATAGATACAAAGTGAAAAGCCAGAGAATGGAAAAATATATAACATGCAAACACTAATCATAAGAAAGTAGACCAGCTATATTAACATCAGACAAAGTAGATTTCAGGACAAGGAACACCAAGGATAAAAAGAGTATTTTATAATGATAAAGAGGTCAATTTATCAAGAAGAAATAATAATTCTAAAATGTGTAGTCATAAAATGTGTAGTCACCTATTAACAGAAATTCAAAATATATGAACAACATTAAAACATTATGCTAAATGAAAGGAGCTAATCACAAAAAAAATCATATCATTCCATTTATATAAGATATCTAAAATAGACAAATATAGAGATACAGGAAGTAGATTAATGGTTACCAAGAGCTGGAAGATATAGAATTGGGGAGTAATAGCTAAAAAGTCCAATCCATAAACGAAGTGTATCTCTCTTCAAGGTGATGAAAATATTCTATAATTGTGCTGATAGTTGCACAACTCTGTAAATATACTAGAAACCACCGAATTATACACCCTTTAAATGGGTGAATTGTATGTCATGTGAATTATATCTCAATAAAGCTGTTACCAAGGAAAAATCCATGAAGAAAAAAAACGACTAGCAAAACTGAAAGGAGAAACAAATCCAATGTTACAGTTAGAGGTTAGTAAACAGACACAAATCAGTAAGACTATAGAAGCCTTGTACCATACTATCAATAAAGGTGACTTAACTGGCATTAAGAAAGCACTATATCCCCCAACAAAAGAATTCTTTTAAGTACACAAAGAACATTCATCAAGATAGTCCACAAAACAAACCCCAGGAAATTAAGAAAGAGAAATAACAGAGTATATTCTTTGACTACAAGGAAATTAAATTAGAAATCAAATCAAAAGAAAATCTGGAAAAAAATTCTCAAATAATGAAAAGTAAGCAACGGTCTTCTCAATATTCTGTGACTAGAGAAAAAAAAGACACCAAACAAAAAATTAGAAAAGTTCTGAACTGTGTAATAATGAAAACACAGTATCAACATTTGTGGAATATACCTAACAGAGTGCTTAAAAATTTAGTTTTAAATATAATATCAGAAAAGACAAAAGGTCTCAAATCAATAATCTAAGCTTCTAATATAAGCTAGAAAAAGTAAATTCTTTCCTTAAAAGAACAAATAAAGAGCAGAAATAATAAAATAGAAAACAAAAAAATAGGGAAAAAAATCAATGAAATGGCTGATTCATTTAAAAAAAACAATAAAATTAATAAATTCTGGCAAGACATTAAACACAAAAATCATTAACAATATTAGCAAACTGAATCCAGTACTATTTAGTGTTATCATAAATATTATCACCTGTATTATATCATATACCATATATAATCATGTATAAAACCATGTATATTTCAGATATACACACATTTTTCTTAGTTATTCCATATTGTCATATATGTATATAATCATATATACAGATGTGATATATATGAAAATACAGAATAATCAAGAGAAGTTTTTAAGCCCAGGAACAGAAATGGAGTTATGGAATTACAGGACCTTAGGGTAAGTTATGTTTAATTTTATAAGAAACTGCCAAACTTTTCTACAATTTCCAGAGCACTGTATAAAAGTTCTGGTTAATCCCTATCTTCACTAGCTATTGGTATGGTCTTTTAAAAAATTATTAGCAATTTTAGTGGGTAGGTAGTGCTATTTCATAGTGGTTTTAATTTGCCATTTCCCTTATGATACAATTATTCTGAACAAATTTTAATGTGCTTATTGGCCATTTGTGTATCCTTTGTAAAATGCCTGTTTAAATATTTTGCCCAATTTTAACTGGATTGTTTGTTTTCTTAGTCTTGTAAGAGTTCTTTATATACTTGGATACAAGTCATACACAGAGAACAGCCAGGTAGAACAGTATAAAGAAAAAACACAAGATCTGAAATTAAACTCAGCTCTACCAATTATTAACTATATAATTATGATAATGTTCTCTAACAACCCTGAGCCTCAGTTTCCTTGTGTGATGTATATGAACCTAAAAGTAGATGAGAAAATTAAACGAACATCTGTAAATGGGCATACAGTAAGCACCAAGTGAATCTTAGTTTTTCTTTTACCTTAGATAAGACAATTATTGTCACCTCTAGTCACTTAGAAAATGAATTATTTCAGTCAAACCCAAAAGACGAAAACTAGATTTTAGCAACTGAAAATCTTTAGTGCAGTGATATCATTACAATATCCAAATACAGGGAAAAATGAAACTTTTTTACCCACAGTAAGAATTACTGAGCAACTTTCCAAGAAAAATTTCAGAGAAAACCTTTCATTAAAATAGTAAGTTAATATATACCACTCTCCACAGTGCACAGCCTTCAACACTCCAACAGCAGCTGTCGTCTGTCGTTCAAAACCTTGTCCTATGTGATCGGCATGAGCTCTGGTCCTGTCTTCAAAGAGCATCTCGCGTGGCTCACTAGTCCGAGGTAGGTACTGCAGGTTTTTTATTTCATTGGTAGTTCTGTTTTAAAAAATTACATTTATATTTTATATATATTTTAGAGGGGAGGGAGGGAGAGCAAGGAGAGGGCAGGGGTAAGAGAGAGGCTTATCTAGTAAGGTTTAATTGCCCTCAAATATTTGTATTAAGGCTTAACTGCCATCAAGTATTTAGTAATCACATAATTCAGATTGAAGGAAATTTTAAATCACCTGCTTTCAAATCAATTTTATTTTTAAAATGAATAAGTACAAACAAGAATACATATATAATCCACTCCTTTTCTTAACACATCCTTCATAAAAGTGGCAGGCTTAAAGCAATATTTACTTGGATAAGAAACTAAATTATGGGTGGTTGTGGTTTACCCAGGGTTCCCTGTACCCAAAATCTTTACCTGATACCCCCAATCAGGTCACCTAGCTAACACAAGGTATATATCTGGAACGAACAGGTAACTCTAAAAAAATGCATTAATTTAATATTTATAGACCACCTACTATATACCTAGTGAAAAAACAGTAGTAAGACAGACAAGTTCCCTACTCTTGTGGGAGTTTATACTCTAGTGAGAGGAAGATAAAATAAATAGCAAGAAAACACCAGGCATAAGTGCTTCTACAAAACATGCATGGTTTATTGGAGGTACAAAGTTAAACCTTAGCTCCCTCTTAGAGGACAGTCATCTCCCACTGGCCCTCTCCTCCATAGCTCACCGTCTAGAATCCATATGCATACAGAAGCTGCTGAATACTTAGCCTCACTCATGGCAAAAACCCTCTCCAATTTTGCTGTAGAAGGGGAAAAGGGTGAGAAGAATTTCTTTGATTGGGAGGCATAATCTTATTCATCTTCCAGTATGGTTTTTGTTATTTCCAAAGCCAAGTCCAGACTGCCCCATAATTTTCTCTTCTCATCCTAGTCTATCCCCTAACCACTCTTCTTAATAAATTCTCTAATTTCTCACCTTCAGTCTCTACTATTTATTGTTCCTTGTGCACTCCAGCATTACAGTCTCATTACACACTTACAAAAACACACAATGTTATAATATACTTTTTTGCTCTTTGTGATTAAGTTTTTACAGGTGTCAGAAAGCTAGATGATGATGTTGCTTTCTGTGGAAAGCTAAGAGGCTTTCAAGCTTCTTATATAAAGCACTTGGCATAGTGCCTGAGGTAGTGTTGTTATTAGTTTGGTCAGACTATAAAGTGATGTGAAAGTATCCCATGGATTGTAATTCCTGAGGTGTAGGCAAATCGTTACAGGGCTGCTGAACTCCCTTAAATTTCATATAAAAGTTTGTATATATCTGCTTTGTTCTGGGGGAGAGGCTTTCAGATTCTCAAAATGATTTATAAATCCTAGTTAAGAACCACTGAAAAATATACCAATTTTACCATTTATTACCAACCTATAAATTCACTTAAAAATTTTTTATTCAACCAATTAAAATTTATTAAGCACTAGGCACTCCGTTTAGGCGCTGGAGACACACTAGTAATAAGTACAACATAGTCCCCGCCCTCATGCAACCTACAGTTTACTCAAGGACCATTTTTTCCTGTTTGTTTGTTTTCTTTTTTAATAATCAGTGGGCCCAGTAAAACTATCTTTAAGTATCTAAGAAAAGGTATCCACTCCCCCAGGATTATCCACTCCATCCTCACTAATGTTAACCTAGTGTACATCATTTCACTTTTCTCTGTGCTCACATACACATTATGCACATGTTTTTCATTTATTCTCATAAAAAAAGAATCATAGTGGACATATTACTTTACATTTTGCTCTTTCAAGTGTCATGGATATCCTTCCAGATCCACAAACATATATGATTCATTTATTTTAACTATTTCACTGTATTCTTAAATAGAAATGTATTAAAATGTAGTCAACCATCCCCCTGTTAATGGGCATTCAGACCATTTTAAACTTTTTTCTCACTACAAATAATGCTGCAATTAACATTCTTATCTATTTAGTGCCTTTAGCACTTTTATTTTGGGGACAGATTCCAAAAGTAGGGTTTAAATCAAAGAATATATATGTTAAAACTTTACAAGCTATTGCTGGATTACTTTCACAAAATAATTACAGCAGCTTACCTTTCTACCAACAATATATAAATGACCTGTTTTCTTACATACCTAACAGCCTGTAATATTACTGCTCAATTAAGAATTTCTGTCAGTGTAATAAGTAAAAATAAAACCACCTATTTTAATATATATCTGACTACCTGAGGCCTGTTTTTATACTGGGTTGTTTTACCTTTTTTTGTCAATTTGGGAGTGCTCTTTGTCTTTAGTCCGTCACATGCTACTAATGTTTTAGTTAAGACTTTCATAGTTTTGAACTTTGTTGTCTTTTCTCTCACATACTATTGACATTATGTATTTTTTATATTGCTGAGGAAGGTCTCTCCTAGACTTAAAAATTTTATTCTAATATTTTAATTTTTTTCTCTTATTAAATCTCCAACTTACTTCTTGTGTGAGATAGGGGCTATGGCTTTGTTTTCTTTCAGATGGACTGCCAATTATGCCAGCATTATTCATTAAATAAATCTTCCTTTTCCTCTCATATATTAAGTTCCCAATATACTTAGATCTATTCGTGTACTCCATCCTATTCTAATGATCTTTTTGAGCTTTATAATAATTTTTACTAATAAAACAAGGTCCCCCTCACTTATCTTCTTTTTCACAATTTTCTTGGCTAGTTGCCAGCTTTATTTATTCTTCCGTATGAACTTTAAAATCATTTTATCCAGTGCTAGAAGTGTGAGTCTAATTGAAATGCTGAGTTTCAAAGGACTATCATTTTTATCTAATCTAGAACATTGTAGGGTTGGTTTTTCATTTATTTAGATCTTATTTTATATCCTCTATGTTTCAGTTTCCTTAATATGGGTTCTGAATATTTCTTATTAAATTATATCAGTTTATAACATCTCTGTTGTGAATGACATTTTTTCCATTCCTAATTACAGTTTGTTGTTATTTGCCTACACTTTTTGTGTCTTATTCATATTTGATGTTTTTTCAAAAATTTTATCAGCATGTGTAGCCATTTTTGAATTTGTATTCCAATTATGATCTAAACTTTCCCCCTCTTCCACTAATTTTCCACACACACATAACCCAACATACAAACACCCATCCTCCACAAGAAAAATGTGTATCCAACATACCTTTTTCTTTTGAAAGGTGACTTTGGCATATCAGCCACAGGGATCATTTGTTCTCCTGGGCGTACCCACATGATGGGTCCATCATCACTATCTTTTCGATTCTCTAATTTTAGACTAGATAGTGTCCCCCATGGCAGTGTACACTGGAGGCAAATAATTATATAGAAATCAATTATATTCAAAATGTATCTTTAAATATACATTAAAGAATACTGCCCCTTGACAATCTTTTATCTATATCTTTATACTTATACATTTGAAATATATACCTGTATTGAATATATGCCTATATATTCACACATTCTCCATCAAAAAACTCTATTTCAATTATTCTTGAATGATTACCTCCCCCAACCCTGCCACAGATATGATTCACTATATTCATTACTTGTTATTCCTCCTTCTACCAAATACAAGATATTAATAAGTTGGTAAAATAAGCAAGTGTTCTCCATGAGAATCTATAAAAATGATCAATTAAGTTTAAAGAAATGGCTACCTAGAAAAAAAAGATACCTCTTTGATTAGTTATAATGAAAATCTAATAAAAAAGGAAAACCAAACCAAAACCAAAATTTATTTGTTTAGTAGTTGCTTGAAGAGACTGCTGGTCTAAAAGCAGAGAATAATTCCTTGAAAAGAGAAATGACTAAGGGTCCATGGAATTAAGAGAATGGTATTTTTAAAAAGCATTCATCCCATATTCCCTTTTCAAAAAGAGGAAAATTATCAAATTTCTCCAGAAAAAATGCATTTAATTTAGCTCATTTGCTTTTATAATTAAAATCTGAAACATAAATATTTGAATTAAGGGTATTTTTTAAATACCATTCAAAATAAATGCAACCAAATTCCATGATGTCACTAGTTAGGAGAAACAGAAAAGGAAAAAAAAGTTTAAAAGAATAAAAAAAGATACGGCCATGCCACCCTGAATGTGCCCGATCTCGTCTGATCTCAGAGGCTAAGCAGGGTCAGGCCTGGTTAGTACTTGGATGGGAGACCACCTAGGAATACCAGCTGCTGTAGGCGAATGAATGAATGAATGAATGAATGAATGAATAAATAAAAGAATAAAAAAAGAAATGAAAGGGGAATGGAATGAGATAAAAAAGGAAGAAAAAGATACACAGAGATTAGAAAACCAAACAAGCAGAAGTAAAAAAATAAAACTCAACAGATTAAGTCGTAAATACTAGTGACAAACTGATCTTGCTGCATTCTGACCTTTGAATTACTAATTAATTAACCTAACTACATAGCTCAGAGATTTCTCTCTCAATGGGGCAGCCCGAGCAGCCCACAAGAAATAAATGTTTTCTGAAATTCAGAGACTATAGAAAAAAATTAAGAAACCTATCTAGAAATCATTTAAAGATTTAATGGGCCTTAAAACTACATAGTTTAAATGCTGTCTTTTATGTATGACGAAACTGACGCCCAGAAAGTTTAAATGGCTTGCCCAAGCCAGCCAAGAATGAAATACGAATGTGCAACTTCCCATGCCAGTTTTCCACAATGCCAAATTGCCATTCCCTTCTCCTAAGCACTTCAATTTAGTAGACTTCCTTCCTGTACTTCTTAAATCCTCTGGTACTCAGTTTATAAAAATCTAATAAACAGATGAAACCTAATTTCCTAAAGAGACAGCAACAGGCTTATTTTCTGGTGCACCATTTAGCTTTGCCATTGTAACTGGTACTGAAGTCATACGTACACACTACACTAGAATTTTAGTTTTTCATCTCTTCCTTTCCTTCTTTCCAATTCAAATGAAATAAAAAAATTTATAGTTCTGAAACAGCCACCTGTATCACCTGTAGTATGGAAGTAACACCCACAAGTTAGACTGC
The DNA here is from genome assembly GCF_000325575.1 of Pteropus alecto. NCBI lineage: Eukaryota > Metazoa > Chordata > Mammalia > Chiroptera > Pteropodidae > Pteropus > Pteropus alecto. Next base: position 11,214,915 of record NW_006494610.1, read on the forward strand.
TTGATAATGTTTTCTCTTACTTTTAAAAATGGTGAATCTTCCAACATATCAAGGAACTCAGGGAAGTAATCTCCCACTTCTTCATCAACCGCTCCTACCAAGCTGATCTGTCGCATTGGGCCAGCTCTATAAGTACCGTGAGAATATGTTCTTTTTACCTGAAGGATATGGAATTGATTAAAAGTTATACATAAGATAACGCTTGCTATCATTGTATAACACTAAATTATATTATACAAGAATATCAGAACATAATGTGAAGCAAGCAAAACAAAAACCTTTACAAGCAGTAAAAAAAAAAGATATTAAAAAAAAATCTGTACTAGATCAAGCTATTTTACCTTTAGTTATTCCTACACATGGCTTATGAAAACAATTGAGATAACTGACTATAACTTCATATAATACACGAGTTCGTTATGTGATCACTGAAATTATATTCAGAATATGTATACCTACATTTCCCTAAATAGTTCATATCTCTTTATCAGAATTTTCAAAAGTGCACACTGAAAACGTTCCATTAAACCATTGTTAGTGGTTTGTATGTCTAAAAGGTCATCAGGAATGACCTTCCCTTCTAGATCTTACCATTAATCAGGACCCAGTTTACATTTCTAACTCAGATGAAAAACCACTAGAGATTGAGAACCAGGTGTCCTAGATCCCAAATCTTCTTTTGCTATCTACCAGCAGTGTGACCACCAGAAATCACTCAAATTCCCTGAGTTTTAGTTTCCTTAACTGGAATGATTTACCTCAGATTGCTGAAGAAAACTTAATTGTGGCCACTAAATTTAGAGAGATCAAATTGTCTCAGTTTACCTGGCCCTGTATCAGTTTAAAAAAAAAAAACAAAAAAACAAAAAAACAAAACCCTACTATAATGTAATATAACTACAGAGAAGGAATAAATACAATCAATAATCAGAAGACCAAAACTAATTATTAACAAATTTAACATTCAACCCTCTTAGAGTAAAATCTGTTTAAATGTTAAGTAAAAATATGTATCATTTAATAACAAAAAATGAGTAAAGCTCCTTGGTGGTAATATTAAAGACATGTTTCATCTTATAACTTAAGTACTTCACTAACTTTGATTTAACCAGATGTTATCTTAGGTTAGAATGATCATTTTGTTGATTGAAGAGAATATTACTGACTTAGCCATGTCATCTCATCCAAATTACACCTTTACATTAATTTCCAAATTTACAAATGTTGTTCTTTGTTAAAAAATAAAATAAAATGAAACTCATGTCTAAATTAGTACAGACCCAAATACTAAAAACTTTAACATAATACATTAAGTAAATTAGAGACAAACTTGATTTTTCCCTTTCTCCTATGTCTATGTTGGGGCTACCTAAAAAGAGGCTATATCTTTTGATGATTTTTTTAAAGTATATTCGTATTAAAACTCATAAATACTTCAAAGGATATTTGGGAGAAACTGAACTTTAAAGAGTAAAGGAACATAGACTCTACCACTTGCATTATAATCTTAAATATTGTACTTGAATCTTTATAGTTAGTTCTTGTCACTTCATGGCAAAATACATACATATTATATGTAAAATTCACTTACACACATAATTTGCTATAATAAAAGTACAGGACTCTCTCCCTTTTCACCAATGTGTGCTAAAACTGTAAAGTACATCTTGTCTGTCCACTATGAAAACTGCAGGTAAATTCCACTAAAACATATGGTGTTTATAAAAACTACGCATACTTAACTATCATGTTTAAAACAAGATGACAACTTTCTTCTAAAACACTTATTCTCTAGATATCCAAGGTAATACTATGATAAACCGATAAGATGAATACAAATATATTTAAGTTTTATAAATTAAATTGAAGTCATTAAATCTTAGTTTATAAAACTAATTTGAATTTTTAAACACACTGTAATATAACTTTAAATTACATACCATTTAACACAATTTCCTAGTGTAATAACCCAGTACTTCAAACATATACTAAATCAGTTGGAACCATTAATATTTTAAACATGGCAAATCACAATTAACAATGTATTCAAATTCAAAAAGTACATAGCTGTTAATAAAATATTGAGATGGAACTGAAGAAGCTGTTAAAACAAATATAAATATACAATCCACACACTTTTCACTTCTTGATTTAGGTGACTACTTTATTACAATATTATATAGTAGTCGTCCCCACCCTTTCTGGCACCAGAGACCAGTGTTCTTACGACAATCTAATTCTTGATGATCTGAGGTGAAGCTCAGGCGGTGATGCTAGTGCTGGGGAGCAGGCTTGCTACTCACCTCCTGCTGTGCGGCCGTATTCCTAACAGGCCACAGACGTACGAATCCACAGCCCAGGGGTTAGGGACCCCTGCTACAGCAAAAACTCAAAGAAAGCAAATCTACAATATCTTCAGGAAAAAAAAGCCTCAATTCTCCCAAACTCTCCCACACTCTACAAAGACAGTGACTCATAAATGAGTACTCTTCTTACATATGTCTGTTTCCACATTAGGCATAATTCTAGTCTCTAAAATGATAAAGGATAAAAACCTACAAATTTAGAAAAGAGAGAGAGACGAGAGGCAAGCACAGTTTCAGCTCCCCTAAGACATCAGTGTTATAACATAATAATGACAAACCTAGACTGAAAATAAGAGTTAAACTAAGTTGCATATGCTCAGTAAAAAGGATATCTTCATTAAAATCTTGGTATTTAAAATTATATGCTTCCTTTGTCTAGAAAAGTCACTTATCTAAAAAACTTCACATTTTCATTACACAAGATTACTATATTTGCTTCTACGCAGTTCAGTAAACATTAATCAAACTTTCTAATGCAGTTAAAAATTAACCTGAAAATATCAAAACATGTCACTGCTTTAAAACATGACCTATATGCTTCCTATTAGAGAAATGTAGTTATAAGGAGTACACATATTGTTCCTCCCAATAGGTATAGCACTCTCAAAATGACAAGATGGGAATGATATTTATATATTTGCAAAAGCTTATATTTCAATAGTAAGTTTATGTATAGATTGTGCCTTTTAGAACAGATATAACATTTTTTATCTAAATCTCCTCCCTATAGGCCCTGTACCCTCAAAACACCTGCCACCATTGTGACTGCATTTTCACTTTTCCCCTTATATGTTCTCTATAAATGTTATAAAGGGAAAGGAAAAAGCAGAAAATAGGAGACTTCTTGCACCCACTGCCAGTAAGTGTCAATAACAAAATCTCAGAAGTTTTAGTTAACAGAAACAAATTATGTTTAAACTAAAATCCTATTCGTTACTCTTCGTGTAATCTTTAAAAAGAAAAAATCTTATGATTCTGGGATCAGCATGCTCAAAAACAAACAAAAGGTAGCCTTCCTGACAAGAAATACATTGCCAAATATAAATCTATAAACTTTAATACTGCTTTCTCTTGTTTTACTTATAAAAATTGCTCCAACAGAAGCAACAAATATAGTAATAATTCAAAAACCATAAAGGATGACTCACTTGAAACAATTTGCTGTTTCTCAAAATGTGTTCCCTGATATGTCATTCCCTGAAGAGGGGATGCTATAGTTCAGTAAGTTTGGAAAACTCTTTCTATTTAGGAAGTTAACCACACACACTGGCTATTTAAGTTACTGTGACACATCACAGTAAATAAACATAACTTATTTGGCCCAGCATTACACAAACTATTTTGACTTTAAAACCCGTTTTCCTTATAGTTGTTTCAGCTGGGGAGCAGGCTTGCTACTCACCTCCTGCTGTGCGGCCGTATTCCTAACAGGCCACAGACGTACGAATCCACAGCCCAGGGGTTAGGGACCCCTGCTACAGCAAAAACTCAAAGAAAGCAAATCTACAATATCTTCAGGAAAAAAAAGCCTCAATTCTCCCAAACTCTCCCACACTCTACAAAGACAGTGACTCATAAATGAGTACTCTTCTTACATATGTCTGTTTCCACATTAGGCATAATTCTAGTCTCTAAAATGATAAAGGATAAAAACCTACAAATTTAGAAAAGAGAGAGAGACGAGAGGCAAGCACAGTTTCAGCTCCCCTAAGACATCAGTGTTATAACATAATAATGACAAACCTAGACTGAAAATAAGAGTTAAACTAAGTTGCATATGCTCAGTAAAAAGGATATCTTCATTAAAATCTTGGTATTTAAAATTATATGCTTCCTTTGTCTAGAAAAGTCACTTATCTAAAAAACTTCACATTTTCATTACACAAGATTACTATATTTGCTTCTACGCAGTTCAGTAAACATTAATCAAACTATCAGTTTTCTAATGCAGTTAAAAATTAACCTGAAAATATCAAAACATGTCACTGCTTTAAAACATGACCTATATGCTTCCTATTAGAGAAATGTAGTTATAAGGAGTACACATATTGTTCCTCCCAATAGGTATAGCACTCTCAAAATGACAAGATGGGAATGATATTTATATATTTGCAAAAGCTTATATTTCAATAGTAAGTTTATGTATAGATTGTGCCTTTTAGAACAGATATAACATTTTTTATCTAAATCTCCTCCCTATAGGCCCTGTACCCTCAAAACACCTGCCACCATTGTGACTGCATTTTCACTTTTCCCCTTATATGTTCTCTATAAATGTTATAAAGGGAAAGGAAAAAGCAGAAAATAGGAGACTTCTTGCACCCACTGCCAGTAAGTGTCAATAACAAAATCTCAGAAGTTTTAGTTAACAGAAACAAATTATGTTTAAACTAAAATCCTATTCGTTACTCTTCGTGTAATCTTTAAAAAGAAAAAATCTTATGATTCTGGGATCAGCATGCTCAAAAACAAACAAAAGGTAGCCTTCCTGACAAGAAATACATTGCCAAATATAAATCTATAAACTTTAATACTGCTTTCTCTTGTTTTACTTATAAAAATTGCTCCAACAGAAGCAACAAATATAGTAATAATTCAAAAACCATAAAGAATGACTCACTTGAAACAATTTGCTGTTTCTCAAAATGTGTTCCCTGATATGTCATTCCCTGAAGAGGGGATGCTATAGTTCAGTAAGTTTGGAAAACTCTTTCTATTTAGGAAGTTAACCACACACACTGGCTATTTAAGTTACTGTGACACATCACAGTAAATAAACATAACTTATTTGGCCCAGCATTACACAAACTATTTTGACTTTAAAACCCGTTTTTCTTATAGTTGTTTCAGTATAACTATCGATATCCACGATATTAAAAGTTCCACAGAATACTTTAATAGTGATCCATAATAAATACAGAAGATATTATAGATGTTTCTAGCTAGTATCGGCATCAATCTAATGATAATACAAAAATAGGATAGTTATTAGAGCCAAAATTTTAAGGGGGTAAGGGAAGAAGAGGCTGTTCGATTCTGCTTGTTAGTTTTGGGGGTGAGGAGGGGTGGGGGGAAGATGAGAGAAGAGAGTCTTATTTTTAAAAACAAGGCCAGCTCATCATATCCTTACTGAGAAGAATCTAAACATCTAACAAAAATGAGAGTGCCACAAGGGGGAGCCATTCCCCATCACATCTGGCGTATCCTTTGGAATCGAAATAAAAGCAGCAATGGCATTTAATCAACATTTTATTTCAAAAATATCCACATAACCTCGACTAAAATAAGAATGAAAGTGTTATTCATTTTAAAATTAGTACAATAAAGGAAAACGGTTCCTTTCTCAATTAGATCATCTGGTACCTGCCACATTTTGTATAGATCAGTTCATAAGCATTCAAGGATGTAACAGGCACACAAATGGTCAAAATGAAAATTCACTGCAAAGGCAGGCAATGGTTCAAAGACAGCATATCAAATCATCTTTATTGGCCTAGCACAGTGAATGACCCCAGCATGAATTCAATAAATGTTACTCCTTTCTTCTCATTCTGCAGAGAGGCAAGGCTAACAAATGAGATCAGATTTAATAACTGTTTCACAATTAATATTAGCCATTTAATTATGAATCAACACCCTGACGTGTTATTTGATACAAACAACTTAGAACCAGTTTAAAATATAAAATAAGATTTAGAGTTTGGGGAGGAAGGAAGGATAATTAGAAGAGAACTGCTCCAATTTTCATATTCTCACAGCTCTTACTACAGGGATGTGCTGATTAAATACTGAGTGATAAGACAGAAATCCTACTTATTCCTTAACAGATAAAATTCTTGTCTAACTTGCCTTTTTGTTTCTCTACCATCAAAGAAATAGGAGAATAATAAATGTCTGAATGAATACTTGAACAAAATAAACATGGTAGAAAAACTAGGACGTATGTTAGGAGATTGCAAAATTCTTGGCCAAAAATTCTTCTCAAGTATGTATGCTGAGCAATGTGTGACTGTGTGCCATTGATCATCAAGAACTGAGTCTGGGTTTGGCCATGTGCTCCCTCTGACCAATGGGACACTGTACAACAGAAACAAAGGCTTATGCACTGGAGATTGCTCTCTTTCTACTCTATGGAACCCTGCAACTACCACCATGTGTATGAGCCCAGGTTAACCCGCCAGATGATGAGAGAAAAGTGATCATCAACCCAGTTGACACTGCACCAACCACCAGACATGGGAATGAGGCCTTCAAGCCCCAGCAGAGCTGACAAAGACAAAAGAAGTGCCCATTCAGCCCAAAGAATGGTGAGAAATAACTTTAAGCCACTATACTTTGGGGGTTTCTGTTTGTTTACTGCAGCAAAAGAACTGATACAGATACGTCACAAACTTTCAGCAAAAATCATATATGTTTCTATTCACAAACAGACTTTTATCATACAGTTTGACGGACATTATACCACTCACCACAGGGCCACAACATTAAAGAAATGACATGAGCTATAACACAATATATAATTCCACATGGTCTTCAAAATTTTCAGGCAACCAACATGGATATAGATGAAGATGGAAAACAAAAGAACAAGATATCCTGATCCTCAATTACTGTCGTGTGTGTGTGTGTGTGTGTCTGTGTGTGTACACACATGAAACTCAACATGTTTCAAGAATAAAGGCTGAATGGGTACAAAATAAGTTTTTCTAAAAACTACATACAGAGTAACAGTACAGAGGTAAACACCATTACTATAAAGATGATAGAGAGAGCTATATAATTTGTCATTTTTTTTTGTTTCCACAGAATTTATGGCAGATTATTTTGGTTGCTCTGATCTAAATAATCAAAAGAAAAAAGAGAAAACAAAACTAGTCTCCTCAGGATGCAAATCCAGCATGAATTAAGTTTGGATTTCACAAACCACTGGTAGTCAGGGCCACTGGGTTGCATAATCTGGGGAATGCTATTCACATTACTGTAAAAGACTGCAGTTACAACTTATGCCATCATATATACCACAGTGGCCATGCTTTTCGTATTGATTCCTTTGAGTTTGATTTAAATCTGGACAAATAAGGACCTGTCTTAAAATTCAAACTAATGGGTTTTTATTTACAACATTACAAGGTTCATTATTTGCACAGTTCACAACATTAGAATACAAGAAAACACAAAATACATATTTTAACATTATATACTCTTATTTTATCCATTAAAAATAGTGTTAATTACATATAATCATTACCATTATCGTAAATTCTTTCTTTGATGCTGCTAAATGTATTTTCCGAAGTAAGGTTAAATAAAAAGAATAAAGATCAGATTCGTACTCTTCTCTATTGACTCACTCTATTATACCTCTTCTCACATGTTTCAGGATCTTTATATACTCCTTATTGGACTGGTTTTGACTGGATCAAAGGTATTTCATAATATAGAAGGCAGTAAAGGAATTAAAGGATAGTTACTAGATTACAAAATTTTAAAATTTGAAGCTTTTCGCTACAGGTGTGCTTTTCTCTACAACTAGAGCGGGTTCTACCGAACCTAACCTATTGAACTTAGTTAATGAGAAGTCATGAAATCATCAAGCTTTATTTCTGGGCAACCACCGGAACATGAATTTGGCTTTATTTTGCTCACAATTTGTCTTTGTTATAGTTGATATTAAGTCAAACTACATTCCAATATTGATAACTCCCTTCCTTCCCTTAGAATACTAACACACATTAGCTCAAATAATATTATCATCTCAACCAATTCTTTGAAGACAAATTCACATGGTAGTATGTAGGCTAATTCATTTGACATCACCAAAATATACAGCTTCACTATGTGTTTCTACTAACAAGCATACATAGATAAGAGGGAAAGGGATGCTGGAAGAGAAACGAAGTACAAGGTACAGTCTCAATTTCTGAAGGTGTTAATGTCAGACTCCAGGAGGTGCTCCGAGCTTCCAAGTTCTCAAAGAGAGTGATTAACAAAATGAAGTTCTCAAATACCTAGGAATAGGTCTAATAAAAGATGTATAAGATATGTAGGCTGAAAACCAAAATATATTGAGAAAAAATAAAATGGCAAATGAAGGGAACACCATTATCACAGATAGTAGTTCTACCCAAACATCTATAGATTCTATGTAATCCCAATCAATATCCCAGTAGACTTTCCTGTGGAATCTGACATGTTAACTATAAAATTTATATGAAAATATAAAGAATGAAGGAAATCTTAAAGAACAGCAAAATTGATAAACTTATTCTACTAGACATCAAGAGTTATTATAAAGCTACGGCAATTAAAACAAACAGAAAAATGAAAGTAAAGAGAGTCCAGAAATCCACACATACCTGATCAACTGATTTATGGCTAAGGTGACAATGCAATGCGATGAATAGGAAATGAATGTCTTTTTGATAAATGATTGTGTTTACTGAATATCATATACAAAAATTAATTCCAGAAGAACTGTAGATTTAAATGTGAAAAGTAAAACAATAAGTTTCCAGAAGAAAACTTTGGCGAATATATTAATTACCTTGGGATAGGCAAAAATTTCTGAAATAGGACACGAAAAGCACTAACCATAAGTGGAGGGGGAAAAAAAACCCTATAAATTAGATTACATCAAACTTAAGAACATGTAGTCATCAAAAGACACTCTTAAGAGTGAAAAGATAAGTCACTAACTGAAAGGAAGTATCAGCAACACATATAGCTGACAAGATTCTTATCAACAATATGTAAAGAATTTCAATAAATCGATTAGGAAAAAAACCCAATAGAAAAATGGGCAAAAGAGTAGACCAGTGATTATATAAAAAGGTGCCTGACCCCCTTAGTCTTCAGGGAATGTACAAAACTATTCATAGCACCTCTGTTATAACAGCCACAAACTGGAAAGAATCCAAATATCTACCCACAGTAAACAAGATAAATAAATTGTGGTATATTCATAAAATGGAATAGCATACAGCAATGAGAAAATATATAGTTGCTACACACAAGATGGATGAATCTCACATTGTACTGAAGGAAATAAGTCATACATGACAATGTACATACTATTTGATTCTATTATATAAAAGTTTAAAATAGGCAAAATTTATCTGTTTTTCAGAGTCAGGAAGTGGTAACCTGGGTATCTGTGTATGTGTGTGGTGGTGGGGGTAAACTGAGTAGTGATAAAGACAGAGTTGGGGAGGGCTACTAGTAATTTTCTACTTTTAAAAATCATGAGTGTGTTCGATTTGTAAAGATTCATTAAGCTATATATTTATAATGTGTACATTCTGTGTACATATTATACTTCAATAAAAAGATTACTTAAAAATCAGTTTAGAAGAGTTTTTTAAAAGTTTACTTTTTAAAAAAATTTTAAATAAAAAACAGAACTGCCATATGATCCAGCAATTCTATTTCTGGGTATTTCTCCAAGGAAAACAAAATCATTATCTTGAAAAGATATATGTAACCTCCATGTTTACTGCAACATTATTTATAATAGCCAAGACACATAAATAGAAACAATCCAAGTATCCATTGATGGTTGAATGGATAAACACACACACACACACACACACACACACACACACACACACACACACACACACACAGAGGAATATTATTCAGCCATAAAAAGGAGGAAATCCTGACATTTGCAACAATATCGATGGACCATGAGGGCATTATGCTAAGTGAAATACAATAGATACTGTATGATCTCATTTACACGCAATATCTTGGTGGGAGGGACATATTCAACAGATTGGTAGTTGTCAGAGATGGGGGCAGGGGGGTGAAAGGGTGAAGGTGGTCAAAAGGTATAAACTTGTTATAAGATAAATATGTCATGGGGATATAATGTTCAGCATGGTGACTACAGTTAACAATACTGTGTTGTATATTTGAAAGTTGCTAAGAAAGTAGAGCTTAAAAGTTTTCAATACAAGGAAAAACATTTGCAACTATGTATGGTGATGGGTATTAACTAAACTTACATGGCAATGATTTCACAATACATACATATATCAAATCATTATGCTGCACACCTAGAACTAATACAGTATTATATGTCAATTATCTCAAATAATCTCAATTTAAAAAAAGAAAGAAAGAAAACCCCATTAAGCAGTTACTCCTCATTTCCCCCCTCTCCCAGCCCCTGGCAGCCACTAATCTGCTTTGTTTCCATAGGTTTACCAATTGTGACTATCTCATATAGAAACAGAATCATACAAAATATGACCTTTTCTGACAGACTTCTGTCACTTTTCATCCACACTGTAGCATGTATCAGTATTTTATTCCTTTTTATGGCTGAATGATATTCCATTTTGTGTACATACAGCAATTTAATCAACTCTTTATCCATATATGAAGTATTTCAACTCCCTACCATCAATTAACACACTCTTAAGGGTCCTCAGTCAGAAACTAGTTATCATCTTCAACAAAACAAAAAGCTGTTGAACTGTTGTAATATTGCACTAAGCTACTATAACAACACTCTGTGTATAACCTGTTATATTCCATCAAGCATTTACAACCACCATCCTGTGACTGAGTACTATTGTCATCATTATTTTGTAGATGAAGAAACTGATAAAGAGCTTAAGTAGCTGTTCAATGTCACAGCTGGTAAATGGCAGAAGCAGGACTAGACTCCCTCCCCTTATCATCCACCCCATATCAGAGTTCATTGAGCTACCACACTAGCCCAGTCAGAACTCACTTTTTTTTTAATTGTAAAATGATTCTACAAATTAAATTTGGAAGGAAGGTTCTCACATTCAAGACAAGAAAAACAGCAAGTTATAAACTAGTTTATCTCTAAATATATATCTGTCAATCTTGTAATTAATAAAGCATTTTCCCAAACAGAAAATTGTATAAATTGTTTTCAAAATCACTTTCTGATTTTATCTTCCTGTGGCCGATGCTCACACGTAGTTATTGACTTATGTACTGCTGTTGAAGTTAAAAAAAAAATGAAGAGCAAGAGAGCGGGAAAAAATGATGTAGATGATAGAGGGTCTGTTCATCCCTCTGGGATCTAGATGAACAAACCATACACCTAGGGAGAAATCCAAGAAATCACCCTGCAACGTAGAAGGTAGGACAGAGCAAGGACTCACGGCTGACTGGTCTTGAGTGGCTGAGCGAGATGGAGCCAGCGGCAACAGCAGAAGCCTCTTAAAGGGGCCGTGTCCATGAGCGAATTTTCCTGGTGACAGACCTGCTCGCTCTGAGCACCAGTACTGGTTTGGTTGCGCGCAGGGAGCACCAGGGATGTACAGGGAGACATTGTCAAAGTGAGGGCCAAGGCAAGACCCGCTCTGTACAGAAGTGCCAGGGGTATCCATTTTTCTCTGTTGAGCCTTCCCCCTTCCCAGTGCACAGACACAGCGCCACCATAGCCCTGACATCAACAAACTGGATAACAGAGGTTGCTCTGCCCAGAGGATTCTCTGAAACTCCACCTCCCTCAACACGCGGCCTCACCCGAGCCACATTCAGGTGTACCCTCAGTGAGTCAGGTGCTCCTTGCTAAGCAGTGCCTAGACTCACAGCAGAGGCAGCTGGCTTCGGTTTCTAGTGTGGCTTTTTCAAGCAACTATAAGCACAGCATTCATGGAATTGATTGCTGAATTTCAACAAGTAGCCCCGGAGGGGCACAGCTTGGGCTAAATTTGGCCTGCAGCTGAACCCCTCTCAGGACTGTGCCACTGGACACTACTTCACAAATCCAAACTAATAAGACTGAGAGACTTAGGAGCTTTAATTAGTACACAGAAATAGACACAAAAGGCAGCCAAAATGGGAAGACAAAGAAGCAGAAACCATGTGAGAGAACAGAACAGAGATCCAGATATAATGGAGTCAAGTAATCTAACAGGTGCAGAGTTCAAAACACTGGTTATAAAGATGCTCAATGAACTTTTGAGAAATGTAGATAAATTCAGTGAGAACTTCAACAAAGAAATAAAAAATATAAAAATGGAAAATATAAAACGGAACCAGTCTGAAATGAAGAAGAGATTATCTGAGATGAGAAGTATGTTAAATGGAATAAACAAAAGAATAAATAAAGTGAATAAAGAAAAGGATTCAAACATCCTATCTAGAGGACAGGAAAGCCAAGGACACTCAATCACAATGGCAAGAGATAAGATGCCAAGACTATAAAAATTATTTAAGGGCATATGGGACACTATTAAGGGTCCAAATATCTATCAGATCAGAGTACCTGAAGAAATCAAGATGTTGAACAGCTGTTTGAAGAAATAATGATGGAAAACTTCCCTAACCTGGTGAAGGAAATGGACATAAAACCCCAGGAAGCTCAGAGAATTCCAAAAATCAGAGATGCAAAGAGGCCCACACCAAGACACGTCATAAATAAAACACCAAAGGTTAAATACAAAGAAAGAATATTAAAAGCAGCAAGAGAAAAACAGATAGTTACTTATAAGGGAACACCCATAAGACTGGCAGCTGATTTCTCAACAAACTATGCAGAACAGAAGGACTTGGCACAAAATATTCGACGTGAAGACCCAGGATCTACAACCAAGGATACTTTATCCAGCAGTTATCATTTAAAGTTGAAAGACAGATAAAGAACTTCCCAGACAAAAATAAGCTGAAGGAATTTATCACTACCAAGGCAGTATTACAGAAAATATTGGAGGGACTTCTTTAAGAAGAAAAAACATGTATCAAAAACAGGAATAAAGAATGGTAACAACTACATTCCTATCAATAAGTACCTAAAAAAAATTAAGTGCTCCAACCAAAGAATAAAGTGGATGAAAGATAAGAAAACAAGACCCCTACATATGCTGCCTACAAAAGACTCACTTCAGATGAGTAGACACACACAAACTAAAAGGAAGGGGATGGAAAAATATTGCTTTGATGGACCTAGGAGGTATTTAAGTCAGACAGAGAAAGATAAACACTACATGATTTCACTTATATGTGGAATCTAAGGAATAAAAAGAACAAACTAATCAAAAACAGACTCGCAAATACAGTGGACAATTTGGTGACAGACAGTGGGGAGCAGTTGGAGGGATGGGAGAATGGGGTGAAGGGTTAAAGAAGTACAGATTAGTAGCTGATGGACGGTCACAGGAATGGGGAGCACATCACAGGGAATGTAGTTAGCATTAATATGATGGCTAGGTGGAGGGCCAGGGGAAGGAGGGAGCAATTGGGGGTATCATTTTATGAACTATATAGATGTCTAACCAATGTACTGTATACCTGAAACTAATTTAAATAAATTTTTAAAAAAATGAAGAGCAAGATAACCAAAAAAAAAAAAAAAAAAAATCACTTCCTGAAGGGATACCACAAATTAGGCTAAGAGATGGAGCTTTAGTGGAAGAGTCAAAAAATCTGACATAAAACTAAATAACAATAAGTATGCTAATTTTTCTCCTACTGCTCTCCTTTGGATCCCATTTAGTTTCATAAAGCCAGTGTGTAAGGACAAACCCAAAGCTACCTTCCAGTCACAGAAAACACTTCTGTAGTCTCCTAAACTCTTAAAAAGAAAAACAAACAAATTAAGGCTTTAGTGTGGGGGAACTATCAAATGAACTGTTCAGGACAGCTTTTCATTAGATATTCTTCCCTATACTATATGAATGAGTGGGTATGAAGGGTCTTGGAATAAAGGAACATGGACCTTGCACAGGCAACTTCCTACCATTCAGTCTAAAGCTAAACTAGTAAAAGCAGTCCTTACAGCTGACAGGTGGCATAGAAGCGGGCCAGAGCCACAGCTGGTAACAAAGACGATACATCTGCCTAGGTTTTCCTCTGTGCTACAGTACGCATTAGCCAAGCACCAGGGTCGGCAGCTCTCAGAAGGACTTGAGACCCACCTATCCACATACTGGCAAGATTAAGGACTCTCACCATGTCATTTCATTTAATAACAAAAGCATGGTTTTCATGTTGTACTTATTACATAGTTAAGATGAAAAATCTTATCATTTAATAAAAATTAACGATTCTTAACCTTAAAAGCTATATGAAAAGTAAATATTACCCCAATAAACTTAATAAAATTAAAAGTAAAAAATAAAAAAGCATATAGAGAAAAATAAAAATAAATTTAAAAAATAAAAAATAAAAAGTAAAAACTAAATAAAAATAAAATAAAAGCAAATATAAGAATTATAACACTTGAAAGATGGCTAAAATAAACTTGCATAGTACACCCCCGAGAAAGTATGATATAGTGGAAAAGAATGGGATTGGAAGTCAAGAGGCCTACCGCAAAACCTGGCACTTAGACATAATAAATGACAAATGATCTAGTACCAAAGGACTGTGGACAAGTTATTTTTCTTTCACTGTATCTGCTTCCTCATTGCTAAAGTTAAACTGTAATGAAAATTAAATGAGTTATTAATTATAAAGTGCTTAGAACAGTTCCTGACACAGTCAGTACTCAATAAATAGCAGACACTATTACTAGATGTCAGTCTGGTTCTACCACTAAACTCAGGTATAACCTCTGACAAATTACTAACCATTCTGGAATCCTAGAAAACAGGGCTAACGATGGATACTCTATACTCTCTTTCCTCTAAAAACATATTTAAATTCCAATTCTCAAACATGTTATATTAGGGAATAATTCCTCAATACATTAAAACTTTAATACTACCATATTAAAGGGAGGTTTGGTATGTGTGGATGTGACTGGACATCCAGACTATCACTTAAGGTAGAAACTGTAACTTGAATACATCAAATAATAGGCGTGCACGCACGCACGCACACCCCCACACACACACCCACCCACCCACACACTCAGAATAAGGAAAAGATTCCTGGATAAAGATTAAGATTTTGTTCTACTCCTGGCACTGCTGCCAACCTTTAAACAGTAAGTTACTCCTACCTCTGTTTGTTTGCTTAACTGTAAGTTGAGAAAGGTTGGATAGATGATCACTAAGATCCCTTTGAGAATTTCTTTGCTTTTTTCCTCCCTCCGAACTAGAATAATGTCAATTATTCCTTAGAAAATCAGACATTTTAGCAACAATAAATGTGAAAACTTAGTTAATCTCTTGGCCTAAGCCGTCCCTGATCTGAAATAGGTGACAATAGCACTGGCTGTTTAGGTGGGCCCGCATTCACTTTCAAAAGCCAGCAGACCTGATTCTGCCTCTGCTTTCTAAAATAATATCCATTCTACACCATGGAGAAAGACTGGTAATGGAAATTAGCTCAATATATGCACTGACATGTAAACTTTCTCACAGTCAGACAATTAACTGATTCCCTTGTAAAATATATTAATAGCCAGCATTTATTCAGCATCTACTATGTGATGGATCCAATGCTAAGCACTTTTAAGGCATTATCACATAAACCAAGAAAATAATTTTAGGTGATTTTTAGGTAAGAGAACTATTGTAAGAACTGCAAACTACATGGCTAAATTCATCTTATTCATTTCATTTCCAAGATAAATTCTTGCAACAAAGGACAACAGAATCTTAATTACTTTTAAGAAAAAAGATAAATAGAAACATTTAAATTATGATGTTCACATCAAGAATGTAATTTATTCTTAATATTCCCAAGAGGCTTCATTATAGTCTTACCTTTTTATTTCAAACCTATAGCGAAATGAGAAACAAAGAACAGAAGCTTGTGTAAAATGTATAATTAAAAAGTTTCTTTTTTAAAAAACTAAAATCCTCTTACCTGAGCATGAAAATTGGACATAGTCGTTGTCTCTATATCCTTCTTTCCCAATATCTCCATTTTCACTGGTGAATTGGGAAAATTAAATGAAAAGTAGTCTAAAAAGTCAGGTAAATAGGTAGCTGCCCCATGAACAATACCCATTACATAAAAAGCTGCAGAGTTTTCATTTTCACTGAACACTAGACCCACAAACTCTTCTGCAAACCTCTCCATCTCCATAGGAGACAGGTGGGAGAGTTCATTACTGTAGGCATGGATAACTGATGCACCTCCATTAGGCTGGTGCTCAATATGAATGAGCTGTTTGAACTCCAAAGTGTCCAACCTTTTGAGGTTATTCTGAACCCGTGGCTCCTTTAATGAGACAAATGGAAACTCACTGTTCTCTGGAATTTTGGAATCATAGTTCTTGGTATCCAAATTCTTTCCACTGTAATCCTTTATGTTATCATTTAGGATGCCTTTGGTTTCATGATCTTCAACATCAGATAGCAATCCTGAGCAGATGGTTTGAATAGATTTGCTATACATTTTTGGACGCTTCCGTTTTTCATTCTCTTTGTGTTTCTTTTTCTTTTTCTTCTTTACCTTTTTAATTTGTAAGTCTTCTATGTTTGTTTTTGGCTTCTCCTTTCCACCTGTTGGGAAAAATTTTTTTTGAAACTCCTTATTTTGGTTACTTAAAAAAACATGCTTTAGGAACTGTTTTATAATAAAGTTTACCCAGAATCAAGTTTATATTTTAGTCAGTCTCTTTGTCTTTTCTACACACACACAGGCTTAAGACAAAGTTACACCTTTCTGACATGCAGATGCTCATTCAGTGTTTACTGAAGTAATGAATGTTTCTGAAAGCATCGTCTTCAAATTTTAAATGTAGAAAATCAGAAATGAAAAGTTGAACAAAGGTCAATATGAACAATGGCCTCCAGATGTTTTCCACTGATATATATAGATACAGATATAGATAGATATCATCTTTTTTAATTTATCTAAGTTCTTAAAAATGGCATATAATGTCAAGATTTAGAAATCATAAAGGAGGAAAATACTTGCATAATATAACAGCAACAAACACAGCAATTCCTTAGTTTTTTACCATATTTCCTCCTTAGAAAACTATTCTTGCCTCTAAAATGAGCTGCTTTAAGACCGCTAGAGTTTACGAAGTTCCCACTGAAGACCTCACAAGATACCATAAAGGAGATAACGAAATTAGAATAACTTCTCATTTCTTAAGCACAAATGATACACATGTACTGATAAAGGGGTGAATTAAAAAGGAAAAAGGAAAAATGATATGGAGAATTTATAAGCTTATATATTAATGACCTTCTGTAACCAAAGGAAAGTAGATTCTGGACTCAGAAATTAAGAACTCTAAAGAATAAAAGATTAATCCAGAGAGACTCTCTAGCTATAGAATCTAAGTGTACATATAAACACTTAACATTATCATAGTATCTTTCTACACAATAAAAAAAGTAGAAAAAAGTAAACATTCTCATAAAAAATTATGCTTCCTAATATGAAAAAGCCATTAAACTAACAGTTGAGAAAATTAAGCATTCACTGTTTTCACTTGTTATTTTACTTTTTTAGACAGCCTGCCATGAGTTAAATCTTCCCAACCTACTTCTTTCCATCTCCATGTATTTCTTTCATTCCTTTGTCTCCAGTAAGATGTCCTGCCTACTTTCCAAAAATAAGTCCCTCCCACCAACTCCAAAAACACGTGCTTAATAGTTCTCTTTCCTCTTCTCTTCTTAGATCATCAAACTTATCAAAAAACAGTCTACAACCAGCGCCTTTTCTTTTTCACCTTACCATTCTTATTTCTTAAGTTCTGGGTCTGCTTCTAGTCTACTAAAATTTTCTTTCCCAGAATGTTCAAATATCAATGACATTCTCTCAAATTATTCTTCCTGATCTTCAGAAGGTTTGACAAAATTATCCAGCTCATCTTTGATTATTTTTCACTTCCAACTTCCTTAATACTATTGCCTTAATTTTTGGTCAACTGCCTCATGATTATCTCTCATACTGAATGCTGGAGCCATATTAAATCTTTCTATAAATTTTACATATTGTTTTGATCATATTCATCCCTTGACTCAACTGCTTTCAAGGGCTCTCAATGCCTACTAAACAAAATCTAACCTCTCTAGTCTGGAATCCAAAAACAATGCCCTCTAGTACCTAATACTCTGGTCAATCTGCGCTACTTATAATTTCTTATAAGATATACCTAATTGGATCTTATCTTTCTACTACTGACAAAGGCATTTCCTGTCCCTAAAATACGCCTGCCATGTCCAATATTTACTACTGAACTCTTTCTTACCCATCCTTTAAAAATAACTCTATGTCATTTCCTTCATTTTGCTTTCCTTTATCTCTCTAGCTGGAACTGAAATCACTTCACTCTAAATTCATATTAATTTGTTACATATTCCATGTATATGAATATGTGATATAGTCACATAAAGTTATTATTTTTTCACTCATAGGATACCTGTATATCATATGTCCTTTGGGACACTGTATGGGTAGAACGAATAACTTTTAAATAAATTCAGAGTGAAATGATACCTTCCCCCGCAATCATGTATCTAGAATTTTGCTACAAATGCACAGTTAATGAATCTATGAATGAAAAGATTTCCCTCATCAACAGACTACCTGAGATATTTATAGGTTTTCCCCATGTCTCCTTTTCAGTCAGTTTCTACCATATGAATACCACTAAATCCTAACCCTGAAAACAACAACCACAAAAATTCACGTTGATGGCAATTCTAAAAAAGGGAAGTTTAATGTTAATAATAAATTATGACTTCCAAAAATTTGTTAGTATGCAATGAAGACCAAATTGGTATCATCATAAATAGCAAAAATAAAAATCTGTCAACATTATTGATTATATAGGTTTGTAAAGTCATAAAATCCTAAGTGTTAATTCTCTAATAGGTCTACATGCAACAAGTTAAGAAATACATTAACAAATTCATACTTGCCACCTTGGTATGAACTATTAAAACATCAGTCAGGTTAATATCTTCATAACAAATAATGGAAAAAATAAAAAGGAAGTTAATTAAAATGAAAGAAAAAAGAGGTTTATATATGTAAGCAAAATCCAAATGAGTTAAGGACAAAAAACAGTGGTCAATTAAGAAACAGAAAAAATAATTTAAAGGACTTAGGTATAATTACTAAATTGAAAATACATGTAATATCACATAAATTAAATGGTTTGCCAAAATAAACAGATTTCATTTGAATGAAAATATAAGCTTAATATCCTATTACATATATGCCTAACACATTTTTTTGAAGTTTGAAAATACCCAGTCATTACTACATGTTACTCTGAAATAAAATAGGCACAACAGCGTATTTCTTAATCATAAGAATGGATGGAAAAGGTAATATAATAGTCAGAAACTGAAAAATGCAAACTAATAAGAAATAAGTCAAGAGATTCTTATGCTGAACATCAAGGAATTAAATTCCCATGACAAACTACTCTGTAATTAAATACTAAAGTGAATACAGTATGTAGAGTTTTATAACATTCCTGAGACTGCTATCCTTATAGAAAGGCCTGCTTGCAAGGTAGGCCCTTGGCTGGTATCTGAGAACTTGTATGTTGGAAAGGGTCGCCCATCATCCCAATAAGAGTGGCTCATTGTGCCTAAACTGTTTGTGCAAACAACGTGGTTTATTTTGAACACGTTTTCCTTCTGGGAGTCCGGAATTTTGTTATATGCTAGAGAGAGGGAGCCTATGTGACCAACTCCAATAGAAACCCTGGGTATTTAGTCTCTAATGAGCTTCCCTGGTAGACAATATTTCACACATGTTGTGTAATTCACAGCCAGAAGAATTAAGTGCATACTGTGTGACTCTACTAGCAGAGGGGAGGACTCTTGGAACCTTTTGCCTGGTTTCCTCCAGACATTGCCCCATGTGCCTTTTCTCTATAATGATTTTACTTTGCATCCTCCACTATAATAAATCATAGCCACAAGTCAACTATATAGTGAGTCCTGTGAATCCTAGCAAATCATCAAAACTGGGGGTAGTCTCGATGGACACAGGTAAAATTCATTCTTTATATTTAAACTAAACAGAGGCACTAGAAAACTTTTTTAAAGTTTTATATAACCTCTTTCATTTCCTATCTTGGAATGACATACAAAGTGCAAATATATATGTAGGAAATTATTAAATATATTTAAAAATAAGACCATTTTGAATATCAATGGTCTTCTCTTATACTAAAAGATATTTCAAGTACACATTATCCTAAATTTATAATCCTTCAAACAGAGTCCAATAAATCAGACTTATGGTTTGTTTGTTTTTTTAAAGTATCCTGATAAGTTTCCATAACGGAAGGAATAGAATTCTAAGTAATTTGGACCTTCAAAAAATATAAATGTAAAATGTTGATGGGGGACCTTCCTCCCACAGATCCAGACACATGCACACAGTGGACCCCAGATACACATACACAGAGCACCATGGATGCACACAGAGAGAGCCAGAGAGAGAATCGGACAGAGAAAGAGATGCAAACTCACACGCAGCCAGAAAGACACAGAGACAGGAAAAAACCAATCACACACACAAAGATACAAAACAGCATATGTTGTTAATGGCTAATTATATTAAAAACAAACAACTTAAAAAATCACAAATTCACTGGCATTAATTTCCACCATTAACCTTAGTATACTTTGTGCTAATAAAAAATAATAAAAGTTGCCAGGAAAAATTGGATCTGATTTCATATCTAATATGGGAATTAATACATATAACTTTATTATCATAAATAGAAAAAAAGTAGCAATTAGCTTAGCTATTTTTAACCTTTGGTCTTTGGAGAATGACTGCTTTTTTCGCAGCACAATATTTTCACTCTTCCTGCCATGAAATACCTACCTGTGACCTTTAGTACACTATCAATAACCTTGGACATTAGTTCCTTTAACCCTCATTCCAACTGCTCACTGGCAAGCTTCTCTGATATGCTATAACTATAAAATGTATTCTCAAACATACTATAATCATAACATCTATGTTCTTAAAACTTATTAATAACAAAAAAATGGCTGGAACATGTAAGTGTGCTCAGAAAAAAGGAACTGGTAGACATTAGGCACAAAAGGATGAGCTAAATAAGCTTATGTTTCAAATGTGTTCCTTTATACTATTTTTAATAAAGCAAATAATCCTATTTTATCTGTGATAGACATTTACAAGATTTCTGCATTAATAAAAACTTTTAGCATATATATAATTATGTGTGTACATATACCTCTGATCATATTCAACATGATGCAGTTTTAAATGAAAACCTGTAGGAAATGAGACTGTTGCGAAGGAAGAGTTAGCATCTATTTTAGATATTCAAGTGCTATCATCAATCAATCAATGCTTGCGTGTGCCATAGCTTGTGACATTAGCATTATCAAGAAAGAGAAGACTGTAAGGAGAGAATAAAAATCTAAGGCCATAAAGGAAAACAGGGCATACAGTAGTAAATAACAGTGAACTGCCCCTACCAAATTGATTTTGTTGTTGCTCAAAGACACCAATAGCGAAGGATGCCTTTCTCTATCATACAGGCTCACTTGGGAAATGGCCACAAGCAGAGCGAATTGTTTTTGCTGGATATTAACAACAGTTAACATAGTGCTCACGATGGGACAGGCACTGTTTCCCAAAATGAATCATGTTTTTATTCATGTAATTATCTATACACTACACACTGAGGAGTTTTGTTGTTGTTTTTTAATCACAAGAGAATCTTTCATACATGTTTACAAGAAAGATTCTCATCTACTTATTGAATACCTGTGGGCCAGACACTGTAGTTGGCACTTTCCACATATTTTATCTCATTTAATGTTCACAACTCTGTAAGGCAGTAATTATTATTATTTATCTCAATTTTACAGTAAACACATTTTCCCACTGTCATCCCAAAGGTCACCAATTCATTTCTAAATCCACCTCGTTTTCTTTTCCTTATCACTAGGTTTCACTTTAACTCGATTCAAAATATCTCCTAAATATTTCATCTACTTTAAAGTCAAGGTTACCATTGAATATTACTTTAAAAATCTCCATTTTTTTAGGCTATTTTAAATTTTGTTTGCATATGTAATCTCTAGGTTCACACACACATTTTACAGTAATGGTTTGGTAGGAATCTAACATTCAACCGAGTGACAGCAATTTACATCACTGTACATTCAAATGGGTAAGAAAATGACTAAACCAGTAAAAAAATGAGTATTTACTAAACCAAACCCTTTAACCAAGGGTAGAATAAACATTTCAAGCATTAATCATTAGCTGCTATACAGCACTGGTGTGGTTAGATTCAGTTCCTGCCTCAAAGGCTTACAATCTAATTAAACAATACAGATAACACACACTGGCAAAAGAGAACAAAAGGAAGATGAGCATTAACTAAGTGGCCATCAGTTTAACCCCTGACATGTTTCTTCAAGGTCAAAACAATTTTACAGAAAATAAAGCTGTGACAAGTAGAAAACAGAGTTTAAATAAACTGCTACCAAAGAACATCTGGAAACATGACAGAAAATGAAATGAAAATACAGAATCTAAAACTCTGTTTATCCAAAATAATATAAATTAACCAGTTGTTTTGTTGCAAATGCGGTGCTAGCCCTTTTCTCCCTTATGGAGATAGAAAGGCTTATCAATACAAATTCAATATGAAATTAATCAAAGTCAACATGTTCTGCTCTGCAAATTGTCAACTTGATAGGTCAGGCCAATGAATTTGTTAGCTGTCTAGCAACCAAATGCCACTGATTGGTCTTATCTTGCTGAGTGAATTTAAGACTGCCTTTACTTCTATTCTACCACAAATTCTCTCTGAAATAGTTCAGATTTACTGATAAGATTTGTATTATTACCCAAAGGTCTACCCTCATGTACAATCAGCAACTAAAAACAACAGTAACAATAGAGAAAAAACAGAAAACAAAAAGGAGATATTCTTAAGCATGTAAGAAACAATAAAACAGATAATTTAGCTGAGTAAAATGTTCCCTTTACATCCCAGACTATGATACGATTACTGTCAAATATTTGTAAGATCACTTCCTACACCATCTCTTATCATGATAAAAATTGCTTTAGCCTTTCATTTTAGATTATCTAAATATGAAGACTAGTAATACAAACACAGAATAAGACACCTATTTTTACAACTCCCTACTATTACATTTACTTTTTGTATCCTGACCATTAATATTTATTCTCAACAAAATTCAGCACCTTATTTCTTAATCACTAACATTTATTTTAATCACTAAGCCAACGAGTATACTGAATATAATATAGTACGACTAAAATCACTGAATTTTATAAACTTACTTTTCAGCAAAATCTTGACTTCGCCATTTTCTTTCTTGATCTCATTCATTACTTTATGCTTCTTTTTTTCTCTCTCTTTTTCCTTATCTCTCTCTTTAACTTTGAGTTTATCTAAAAGACAAAATAAAGAAAATGTTTTAATTTATTTTACAATTTTATTTTTTTTCCATGAACTATAGTGCAGTGTCTAGAATTATAATGCACCAAGAAAATCAGAATGAGAAAAAATGACATTTTTCTTCCTCTCAGGTTCTGGGAAACATTTTTAAATTTCCTTTCACATATTGAACATAAAATACATAATCACATGTCATAAACTGTCAAAATTTATCACACATTTCATTCTAAAGATTATTTTTCACTTCAAGTCAACCATAATATTAGACTAACTTCAAATCACTTAAAATAATTGGCTAACTTTAATTGATACAATAAACTACAGTGGAAAAAGTGCTAGCTTTGAAGTTGGGCATATCTAGATTGGTAACATAACACTGGAAAAATTACTGAGACTCAGTTTCCTAATCTGTAAAATGGTGGTTGATATCTTTCTCACAGGTTATTATAAAGACTCAATGAAGAAAGATATTAAATGACTACCAGTGCCTATTATACATAAGACTAGATGTTAGTTCCCATAACCTTGCACCTTCTAAAAAGTGTATGATTGATGTGGCTAGCTGATATTATGATATTAAAACAAATGGTATAAGAACTCTAAGAATCACTGTCTGAATTCTAAAAATTCAAACTTTGAGCTGATAAAATTATTTGATGTCTTATTAATTCTTGTTTATTCAATCATGCACCCAGCAAAAAAATGTAGAGGAGAATTTTTAAATAGTGACGTAGTCTTTGCCCTCCAGAAGCGTACTATTGATTACGAAGCCATGACGGAAGCATACAAAAACCATAAAATATGCTTCTACTTAACTGAGATTATATAGTATATATGCATACTGCATAATTTCTTAAAATCCCTCCTTACTTTCCTTTCTAAGTATAAATATTACCATCATTTAGTTCCTAATCACCTAATGAGTATATTACTGTTTATATCATCACTGACAAATAGAAATATGTTTACCACATTTGTAAATTTAAATTTTTCCTGCAGTCACATTACAAACAAAAAGAAATGGGTGAAATTAATTTTAATATACTTTATTTAACCAATATATCCAAACATCATTTCAAAATGGAACGAATACTATAAAATAATTGATATTTTACTTTTTTTATAGTAAGATTTCAAAATTCAGTGTATATTTTACACTTAACAGCAAAATTCAAAGTAGTTCCACTTTAAATACTCAATAGCCACATGACACTAGTGGCTACCATACTCAAAACAACTCAGGTCTAGACTACTTAAATAGATAATTCTCACAAATATTAAACCCATGTATTTAACAACTTACACTCAATAATAAAAAAATATATGAATTCAAACAAAACATTCTCACCTACCAGACTGACAAAGTGCTTTTTTAAAAGTGATTAATACTGAAAGCAGATGAGAGAACAGTTGATGGTAGAGCAAACTAAACAGGGATTCATTGACGAATATTTGTTGCTGAGTATAAGAAAAGGTTTAGAGTACAGATGTAAATAAGCTAAATAAGGTCCTCATATGTTCACATATAACTTAAATTATATAATAAATTAAGCTGTTCTCCTACTTTAAAAATTAGTTTGCTACTCTTATGTTTTGATGTTTAAAGTCCTTAAAATCCTATTATAGGCTGTCATCCAGCCATGTTACTCCAAATAGCTGGAGCTTAGACACATAATAACCTATTATTTTCTAAGTAACCACACATCCTTAAAAATAAACTATTTATATATCATTTAAAATCACAACTGAAGTTTATTAAAGTATAATATACATACCAAAAAAACCATGTAAGTATAAAGCTCAATTTTTACAAAATGAACAGCACCTCAGAATCCCTCTGTGCTTCCTTCCAGACTTTATGCAGCACATGGTTACTCAGGGTAACCATGATCTTTACTTCTAACCACATAGATTATAATAACTTCAGAATTTTAATGGTGTATATAAAGAATATGATATACTATAAATCTATTATGGTTGCAAAATATAAGTATTTTTCAGGATGAAATTATATTAGCTTTCAGGAAATAAAACTAATACAGTATGATTCAAGTTTTCACACTTTATTCCTAACTATATTTATTTGCAGACTTCATAGACTTTTTTAGAGTAGTTGAACAGAGATTTCCCATACATATCTCCTGCCCTTACACATCCCAATAAAATATTATAAAGTCGAACGTGTGAAGTCATATAAAACATCTACAGAAACAAAAACGATCTCACAGCCAAGACAACAGTGACTGTCAACATAAATGTAGTTACCTACCACTCCACATCCAAACATTCCAAGCAAACAAAGCAAACACAAACCATTATATAAGCACAAAGAAAAGCATTTTTGTGACAGAACTGCTGTCCTAAACTACACACCTGTCTCGAACTTCTGACTTACTTTTCGCTCTTCCTGGAATTTTTTGCTTGTCATAGCATATACTTTTTGAAAATCCAACTTTAAATTCCTCCATTAAATTTTCTGTAATCATGTTACAGAAAACATAAAAATGTTATATTACAGGTAAATATGTTACAGCTACAAGAAAGTGGGAAGCGTACAAGTCCAGAAGACATAGGTTCAAGTTTAAACTCTGCAATCTTGATAACTAATGACCTAGGTTCAAGTTTAAACTCTGCAACCTTGATAACTAATAAACTTTCAGATCTCCAATTTCAGCTGTAAAATGAAGTTTATGTAAAGATTAAATAGGAAATATATACAAAAGGATTTTATAAATATATAAGCTTTATGAATGTAAAAAATTATCTCCATCTAGACAGACAAAGATACCTACCCATAAAAGCAAAACATAATAAACATTTTTGGCCATAAGAACTCAGAACACCACTCACTGTCCAAAAAATCTCAAGGCTGCTGCTATCACACTGTAATGCATTCATATTTATAAACATCAATTCTAGATCTTTTCACAAGAAAAATGGCTACCTGGCATGTTTACTCTAATACATTATTCTTCTAAAAACTGTCATTCTTAGTTTTTATTCATTTATTTTCATAACCAAGAATTTGTATAGTTTTATTCTTCACGTTCTAATCAAAGGCTTGTAAAGAACTTCTAGCTTGCCTTCCATCACAATTCTTAGAATAAAAGAATTATTTCACCACAAGAACAAAAAATATCGGTTTTGAAAAGTCCAACTTAAGGAGTAAAGATTTTATTTAAAAATAAAAAGGGGCACAGAGGGAGAACAAATGCAAACAGAAACATGATAGTTTGAATCTGAAGAGGCAAAAGAAGTAAACGACTAAGTCATTATCAACACAGAACAAACTGTAAGTTATACATGTGGAAAAATACACATGGGGTAAAAACATACCTTATACATAAAGTTAATATATAAAAAAGAAAGTTACTTAAAATACTTTAAAACGAAGGATGTCGGAAACATGAGTAAGAGACATCCCCAGATGTCTCCCCTTGAAACAACAATAAGCTGAACATCTAAAACTCAACAAAAAATACCCAAACTTCACACGAGCATGTCTGAGCGTGAGATCTACACATAAGAGCTACCACAGGTCAGAACCCCTGAGTGTGGCAGGGTAAAGAAGCTGTCTCTTGCAGCTGGAGCTTCCTGCAGGAGGAGGGGGAGGAAAGAAAGTGCCACAGGTTCCCTGAGCAACGCTACCTGGGAGAGCTGCGAGCTCCATGTGACCCACGGCACAGCCCAGGGATTATGGCAGAAAGAGAAATGAGGAGGGCAGAGAAGCCATGGTTGCAAAATGCGAGGCTGAGCTGCAGCCTCTATACCTCAACCCATAGGGCACCTCCCCCCATTTCCTCCAAGAACAAACTCCGCAGAGGCCCAGGGGAATCTGAGCAAACGCTACTGAAACCATCATACTGAAAGAGGCTGAGACTCAGGGTAGTGTGCGTGACTGAATATCTATAAGGAAAAAAAAGGCATCTCAAAGACTTTATATTAAGCAGGGATCCAAGAGGCTTACATGCCATCTACAGAAAACCAAAAGAAAAACACCTTCTTTGTAACAGGCTAAAGAGAGACTTTTATATAATAAATCTTTCTGGGGGAGGGGAGTGAGCAGAATACATCTCCATCATTGCCCAGGTGGAGAAATAGTCCATTAAACACCATGAACAACCAAGGTGACATGGCAGCTCAAAAAGAAAGAGAAAAATCTCCTGAAAACAAGCTTAAAGGCATTAAAATATGTGACTTAAGTGACAGAGAACTGAAGATGGTACTTCTGAAAAAACTCAGTGAGATCCAAAACAATTAAAATCAACAATTTCAGGAATTGAAAAAACAACTACATGAGCAGAGCAAGGAGACTGAAACCCTCAAAAAGAACCAAATAGAACTTCTGGAGATGAAGAACATACTGAAAGAGATGAAAAATGAAATAGCAAGCTTGAGAAATAGAGTGGACCAAATGGAGGAAAGGATCAGTGATGTCGAAGGCAGAAATCTAGAAATAAATTAGAAGGAAGAAGAAACAGAAGAATAAAAATAATAAAAGAAAAATACAAGAACTAGCTGATACCATCAGGAGAGGAAACATAAGAATAATGGGCATAATCGAAGGGGAGGAAAAGAAGCAGGGATTAGAAAGCATTTGCAGACAAATAGTTGACGAGAATTTACCAAATCTAAGGAATGAGCTAGAGGTGGGAATTCAAGAAGTCAACAGAACACCCAATTATCTCAACCCAAAAAGGCTTTCTCCAAGACACACTGTGTATTAAAATTCTCAAAAATCAATGACAAAGAAAGAATTCTAAAAGCAGCCAAGGAAAAGAAGATGGTAACTTATAAAGGAAAACCCATGAGATTATCATCGGACTTCTCAGCACAAACCTATTAAGCCATAAAGGAGTGGAATCAAATAAAAAAACTATTAAACAAAAGAACTACCAGCCAAGAATACGTATCCAGCTAAGCACCCCTTAAGATATGAAGGAGAAATAAAGACCTTTCCAAATACAAAAATTGAGGGAATTCTCCAGTACGAGGCCTGCACTACAAGAAATACTAAAAGGAGTCAGCTCATCTAAAACAAAATGACGGAAAAAAAAATACATAACTAGGAGTAAGGCAACTATCAGGCAGGTAGAAGCCGAGGAGTGCAACCCTTACTAAAAATGGGGCATTACAAGCTTAAATGATAAAAAAGATTTGCTATAGCGAGATAGTAATGAATGTTCAGCATACATAGGGACAAATTGAGATAATAATGACTGAAAAGGGAAGGATTCAAAGATCCAAATTCTCAAAGAGGAATGGAGTTAAGGCAGAAGAAGAAAAAAATGAACTATATATATACGTGTGTGTGTGTGTGTGTGTGTGCAAATACAAAGGGATACTTAAATGGATCAAATTGTATCTTTGGGTTCCAGTCGAATTTTCCTATGTACAGCCTTAGTTCAGGGAGCAGAGGGAAAACGCACAAAAGCCAACCAAAAAAAAAAAAAAAAGGACAAGGAAGCAATGGAAACACTGAATTAAGAGAAAGCAATACATAAGATGGTCATAGGAAAACTTCATATTTCAATAATCATTCTAAATGTAAATGGACTGAACTCACCAATAAAAAGGCACAGAGTGGCAAATTGGATCAAAAAATAAAACCTATATGCTGCCTCCAGGAGACACACCTCAGTTCCAAAGACAAATATAGACTAAAAGTAAAAGGATGGAAAATGGTATTTCAAGCAAATGGCATTCAGAGAAAAGCGGGAGTAGTGGTACTAATATCGGACAAAAGGACAAAACAGACGTCAAAATAAAAAAGATAAGGAAAGATACTGTAGGACACTTCATAATGATAAAGGGAATCATACACCAAGAAGACATGACACTTATTAATATCTATGCTCCCAATCAGGGAGCCTCAAAACATGTAAAGCAATTACTAACAGAACTGAAGGGAGAAACAGACCAAAACAATATCGTAGTAGGGGACTTAAATACCCCACTGTAGGATATGGACAGATCATCCAAACAGAAAATCAGTAAGGAAATAACATCCTTAAATGACACATTAGACCAACTGGACATAACTGACATTCACAGAGCCTTCCATCCCAAAACAGCTGCTCATACATTCTTCTCTAGTGCACATGGAACATTCTCAAGAATCGACCACATACTGGGACACAGAGATAGCCTCAACAAATATAGGAGGGTTGATATCATACCAACCATATTCTCTAATCATAATGCTTTGAAACTAGAGATCAACTGCAAAATGAAAGAGGGAAGAACCACAAATATATGGAGATTAAACAACATGCTACTGAAGAATAACTGGGTCAGGGAAGAAATAAAAAGAGAGATCAAGAGATAC
>NW_006494610.1:11245172-11269684 GCF_000325575.1 Pteropus alecto
CTCCCTCAAAATCTCATTGGCATTTTTAAAAGAAATGGAACAAAAAATCATCAGATTTGTATGGAAGCACAAAAGACCCCGAATTACCAAAGCCATTCTGGGGAAAAAAAAAAAAAACAAGGCTGGAGGCATCACTCTGCCCGACTTCCAATTATACTACAAAGCGACAATAATCAAAATGGCATTGTATTGGCAGAAAAACAGACATACAGACCAGTGGAACAGAATCGAGAGTCCAGAAATAAACCCATTTTTATATGGGCAAATAATTTTCAACAAAAAAGCCAAAAACATACAATGGAGAAAGGAAAGCCTCTTCAATAAATGGTGCTGGGAAAACGGGAAAGCTACCTGCAAAAGAACGAAACTAGATTGTTATCTATCACCACACACCAAAATTAACTCAAAATGGATCAAGGACCTAAATATAAGACCTGAAACAAGAAAATGCATAGAAGAAAACATAGGAACTAAACTCAGGGACCTTGTATTTACAGAGGATTTTATGAATTTAACCTCAAAGGCAAGGGAAGTAAAAGCTAAAATAAATGAATGGGACTACATCAAACTAAAAAGCTTCTGCAGAGCAAAAGAAATCGTCAACAAGGTAAAGAGACAACCATTCCAATGGGAAAATATATTTGCAAGCGACACCTCCGATAAGGACCTGATATCCAAAATATATAACTCAATTACAAAAAAAAAAAAAATGACCCAATCAAAACATAGGCAGAGGACCTGAACAGACGCTTCTCCCTAGAGCACATACAAATGGCCAACAAATATATGAAAAGATGCTCAACATCGCTAGCTATTAGGGAAATGCAAACCAAAAACCACAATGAGATACCATCGCGCACCTTTTCGAATGGCTATGATCAACAGGACAATAACAAATGTCGGCGAGGATGCAGAGAAAAAGGAACCCTCATACACTGCTGGTGGGGACTGCAAATTGGTACAGTCACTATGGAAAACAGTATGGAGGTTCCTCAAAAAAACTAAGAGTTGATCTACCATGTGATCCAGCAATCCCTCTACTGGGTATTTACCCCAAAGACTTGAAAACTTATAGCCGAAAAGAGATTTGCACACCGATGTTCATAGCAGCATTATTAACAGTGGCCAGGACATGGAAGCAACCGAAGTGTCCTATGATAGATGATTGGCTAAAGAAGCTGTGGTACATATATACAACGGAATATTACTCAGCCATAAGAAGAGATGAAATACTGCCATTTGTGACGTGGTTGGACTTTGAGATAATCATGCTAAGTGAAATAAGCCAGACAGAAAAAGTTGAAAATCACATGATATCACTTATATGTGGGATATAATCCTAAAAGCAACAAATGAACAGGACAAACAAACAAACTTATAGACATGGACAATAGACTAGAGGTTACCAGAGGGGACAGTCGGGGGTGGCGGGGGTGTTAGATGAAGAAAAGAGGGTCAAATATGAGGTGACAGAAAGAAAGCTAACTATAGGAGGTGAAGATCAATGCAATATATATGCCTTACTGTTAAACTGTACACTTGAAACTTACTGAATTTCATTAACCAGTGTTACCAAAAAAAATAAAATATATATACTTTAAAACAAAATATAAATGGGATTTTCAAATACATGGTCAAGTTATGATTTAGCAGTATATCATCAGTGTAACATGTATTTTATTTACCAAATAAATTTCTATTGAGCACTTATGCACAAGAGATAAAAATAAATAATATCGCTGTACTAAAGTATCTTACAATCAATAAGCTATCAGTTCATTCAAAGTACCACTTTGGAAAACCAGTTCTTAAATGATAAAACCTTTTTTTCATCTGGTTATAATAAAATTCACTAGTCTCCACCAGTATAAAGTCGTTAAAATAATGTAGAGATAAAAACATACACACACATAAAAATATAAAAACATCAGATGAATCGCTACAGTAAAACATAAAAAGGATTAAGAATCCTTTTAAGAGATTTATTTAATAATACATCAACAACTCACTTATCTGGAATTTTCAGAATAATTCAGACTTCCACATAACAAAAGACTGTCACTTTTTTAAACCATTCTAATAAGTTTTAAAATTTACTATATACTACTATAAAAATGTAAGAAATAAAAGTCTTTTTATTATGACAAAAATACTCATATTTGATGACATCAAAAACAAACAAAAAATTTTTAACTGGTCAAAACTAAAAAACAGTAATTGAGTGTCATTTCATTTTTATTGTCTTGCTGTCATTTTTCATTCCAGAGAGGTGACAGCTGTAACTTCTGGCAGCCAGCGATAGGCTCATTCTCATTTGCTATGTGCTAAGACACTAGACCAGGTCCATTAGTACTATACTGTGTAATACAATAAGCAGGTGCACTAGCTCTAGCTCTATAACAGCAAATTTCACACTGCATTCTAGTTAGTTACAAACATATCATTCTCCTTATCATCATTCCTGCCCCAATCTGTATATGGTCTTTGAAGGTAGAGAAGGCTCTCCCTCAATGAATGCTTGTTTGATATATGAATAGGTCCAATGATAGTGTGCAGCATAACTTTCTTTCCTATAAGGTGCTCTAGGTTGACCTCTGTAAATCCTTTCTTTTCCTCCACCATGCCACAGCAAAAGAGAATTCTTAGTCCTTAAAATCTTCCAGAAGTAGTTCCTCAAATTTATTTCCCTTTTCTAACTAGCCTGGTCATTTTTGTCAAAAAGCTCTAAGATTTATTGAAGTTACTCCTCCAATAATATGAGACTACTATTTTTCTGGGTAAGTCTCAATACAGACAGATAATTTTCCCCATAAGACAATGGGCTAATTTCCTTTTTATGTAGAGCTCTTTTTATATAAAGCACTCATAATTTAATAATTAAAAAGAATTAAAAAAATAAAAAACAGAAAATCTTAAAAAGAAAAGAGAAAGGTGAAAATTTCAGACTGTTCATGTCAAATAAACATGAAAAAAAAGTTCAATCTTATCAGCATTCAAAATAATAAAAATTAAAACAATGTGAAACCATTTTTCACCTATCAAATTGATGATTTTTCTTAAAAATAACAATAACCAGTGCTGGCAAAGGTGAAGTGAAACAGGCACTTCTACACAAAGATGAGGAATATAAACTGAAAGTCTTACTAGAGGACAATTTAACAATATGTTGAAAAAGCATTAAAACTAATCATTCCTCTGATGCCGCTATTCCACTGCTAGGATTTCATAAAAAGGAAATAACTAGGCCTGTATGAATACACATGAACAAGGGTCCTTGCTTCATATTATTCATAGTAGTGAAAAACTGTAAATAACTTAAATGTTTAATATGGAGGTCAGTTAAATAAATTTGGGTATATTCATAAATGGAAAATTATGAAGCCATTAAAAATCATATTTGAATAAGTAAGTTAACATCATGGGGAAAATTTTTGTTAGAGGAAAACTGCCAAGTTAACATATATAAACGTAAATCTATAAAAGAGTCCCAAGTCTGTCATATATATGTGTGTATATGCATACCTGTGTGTGTACACACACACACACACACACACACACACACACACACACACACACAGAGGGATCTTAAAACAAAGGAAATTGTTCAAAAGTTTATATAAGAGTAGGACTTCCCAGTCCTCCAACCCCCACCCCCAAACAGTCTAGTAATCATTCTAATCTAAAACTTTAAAGCAAACATTGAATTTTCATTTTCTGGAGAAACTGAATAGGCTTCAAGACTCAGATACCCCAGGTAAGGCAAAGGGTGGAGCTAAAAACAAGCTGACTGTACTTCTTGAAAAAGTTTAAACCAAAATGAATATGGAAATTAAAAAAAGAGAACTTTTGGAAATTAAAAATACAATGGCAATCTATGGCCATGCCACCCTTAACATGCCAGATCTCATCTGATCTCAGAAGCTAAGCAAGGTCAGGCCTGGTTAGTATTTGGATGAGAGACCATCTAGGAAGACCAGGTGCTGTAGGTGTTTAAAAAAACAAAAAAAAACAAAAAAACAAAAATATAATGGCAAAGTCAAAGGCTTAATTAAAAGTTTGGAAGATAAAGTTGAGATAATCTTTCAAAAGGCAGAGCAACAAGTTAAAGAAGTGGAAAATAAGGTGACATAAAGGATCTACTACGGAGATCCAATATAGAATTAACTGAAATTTCAGAAAAAGAACAGAATTTTATAGGGAAGAAAAATATTAAAAATAAGTAAGTTTTCTCAGAGAAGATCAGTCTCCAAAGTAAATATTCTTTCAAAAAATGAGTACAAAGAATGGAATTCACCACCATACCCCCCTTTCCACACACACATCAGACATGCCATCATGAAATCTCACTATACTGGAAATATAGAAAAGATTTTAAAAGCCTCCAGGGGAACGGGGACGAAAACATCACATATAAAATATTAGGCAACAGTGTGGAACTGGACTCTTCAACACAACAGTAGATGTTAGAAAGCAATACAGTTAAGCCTTCAAAATTCTGAATGAAAATAATTTTTAACCTAGAATTCTAAAATCTGCCAAACTATAAAGTATGAGGGAAGACATTTGCAGACGAGCAAAAGTTTAAAAATTTTTACCACACATGCATCATTTCTTAGGAAGTTACTTGAAGGTGTACTGAAGTAAGCTGAGTAAACAAAAAAGGAAGACGACATGGGACCCAGGAAACAGGGCAAACACAGGAAAGCACACTAGAAAATACTAGTATGACAGCTGTGTAGCTGGCTCAAATGGTGACCAGTTCAGGTCAAAGCACAGGAAAGGAGCACTGCAGAAACAAGACTTCCAGGAATAAAGGAGAACTATGAGACCAACTCTTACCACAGAACACAGAGAACAGGGCAGAAAATGAAGAAATAGGTATATATGGTAAATGAAAAACAGACATTTTTAACTACATGAAAGCCAAGAAGGCCATACAGAAAAGCATCTCTGATTTGCATTGAACAGTATTTGCAAAGTCATAGTAAGCACTGATTATTGCTTCAACTGAGGTTTATGAAATTATGAGAGAGAGAGAAAAGCTAGGTTATAAAAGTGCTAAACTTTTATTTGTCTTAAGAATGCAATACGTAAGTCTAGAACCGATTGATCAAAAAACAAAAGGTAGTATGAGCATGTTATTCAGAAATTTGGAATTAAAAGATGAGAACTAAAAGAGTTACAAGGGCAAGGAATGGAAAGAGTTAAGACTATTTCTCATTATGAACCTTTCAGTATTGATTTTTTAAAATTAAATATTATTATTACTTTTTTTTTAAGAAATTTACAAAGTCATGGTCTTCCTCTCAAAAACCTATAATCCCAGTTGAATCACAAGGAAAAAAAATCAGACAAATCTCAATTGAGGAACATTTTTCAAAATACCTGACTCATCAAACTGTCGAAGTCACCAAGAGCAAGACAGGTCTAAGAAACTGCCACAGCCAAGAAGAGCCTAAATAGGTTGACTAAATGTAATACGGTGTCCGGAATGGGATCCTTGAACAAAAAACAGAACTTTAGATAAAAACTAAGAAAATCTGAATAAAATATGGACTTTAAGTTAATGATAATGTATCAATATTGGTTCATTAATTGTGCCAAATGGACTACACATATGTAAGATTTTAATAATAGGAGAAATTGAGTATAAATGGGAGCTCTGAGCTCTGTACTATCTTTGAAGCTTTTCTGTAAACCTATTACTATTCTAAAATTAAAACCTTACTAAAATTTATATTTGTTTATAAAGGCAAAATTTAAAAGAAATACACATGGATTCACACAGGTGCGTACATATGTGTATAAATTTAACACTATGTAATAGAGCTCCAAGGCACACTGTTAAGTAAAAAGAGCAAGTTATAGGAAAATGTGCAGTTTTAAAGTTTTTAAAAATATAGTTTTTGTGAGTGTGTATTGTGTACATATGTATATATGTTAATGCAAAGAGAAAGTTCTGGAAGGACAAATACAAACATCTAACAAGAGTTAACTCCTGGGGTAGGAACAAAACAAACTCTTGTTTTTTTGTTTCATGTACTTCTAAATTATTTGAAATTTCTACAAAAGAGGGATTTATATTTACATATTACTTGCGTAATTAAGTTGTTAGCCTAAATCTCTTTCCTGAAAAAATAACTGACAATTATAATCAGACAAGTTTTTTAAAAAAGATTTAGAATCACTTATTATATATCATAAGGAAAGATAAAAGAAAAAAAAACTTCAAAATATAATGCCAAATTCATATATAACCTAACACACATACACACACAAAAATAATCTTTTTCCAAAGTGCTCCCTTCATTAAAATTGTTCAAGTGCATTTCTACCTCACTTTATATACATTATCTCAAGGCTATGTAACAGTTAACAAAGAGAGGGAACAAAAGAAAATATGACTCAATTACATACATATTCTGAATATTCATACATACAGAATGTTAGATTTAAAAGCTTTTAAGAAAAACACAGAAATCTCATTCTACAGTATGACTCATTTAACCTCAGATTTTGGTATAAAATAGTACTTTCACATAGGTTCATTAGATTTTATTTTTTAATAGAAGTGTCATAAAAGTCCACACGAGCAGTTCTTAAGAAATGCTGGTAGAACTTCATGCTACAGCTTTCAGCCATGACACATTCTTGTAGCACAATCCTCAAATAGACTTCATGCTATCACAGTTTTGCTTGCTTTGGATATGCACCATAATTCACAATCGGTCTAAGCAACAACACTGATCATCTTCCCCATAAATTTCTCCCCATCAAGGAATAAGTATGGCTGGAAACAGGTCTGAAAATTAGCAGGAAGAACGGGAAAGAGAAATAATACAGAAGTGAGGAGGCAGAAGGGAAAGTACCATTACAAAAATGGTAAGAATATAAATGGAAAGTAAAAGGTGAAGGAGACAGGAAAAAGAAGAGAAAGGACTGGACATACACCAAATTAGTCAGGTATTTTAAATACTTACCACAGCCCCTCTCCAATAAACCTAACCATGACTATCAAATCCAATGTCTTCTCAGCTCTTTTTTCTTGGTCCTCACTGCAGCAGACATCACTGACCTCTTCCTCAAAACTTCTCCCTAAGTGTCAGGAAAACTGCACTCTCCTATCTGACTAATAACTCATGATCCTCTCATCGAAACCTGCACATTCCCCTAGGATCTATCCTAGGAACGTTTCTCTCTTCTCTCTCTTTATTGACTCTAAAAATGCATTCCTATGATTTAAATTATAATCTTTAG
The DNA here is from genome assembly GCF_000325575.1 of Pteropus alecto. NCBI lineage: Eukaryota > Metazoa > Chordata > Mammalia > Chiroptera > Pteropodidae > Pteropus > Pteropus alecto. Next base: position 11,252,430 of record NW_006494610.1, read on the forward strand.
GCAAATGAATCCCCAAATTAATCTAACAACCTAACCTCTCTGCCAAGCTCCATACCTTCATCTCCTTTACGTTTAACACCAAAATTATCACCTTTCTCATATAAATAAAGTTCGAGCTCTCCTTCTAATTCCCTATTTATATTGGCATAACATCTTCCAACATCCCAATTCAAAAAATTCTCAACATCGCAATTCAAAAAATTCTCTTCCTTCCTTTATAATGTTTTCCCTTAACATTTAATCACTTGCTCAGTTTAGTCTATTTTTCCACTGAAATATGTTCATCTGTCTTCCTTTCCCTTTCAACAACCACAATCATAATTTCTCTTGTCTCCACCAATCCACTAAGCATAGAGTGACCAATAAACATTACTTGAAAGTACAATTTACCACGTCACTCTCCTCTCCTTTAAACAAAGATAAAAAGAAAACTCGCACAGTATGCCATTCAAAAATCTTCAAGAGTCAAGACTCACCTATCCTTATTTCTTCCACTACATAACAATGTGTATATACACAAGATTCTAGATTGTTTGATTCAGCATTACGCAAATGTCTTACTCCAAAATTTTTGCTAATACCATTTAGCTAGAATGTCTTTGTCCATCCCAATTCTGCCTACTTACATCCTACACATCCTCCAAGAGCTAGCTGAAATTCAGCTTCTTCCATTAAGCATTCCTTGGTCCCCACAACTAGAAATGATCATGGCCTCCTCCTCCCTTATGATTTAAATTCTGATTATTTGAGTAGCTGCTTTATCTGCCCTACTGGATTATCAATTCTTTTGCAGTTATCATATTTTACTCATCTTTTGTTTCTTCTATAGAATCTGGAATAGTGTTTTGCACATAACTGATGCTCAATATGAACAGTTTAAAGGGGGCAAAAGAAGGGTTAAAGTAAACAGAAACAAATTACCAGTGACAAATATGGTAATTTTTGTCACTGGTAATTTGTTTCTGTTTACTTTAATTACCAGCAATCACAGAAGACAAAATAAAAAATAAAAAAAATAAAGAGCAATATGCAGAAAAAATAAAAGATAAGCATCAATAGTGTCTCTTGCATTGCAGCTAATTATCTCTTCAATTAAATTATAAATCCTCTAAAGACAAGAAATATAAACAGTTTTCCTCTTTGCATCCCTCCTAGTGACAAGCACACAGCATTCAGTAAATAAATGTTTGTTGAATCCACATAAGAAACAAGCAGAGGACAAATTAGAAAAACCGTGATGTAATATATGAAGAGGATGCTTTCAAAAGGCTCTAGAAATAAACAAGAAGATGTAGTGAGGCATGAGAAAAGAATACGTAAGAGTGTTTAGAGTGTGGCAGTTGCCAGAAAAGTTTCCACAGAATTAAATTTTTCATAGCAGCAACTTAGAGATTTCACCTACTCTATCTTAAAAAGGAAAAAGTTGGGGCCCAGAGCATTTAAAAGATTTTCCAAGGGACAGAGACTGAGAACCAGGACAACTCCTAACAGGTCCCCTAGTTTACAGTTAAAAGCTCTTATACCACGCTTGAGGAAAGAAAATCAATAAATAGAATGAGGAATTATTTTTACCACAAATGTTTTATGGTATTTGGCTAATAATAGTTCCTAACTTATAACCTGGACACATAAGCACTACTTCTAGCTCTTCTGCACACCAAGTCTTCCCCAGTGAATATAGTTCTCTAACAGGAGAAGGAATAATGGAGAAATGGGTTCCAGAAACTTGGAAGGAAAAGAAGAAAATCCTTTCATTAAAGGATGGCTGAGATCTGACAAACAGGAGTCAGATGTTATTTAAAATACCTGTCGCCTCCACCTCTAAAGCTGTTTCCCCATCCATACTGAGAGAAACTGCTAAAAGGGTGAATGGTCCTTATGGAACTGTAAAAATGGATACATGTTAAGAACCCTGAGATCCAAAAGACCTGTGCAGATCTAGCCAACTAAGAACATAAAGACTTATGAATTACTGAACTGAGAGAGTTGTGGAGCTTCTGCTGCTTATACTTACAATACTGGGGGCTTGTACTTATACTCCAGTTTCTTATAAAATGAGGGGCTTATACTAACTGATCTCTGAAGACCCTCTTTCTTTCCTAGTATTCCCTGATTCTATGTTTCTATTTTTCTATAAAGGGGAAAACTTAATACAATGACTCATACAGTAACAAGTTCTCATGTTTTGTACAGTAATGCGAAATACATTTCTGCTTGAAGATTATAAGGAAGTTCAAAATGTAAACTAGTTATCTCTTTTATGATTCAGGAATAGACAGATTGCTATGGCTAACATATTCGAGCCCACTCCCCAACCAAAAAAAAAAGAATGTTGAAAATGGGACAGTTTAAGACAGCTAGGGATTAAGAAACCCTAAATGTATTGGAATACAGTGGAAATAACTGAGCCTTTGTAGTTAGACATGTTTAAGTTCAAATTCCACCTTTGCCACTGACCAAATGACAAAAAACAAGTTACTTAAATGTGCTGTGCCTAAGTAGTCTTATCTGTCGAAAATAAAAGAACTTATCCTTTAGATTTTTTATGAGGATTAAAGGCAACGTGTGCATTATTTCTAATACTATGCCCGGTATATAACAGGCACTTGACAAATGTAGGTATTATTATTAAATACTTTATTAGAAAAGCATCTAGTAACATGTATAGAGTAACAAAACAGTAAAGCAATAGTAGCCACATGAACATAGAAAGAAGAGAACAGGAAAACAATAAATAAATAAATATATAAATATCTATAAGAAAGCCAAGCTAGGCATAACATGAAAAAGCAGTTTGGGCTCCCTCTCCTGCCATAATGAAAAACTTCAGGTCAAGTTTTCTTTACTGACCTATCAAGAAAGATTTGCCTCCAAAACGTGTACGATTACTCCCTCTCTTTTCAATTTATTGTAAAACCAAGACATGAAGTAGAGAGATATTATTCTTGGTATCTAGGTTATGGAATTAAATCATTCTAGTCACTGAGTCTTATAGCTGTCATATAAAACATGACTCATATATAACCTGGGGCATTCTAGACCTCTAAATCAACATTATATGATTATATAATTTAATTAAAATTATACTCTATAATGGAAACAGTAAATATATAGTTCTCTCTGGTTAATGATAACATATGTGGGAATCACTGCTCTTGTTTTATACTCCTAATTATATTTTTTCACACAACCAATTAAAGTTGTAAATGAAAAAAGTTATGTATTTGGCTAATATCACCAAATAACTCTCCTACAGATGCTTTATTTTAATTCAATTTAGAATATGCTCTAAATGAAATTTTATAAAACAAATATATCTATTAAGGCCTAAGGCCCCGATATGTGCAAAGGGAGGAACTGGTTAAGACTGCCAAAGCTAGGTTATAAGAAAGAATTCTTGCTGTTCCCACCCAGGTCTCTTGGAGTCCTGAGCTGCCATGTAAGATATCTAACCATCCTGATGAAAAGATCATATGGAAAGGCTCTGAAACTACAAGAAGAGAGAAGGACTCACCTCAACATATAGTCATCCCTTACAAAGCAACACACACATGAGTAAAGTCATCTTGGACCTATCAGACAAGACAAGCCACCAAGTGAACACCACTGAGCAACTCCAAGTGAAGCAGAGTCACCTACCAATCCTGCTGGAATTCCTGACCCACAAAATCATCAGATATAAATAAAATGATGTAGTTTTAAGCCACCACATTTTAAGATACTTTGTTACATAGCAACAAATAAGAAAACCTTTACAAAGTCTTACAGTTAATGAAAAGTTGTTTTGGGCAAGTTATTTACATACAAGATATGCAACAACTTCAGAGAAATGTTAAAAAATAGAATGTCTTATAAAACACACTGATATTTGAAAATCTAAGAATGAAGGGCTAGAATAAAGATGCTTAGCAATACATAATAATGTCAGACCTACAGAGAATCAAAGATCTCAAAATGATACCCTCCCTTAGCTTCTGTGACATTGCATAGCTGTTTTCCCTTCTAGTTCTCACGAATGTTACACGTCATATAACCTCTCTACCTAGAACTCCTCTATCTCTTTATTGAAATCCTACTACACTGTCTTTTGAAGTTTCTCTCAAACATCCCCTCCTCCCTCCATCCCTTCTCCCTTTCTTAATATCTGCCTGTCCCTACTCCCAGTAGAACCATCAGTACTTTCCACTTGTCTTATGATATTTAACTTACTGCACTAAAATGTTATAATTACTTTTCCAGTATCCTGCTATATGTCTAAGCTACATGAAGGCAGCAACTGTATTTAATGATTTTGTCATTTTTGTTAAAATCTACCAGAGCCTCTAAGTACTAAAAATGTCAAGCTGAAGAGTTAAACTCTGCTAATAGAGACCTCAGATTTCAAAGACAAACACGCTTCAAGTACCACACAGAAATCACTTCCTACAGCCCTCCCTGGTGTAGCCCATTTCTCTCTTGATTTTCCTTAAAAAAAAAGAAAAAGAAAAAAAGAAAAAAGAAATCACTTCCTGAATATTACCAAGTATCTTACCGTAATTCAATCTGTTCCTGATTAAAAATAATTGATAACCTTTCACTGTTATAAAATTATATACCAATAATCAAGTATATGTAGAAAAACCAAAAGCTTTCTTATATGTCAGTAATAATCTCCAAAAAACCTCCTCAAAATAAAATAAAATACCAGAAGAAAACTGGTCATATGTAATAAACACCAATAAATTTTTTGGAGATATAAAAGAATGTAAGAATAAGTAGAGATACATGTAGCTTTTAAGTATAAAGATAATTCTGTAAAGATTACAATCTGCCACTAATTTTAATCAATAAATTTAATAAAAATCCCCTATAGGATTGTGGAGGGTGTAATAACTTTACAAAATAATTCTCAAATTAATCAAAAAGGAAAAGAGTAAGGGAACCTTAATCCAAACTTCACATACAAAAATTTTCAAAGTGCACCATAGACCTAAATGTAAAATCTAAAACTATAAAGTATCTAAAAGTAAATATAAGAGAAATATCTGTGTGTGACCTTGGGTTAGGCAAAACTCTCCTGGTTAAGACATAAAAAGCACAAACCATAAAAGAAATTATAAAGTAGACTTCATCAAAATTACAGTTTCTACTATGAAAAAGTGTGAAGGGCCATATTAAAAGAAGGAAAAGCAACAGGATGAGAGAATACATTTACAAAATACGTATCTGATAAAGAACTTGTCATGCAATATTTATAAAACTTCCACAATTTAATAACACACGCAGTAACAGACAACTTGAATAGACACTTTGCTAAAGAAGAGAAGCATGGAAAATAAATACATGAAAAGATGCTCAACATAACCAGTTATTAGGGAATTGCACATTAAAAACCACAATGAAAGACTACTATATATCCACTAGGATGACTAAAATTTAGTAAACACAGCATGAAGGGCTGGTGAGAATGAAAACTGGTACAGCCACTGTAGAAAAGTTTGGCAGTTTATTATGAAGTTAAACATAAACTTAACATATAACCCAGCAATTCCACTTGGAAGTCTTTACTCAAGAGAAATGAAAACATATGTCTACCCCAGGATTTGTATGTGAATGTCTGTAGCAGGCTTATTATAACCACCAAACACTAGAAACAATCCATATGTCCACCAATCGGCAAATGGAAAAATAAATTGTGGTATCTCCATACCATATAAACTACCTCTCAGGAAAAAAAAAAAAAGAAAGAATTGATAAATGCAACAACACTGATGAATCTCAAAAGCAATATGCTGTGAAAGAAACCAAACCCGAAAAAGCTAGAGAGTATATTTGACTTACATAACATTCTGGAAAAGGCAAAACTATTGGGACAGGAAAAAAGTCACCCCTGAGACTGGAAGTAGTGGGAGAGCACTGAGTGGCAAGAGGGAACTTTTTGAGGTGACAGAAAACTCAGATTAAAAACACAAAATATCCTCTTTGTGCAATGCACCAATAATTTTTTTTTTTTTTTGAGGTTAAGAATATACAAAATGGCAATTCTAATAACTCAAGGTCGGTCAAACATAATTCAATTAGCATTATCCACACAGTTCATTTTCTTTCTAGTTCTCATCCCATTAATACCTGTCTCTTTCGCTTACTTGACAATTTACCCATCGTCTGTGAGCTGCTGATCAACTTCTCATCTCATTATTACCTTTCTGGGGTTCTCACTAAGATATCTGCAAAAATTTTCCTGAATAATAATCAGACATCTCTTCTGAGAAGGCAAAAAGGGCTGAAATGCAGTGTAACTCAGCCATTTTCCAAATAGTTATCAAGTACCTAGAGCAGGGGTCCCCAACCTATTTGGTACCAGGGACCAGTGCTATGAGAATCTAATACCTGATGATCCGAGGTGGAGCTGAGGCCATGATGCTAGTGCGGCTGCAAATACAGATGAAGCTTTACTCGCTGACCTGCTGCTGCTCATCTCTTGCTGGGTAGCCTGATACCTACCTAACTAGCCACTGATGGTAGTGGTCTGCAGCCTGGGGGCTGGGAACCCCTGACCTAGATGATGAGGGCCTAAACTGAAACAAGATTATCATAGCTCCAGTGTTTACAGAGCTTACAGTCTAGTGAAGACAACAAAGTGATTAAAGACAAACGTCATTAAAATGAAATGAAGAAAGTCAAGATAGAAGTGCAAAATGATATGGGAAGAAACAGTAAGAGGACCTAACCTAATCCAAAGAGTAGCAAAGGCCTCCCCTTCAAGCTGAATCCTAAAAGGTGAGTAGCCATTAGCTAGGTGTAGTAGAAATGTGGAACTAGGAATGGAAAGATAATGGGTACAGAAAAGTTCTAGGCAGCAAGGAACACTGAGAAAAAGCTAAAAAGCTAAACAAGGAAATGATTGCCCAGAGCTCTGTTAGACATTTTAAATTTGAGTATCATCACATTAACAGAAAAAGTGACATATCAAATATACATTTAGATCTCTAGTTATTACTTATGTTCTGGTATGAAAAATGAATTGAAAGATCACAGATCTGAACTGAAGCAGGGAGCCCAATAAGGAGGCAGTTATACAATAATCAAGCTAGAGGTAATGGTGATTTGAAATAAGACTAGAAGAAAGAATGCCGTGAAAGCAGATACATATGAAAGATAGTGACAGGTTGGATGAAGGTAAAGTATAGAATCCAGTTTCCAAGCTTGAGTGACTGGATATACAATGGCACTGAGATAAAGAAAACACATAGCAAGACAAATTTGGGTAAGGAAGACTATGAGTTTTGAATGTTAATTTTACAGTTCTAAGGGACATCTAATAGTGGTTATGTCAAGGAGACTGTTAAACAAGTGTATCTAAAACTCTGGACTAAGCTAAGATTTTGGGAGTGCTAACAACAGACACTAGAAAATAACAAGGCAATTAGCAAACACAGATGAGAAGAGTACTATAAATGGGCCCAAACTTAAACCAAATGCTAAAATAAGTAGAAGGAGAGATAAGGAAAAGGAAGGGGAGGACAAATGGAAGATAAATTGTTAAATTGTTAGACCAAAGTAAAGGTTAAGGGTCCTTGCATCATTTTGAGGTTTTTTTTGAGCTGTGAACAGCAGTTACCTAAGAACTAAGAAAATACAAGACTATGTGCTCCTCAGAGAAAAAGCAATCATCGCTATATGCCACTGTAGGAGACTTAAAAGGGTCTCATCCACACATGCATACTGAAACACACAGACACTTAACTGAACAGAACATTTTTAAACCTTACTTACACTGACTCACCACTAATTTGACTTGCATCTGGTAACAGAACTCTCATATAAGGTACTTGACGGGATCTCAAATGCACAGCCATCTTTTAGAACCAGTTCTCCTGAAGGCCTACCCACACTTTTTCAATTATATGCTTACTTTATCCATCTGAAACCATAGAAGTATAAGCCCTCCTTCCTTGCTACATGAATATTCGATAATCATGATGCCCTATCACATACTCCCATTCAAAATCTTTTCCTTTTTGTGTCTAGGAGTACCATTTTATCACTAAAATCACTCAATTTTACTACTATAGTAGTTTCCAACAGCCCTGTCTCTAATTTTTCTTTCAGACAATTCATCTTACACAATGCTATCAAAAATACCAATCTGAATATACTATCGCCTTACTAAAACAATTGTGCCTTGCTGTTCTGCCCAGAGAACAAAGTCTGAACTCCTTTTCCAGGCAAATAAAAGGTAGATTGTGGAAGACTTTCAAATACCACCCTGTCCCATCTCCCAACTTTCTACAAAATCACCAACCCAGCCAAATGGTTTGATTCACAGACCACTGAACATACATACATACATACCATGCACAATTCAGACTCCACAAATTTGCTCACATCAGCCCCTTGACTAACAAGCCAGTCTCCATCATCTCTATTTACCTAAGTCTTACTTTTCCATCAAAGCCCAATTAATTTATTTGGCAAACTGTCTCACAATAAAGGTGACATTTCTGGAAAAAGGAGATTTAAAACATTAACACAATTTGCATCGTAGCTTACAGTTAGAGAGCTATTAAGTCAAACTATCTAAAGATCTGAAACCTAGATTTACTACTTATTGTATACCCTTGGGCAAGTTACTTAAATCTTCTGAGCTTCCATATAGCACTTCTTAAAGGTTAATACCTAACTGAACTCTTAAAAAGTTGTGAAAATTATATAAAAATACATAGAGTACAGTTTTATGAAAATTAACTATTGTTGTGTCTGTCCTCAAAAAGTTCATATTCTAGCTCAAGCTGCACCCAGGTACTTGTACTCACTGCATCAGCCTGTCACTCATCTCAAAAAAGCTTGACAGAATTTATAATTCTGATATTTTCGTTATCCTCAAAAGAGGAAACTGAAAAAATGGTGAATATTTATTTTTTTAAGATATAAAATTCATCAATGATTCATCCAGAGAATGAACCCTGTCTTCCAGAATACTGCTGCACATGTCAAACCAGTGAAAATGGCTCTGAATTAAATTATATCTAAAGAAAATGTACACCCTTTCTATAAAAAAGCTGAAAAGAAAAGCTACTTAAATTTGTAATGCAAAGAGGACAGATAAAATTAATTTTTTAATAAAAAAGTATTGCTTTTTTCTTCATATCAATCATTGAGTGCATGGCAAAGATCATAAAATGGCTACGCAAATGCCTGCTCTGAAGGAACTAATATAATCTAGTTAAATGGGAATTCATATAGGTATACAGTTAATTTATAGTAGTCAACAGAGGGCATGGTGGAATAGAGATAATTTTGAATTCTATGTAGTATTTAACACACTATACTAATGTATATTTACTATATTTTTTAAAAAACAGGGTTTTTTTAAATTTTGGCACATTACCAATATTGTAATAATTATCAATTGTAACTGACCTAATACAATCAATCTTTAACTACCAGCATTCTGCAAGCAGCTTTCCAAAATTCAAACTACTGTGAATAAACTATCAAACTATGGTTAATTAAGAATTAAAGAAAAGTGCTTACCATAAGATTCTAGTCATACCAACGAATTTATAGTATTTACTTTGGTATCAAAATCAAAACAGATTGCCAAGTTTTAATCTAGATATGGTAACAATTTATTTTGAATTCCCCATCCTCAAAACTAATTCATTTTTTATTTAGAAGTAGTTTGGCATCATTCTTTAACCCCCAGTGAAATGAGTGACTAAGGCAAGGATCAGTAACTGATACTAAAGCAATGAGGTGAAAGATGGTAGAGGAACTGGATATTCACAAAGCACCATAAAACACCAAAGACTATACACTAAGTTCAAATAGAAAATGAACTATCACAATGTTGATAATGGTCAGTTCAACCAAGTGGTCAAATTTAGCATAATTACTAATGGCGCAATCAATATTATACACCTCTTGATGGAACATAATATGATATATACCTATAAAACAATCTTACCGAAACTATTTAAACTGAATTTAACCAAGGTGCATACCAAACTCTAGTTTATAAGAAATACAAAGAATCAAGTTAAATACCACCACAATAATACAACTGTTTAAAAATCATGAATACAGGAAAATCTACAAGATAACAGCTTTATTGAACTGTTATCTTCAAAAAGTCAATGTCATATTTAAAAAAGCTCTAGATTAAAATAATGAGATGTAGTGTGGTTGGGATACAATGGGGAAATTGGGGGGAACTAGAAGAATCTGCATTGGGACAGGCAATATAGTTATTTTCCTAAATGTTTTAATGTTATTGTGGTTATGTGATTACTTTTAGGAAATGAAGGCTGATATAAGAATGCAATGTCGTGATATCTACTACTTACTTTCAAATGATTCAGTGCATAGCTATAATAAAATATGAACAGCTGTTGAATCTAGCAGGAAAATCTACACAGGATCACTGGATTATTCTTTCAACTTTTCTGTATGTTTAAAATGATAATAAACAGTTTTACAAAAATAAGTAACTTGGGAAAATTTTTAGGTTCATCTTTATCCTCTTCTTCCTGTTTATCACAGTCTAAAGAGAAAAAAAAAATAAGTTAACTGTAGCATTGTGAAGCCAGGCTCAGACCCTGGCAGAAATGGTGGTTGATCCAAATTCTTCACAAATTAGCTATGTAACTCTAAGCAAGCTAGAAAATTTCAGAATTTTAATCTAAAAATATTGAGATAATACCATGGCATGGCAAACACTCAATAAATGCCTTTTCTTTCTCCTACCAAACCCCAATATTTTATTTACTATGCTGATGTAGCTGAACAGCACACTGACCTCACAAGTACCTGCTTCACTTAGCTATTATGGGGTTTTTTTTGTTTGCTTACTTAATTTACTTTTCTAATACTAAACAGATATTTGCACACCCACGTTCATAGCAGAATTATTCACAACAGCCAAAAGGCAGAAGAACCCAAGTATTCATCAAGGGATGAATGGATAAACGAAATGTGGCATATACATACAATGGAATATTATTCAGCCTTAAAAAGGAAATTATGATACATGCTAGAACATGGATGAACCTTCACTTATGCTAAGTGAAATAAGCCTGTCACAAAAGGACAAATACTTTATGATTCCACTCATATGAGGTACTTCAAGTAGTCAAATTCATAGAGACTGAAAGTAGAGTGGTCATTATCAGAAGCTGGGAGGTTGGGGGGAGAGAAAAAGAGGAGTTATTCTTTTATAGGTGTAGAGTTTCAGTTTGGGAAGATGAAAAAAGTTCCAGAGATGGATAGTGGTGATGGTTGCACAACAATGTGAATGCAGTTAATGCCACTAAACTATATGCTTAAAATAGCTAAAACAGTAAAATTTATGTATTTTAATAAAGTCAACCTAAAAAATATACAAGCACATCTATTCCAGAAGAGATATGTCAAATTGTTAATGACAGTTTGGAAGTAGGGGAAAATTTCACTCTTTAAAGGATACACATGTGTTGTTGAAATTTTATAGGCATTTTTAGTTCTGTAATGGAAAAAATTTCAATCCTAGTTATTTGGGGGCGAAAATGTTGGAAATATGCTTTAAAATACTAGAGCAAAAAATAAAAATAAGTGGAGGAGGGGAAACAAAACATGAATTGTAAAATGTTGATAATTGTTGAAGAAAGATAATGGGTAGACCCAAAATTCATTATACTATTTTGGTTTCATTTTTATTAATTAAAAATTTGCATGATAAAAAGTTAAATATTTTCAATCTACGATTTAAGAAAAAATAATAGGTACAACATAAAGTTTAATGTACCTTCATACATAAAAATATTTGAAATTATAAAAAATACCAGTTTTAAAAAATATTAGTTTAATTGGTAAGAATGCACTGTTATTACTGAATCTCTTTAACAACATACAAAAAGATTTTATATAAGCCATAATATTTTGTCATAATTCTTTTTGCTCTAACACAAATTAAGTAACTATTTTTCCAATATTCTATTTTAAACAGTTTATCCATAACTTGAAAGTTTAATTCATTTGAGGATGGTGAAAAACTAATGCCATTTACTGTAATAACTAAACATCTGAAATATAAATTTATTTCAAAAAGTTAGTATGGTTCATACTAATACGCAACAGAAATTCTGAGAAACCAGGATACCAAAGGGAAAATTGTACAGGTTATACCTATCCATGAATTCAGTGAAACTAAATGTCTCCACTGTGTTAAGCAGGAAAACAAGGTTAGGAACTAACATCTCTTCTGAATGCCTACAATGTGCCAGGTTCGTATCATTCTAACCACGCTGTGAAAAAAGTATCCCTATGCAACGCATGAGTGTGGGCATAAAAAGATTAAGTGACTTCACCAATGTCAGACAAATAGGAACAAATCAAAATAAGGCTAAAATTTAAGATCTCTTCCTGAAAAACATACCCGAACAATAGAGAGAAAAAGAAACAAACAGAAATTTCATCTTTGATGTAAATAGGAAACACAATAACCTGGAATACAATGTATAATTACAGAAAGCTGATGGTGGAATGGTAACTTAGCATAATAGGTTAATATAAGTCCCTACAGAAGGAGATAATGACAGACAATCCTGCAGTTCTCAGAAAGAGTTAGAAACTGGAGGCACTGAGAGGCAAGAAGAGAGAACCAAAACCACACCCCCTTCCCCTGCCAATGCACACATACAGGCACGCATGCACGCACACACAGTCCTAAGGGAATGAGAGGTCTGGTCTTCAGCAAAACTAAATCAGAGTGGTTCCAGGCTCAGGCTCATTTCACAAAGAAGTGAAATGTTGGTATGAAAACATGAAGACTAAGTAAAAATTTATAAACGAAATGGTGGGACTCGTAGCTTTCTTCCTCTACTCAGCACTAGAACCTTCCCATCTAAATGTATTACCTGTGCCAATGCTCTCCTCTCTCCATTATTCCCTTAAACAGACAGAAAAATGAAGGACTTGTATCAGAAGAAAACAAAAGCCTTCTTATCCACCACCCAGAGAAAAGAAATAAAGGTAAAAACACGGAGTTCATTAGTCACTAAGCCATGCTCATGCATGCCCAGTGAGCTTTCTATCACCTCTGGAACTTTCTACTTAATATGAAAGAACTGCTAAGGATCACACAGATCTGAAGAAGGCCTCCAACAGAAAGAAACAGAGACCAAAACAAACAGGAAAAAAGTTAGAGGAACGAAAAACAACACAAGGAACAGAAGAACATGTCAAAGACATTATGTTGCACCAATGAAAAATGAACAACATACAGGAACAATGAACAAGAACAAGCTCATAGAACATTTTTCCATAAGGTACCTGAAATTTTAAAATTCATTGAAAGGGTTAAAATCTCCTAGATAGCAGAACAAAAGACAAATTTTTGGAAATCAAATTTTGCAACAGCAACACTGGAAGCCAGGCAATAAGGGGACACCTCCAAACTTCTGAGAGAAAATGATTTCCAATACAGAAATCTCTCAACAGCCAAAGTCAAGTATAAGAGTAAAAATAAATTCCCCAAAAACATTCCCATTCACTGTTTCACAGTAATAGTAAAGGAATGCAACGTGAAGAATAAACCAAAAGGAAGACATGGGATCCAGAAAAAGGGACTACAAAAGTGAAAGAAATTCTCAGAACGTCAGCTAAGGGAAGTCCCAAGATGACAGCTTTGCAGCAGGCCTAGTAGAAGGAAATAATCTAGACTAAAGCAGGAAGGACAGCTATATAAGGGATAGATGACTACAGGAAAAAATGGAACTGATAAGTTTATCTGACAGATCTGACCATGTGGAAAATTGTACTGAGAATTATTTTATGAAGCTGCTGGAGGGTACAGAAAGGCTTTGCCAGACAAAATTAACCAAATGAAAAAACAATGCATGAAAAACAAAAGATTACACAAGAAAATGAAATCACAGTAAACTATCCCATCAGTGACAAATATCTGGTCATAATGATAACTCTGAATATGAATTTAACATAAAATTGTGGAATAACAATATTAGAAAGATGGGGGAAAGGCTAGTTTGAAAAATCTTTGAACATCTACCCCTTTAAAATCATTGACATTTATATTTCAAATTATTCACTTCTAAGCAAAGCCTCTATTTTCATTAAGGTTAAATTCTGTAACTATACTCTCAAGGCAAAAATTCAGTGAAATGCCTTGGTTTTGTCTTGGGACAGTTCACTGGGTTATTCTAAAGGAAATAAAAAAATAATAAATGCAAAGCGAGGACACTAACAAAAATTAGATCTATGCAAGTTTTATTGGTTACTGGAATCAGTTAAGGTATTTTGTTATCTAATAAAGTGTTCTGCTGTTGTTACAATATGATTCCATATGCACCATTTCAGTAATTTATCTGGTCCTACAGAAAAATGGTCTGTGAACTCTTCAGTAGATTACCTCTGTAAGCACCAAAGCCTGGTCATTTTCAAGTTTTAAAAATCTAAGATGCTTTGCACTTTTTTTTAATAAAATATAATGTAACTTTTACTTGATGACTCAGGCTATCATGGGAGTCAGCTACAGCACTATGACTAGATGGCCTCAGAGGTTTTAGGTGTGTAAGGCATCAGCCCTTACACTAAATGGACCTAGACTGTTATGTTTATAATTCTTTAGTTCATTACTCTTAACTTTCAAATCTTCTATCAATGATCCTTCCTCTATCTAAACTGACTCACCTTTTAATTTGTTATGGGGTTAAAAAAAAAAAAATCAAGCTTCTGACTCAAATAACATTTACTAAAGCCCTGCCAAGCCCTTTCACACACACTTTCATTTAATATAAGTAATTTATTAGGATGGTGTAGCCAGTGTAAAAATTTAGCAGTTATTACTAAAGACGTTATTTTAAAAACCTACTACAAATAAATAGAGAAGCTTAACTACTTAAAGAAGTTGGAAGGCTAGATCTTTTGGATGTTTTGTTTGTTTGCTGAAGGAAGGATCTATTTTCCTTGCTTAGGTGTCTTTATAGCTAACTTCTGATACTGATTCAGACTGTTCAATCAATGGGCTAGGGGATAATTGAGGTGGCCACTAAACTATTCTATGTGCTGTCCTCTGAACTATCCAACTTAGAGCAACACTAAAAAGAGGTATATACCTAAAAGCAACAGTATGCAACTTTTTTGGCACCAGTGACTGGTGCTCCTATGACAATCTAATTCCTGATGATCTGAGGTTGAGCTGAGGCAGTGATGCTAGTGCTGGAGAGTGGCTGCAAATACAGATGAAGCTTACTTAGCTTGTTGGCCTACTGCCACCTCCTGCTGTGCGGCCCAGCTCCTAACAGGTCACGGACCAGTAACGGGTCTGCGGCCCGGGGGTCAGGGACCCCTGCATAAAACAACTGACACTTGGTTATCCGTTCACTAAGATTTTTACAAAAAGCCCTGTGAATAAGAACTGTATTACAAATTAGGACTTTAATATCTGCAATTATATCTATATTGAATGCATGTATGTAGTCTTGCTATTTTAATACCACTTTGCTTGAGAAGCTTCTTAATTAAAACAGAACCTCGACTCAGTTAAACCTGAACTTTAGGATTAGTACTTCCCAAATTAAGAGGGAAAGAATTTCTCCATTAAATTTACCATCAAGAAGCTGAAAAGCAATCCTTTCTGTCAAAAAAAAGAAAGAAAGAAAGAAAATCGTACAAGTGTTAATATCTAGTCACTAAAAAAATAAAGAAACTAGGTCACGGAAAAACATTTTCCCCACATCTTAATTTAAAGCTATCACACTGCTTGTAATTAGGTATAACAATGTAAGGAAGCAGTGGCCTTCAAAAAGAGAATTTTAAATGTAATTTAAAAGACTCGAAAAATTTCTCTTTAACAGCCATTTCACTTTAAGAGCCATTTATGTGCTCCATATTTTAAGTCAGAATTGTTAAAGAATACTTATTTATTTTCAGCCATTCCAATATACTGACAATGTTATATCCATTCTTTTTCTCAAAGAACTTAAAAAAGCAAATACACTGTTTACACATCACAAGACTGATACCCAGTTGCAAAGGCAGACTTCCAGACATAACTCTTAAATACAACCATTAAAACAAATAACTTGCTTTAAAATACTAACCACCTAAAAATCCAGACTTAAAGCAGCATAAATTCCATCCTCAAAACCACTTTCCTAAAAGCAACACTTTCCAGAGCTGAGAGGTCCTTTACCTTGTGCCAGAATACCTGATAGGTATGCTTAGATATCAAAGATTTGCTACAGGCAAAACATCAAGAAAGAAGTTAACTGTTGCTACATACTCATGAACAGAATTTTTGAAGATTGTGAAAACAGCCATGCTAACGCAAATATACAGAGAACTTTTTATGACCTAAACTACCATTAAATCAGTAATGCTAAAACCACTTGACATTTCATTTTTCCTTTAAAAGCAGAAGTACTTTGACAATACTGTATATTAATGTGGATTTATAATAAAGATCACTGTGATGTTTTTGATCACATAAAGATGTAATTTTCAACCAGACATCACGTTCTGCCACTGTCAGATCCTAGTGTTACCAATAAATAAGTAGGACCATTTATTTTAAAGAAATATTTTCTGAAAATTTTATGACTAGCCTGACTTTAAAAATGTCTAGCCGTGTCTGAAAAGGACGCTTGAAATTTTGCCTTCCGCTGATGCTAGAACATTTTGCAACCACTTGCTATGGCCCCAAAACGTCAACGTTCCTGATTTTATCATTTGCTGCAGGAAAAAAAGAATATGGCTGAAAATTCTTTCTGAAGAGTGG
Source organism: Pteropus alecto (assembly GCF_000325575.1). NCBI lineage: Eukaryota > Metazoa > Chordata > Mammalia > Chiroptera > Pteropodidae > Pteropus > Pteropus alecto. The sequence continues at coordinate 11,269,186 of NW_006494610.1, forward strand.
TATTTCAGACAGGACTACTAAAAAGACTTAAGACTACGAAGCGGAAAGAAGGGTGGAGGGAAGGTACCTTATGAAACAGCACACTTCAGGCCCTGCACATTACTACCTCATTTCCCTAATAGGGATGAAAAGCTCAGGCCTCTAGTAGCTTCCAGCTGACGCCAATGCTCTCCACACCCCCCTTTTTTTTTTCTTGACAGGGTTTTCTGACGGTGGAGCCTGTCACAAATACGAATTCCATGATCAAGTCTAAATGATCTAATAATCAATACAAGACCAAACCCTTCCCAACCCCGTTCCCTTCCATCTTCCTCCATAGCCAAACACACGTAGGCGGGTTCTTTACACCGAATTCTACAAATCTTGCAGTATGCATTAACTAGGAGGCAGAAACGGTATAGAAAATAAGAGTTTCAGCCATTCCCGTCGTTGCCGCCGAAATTACAGGCTCCGTTTCCTGTACCCATGTGGACTGCAAAATCTCCTGCTGAGAACGGGA
>NW_006494610.1:11269808-11286681 GCF_000325575.1 Pteropus alecto
CCTCGCCCGCCCCGCCGAGGCCGTGCCTCCGCCTCTCCTTCTCTCGCTTCTCCTTGGGTCTGCGCGGCTTGGCGCTGGCCGAAGAGGCAGCGGCGGGTGGCAGGAGACGGTGAGGCTGAGCGTGCAGCAGCGTAGGAGGGACCAGCAGTTTGCGCGGCACCGGCTGAGACGAGGAAGCGGAGGCTGGGGAGGGGACGGCCGTGCCCGCGGAGAAAGAAAAACTGCTCCGAGCAGAGGACGGGGAGGGGGTAGCAGACAGAGCGGCGAAGCTCCAAGACGTGGAGCTGCCATAGCTTTGCGGGGAAGGTGCCGCCGGCGGCTGCAGCTGCCTGCTGTTCCCGCCGCTGCTCCCTTCTCCGTTCAGTCTCCGCGGCGCCTTCTTCTCCTCAGTCCGCACCTTCTTGGCGGACAGAGGACCCGGTGGGTCCCGGGAGGCGGGCTGCAGCTTGCCAAACAGGTCTTTCTCCGAAACGGCAGCGGCGGTAGCAGCGCAGCGCACCGAGCTCGGCGGCTCCGCCATTTTGCGCTCCTGTTGTATTTACTCTCCTCCGCTCCCGGGCGCGGGGCGGGGGCGGGCCCTCGGCGAGGGGCGGGGGGGTGGGGCGTGGGGGCCGCCGGCCGGGCCCTCCATTGGGCGAGCCACGCCGAAGGATCCCTCTAGAAGCCAATCAAAGGCCCAGATCTCGAGCCGAAGAGGCGGGGTCGCCAAGCGTACCCGCTTTGGAGGTCACAGCTCCGTGGGGCGGGGCGCGGCCAGTGGCCCGGGGAGCTGCGAGGGGGTGGGTCCTCCAATTATCGCCAGCGTGAACTCCGGTGGCCCGTGAGTGTCCGGAAAGAACACCCACTCCGGACCCCCAAAATACCCCAGCCTGGGTCGCGCTCGTATCTGCTTCGATGACTTTGTCTTTATCACGTTCTCTTCATTTTTCTCTTGGGTCCCTTTGGTCCCTTCCTGCCTCTTCGTGTCCAGAGAGCCGAATTCCGCAGATTCTCAGCTCAAAGGAGAAAATTTTGCAGGGAATTAAGTCCTTGTTGTCAGTAGTCGATTTGATGGGAGGGACTGAAAATCACTTGGTGTTTTGACAAGATTTGTTACTGTTTCTAAAATCGTCAAATGTTATACTTTGAGGGAGATAACTTCCTGCAAATCTAGACTTCTGGATTACTTCTGAGTTTGAAGGTAAGAGTCTTCGTGGAGAATTTTTTTTTAACCTTTGTGATTGGACCCTTAAAGACTTAAAGTTTATTATGATTATTAAAACAGACTCGCTAAGAAAAATCCTTTAGCAATATTTATAGATGTTTGAAAAGCGAGATTTTTTTGTGTGTGTCTGTATTTTAGCGTTTAGTTAGCACCCTGAGTGTTGGATGCTTGGTAAGCGTGTGCTTTGATTTCTGGCTTAGAAGATAAGGAATTTGGAGAGATGGGTTACAGTAGTATGGTTGCAACCAAAGCGAGGAGCACAATTTTAATTGAACTCTTAAGGTCTCACATGAGATCAAAATGTAAAAAGAGTAGATGTAAAAATAGTCAAATCGAGACATGACCATTCAGAGGACATTTTGAGTCCTAAAAGGAGTCCTAAATTGCCTGTAACTTTATAGAAAACTATTAAAAGTAACTTTCCAGGATTTCCAATACTTACTTGTGACCTCCTGAAGTTAGATTTTTGTCCCGCACCCCTTTTTTATTTTTTTATTTTTTAAAGACTATTTTAGAATCAAAATTTAATATTTTTTATTTTCATTAATTAAAAAATTTTCAATTACAGTTGAGATTCAATACTATATTAGTTTCAGGTGAACAGCATAGTATTTAGATAATTATATAACTTACAAAGTGATCCCTCAATAGCCTTGCACCCACATGACACCATACATAGTTATTACAATATTATTGACTATATTCCCCATTCTGTACTTTACATCTCCATGACTATTTTGTTACTGCCAATTTGTACTTCTTATCCCTTCAGATTTTTCACCCAGCCTTCCAACCCCCCCTCCCATTTGACAATCATCAGTTTGTTCTCTGTATCTATGTTTGTTTCTGTTTTGTTTATTTTAGTTTTTAGATTTCAAATATAAGTGAAATTATACAGTGTTTGTCTTTCTCTGTGTGACTTATTTTACTGAGCGTAATATCTCTAGGTCCATTCATGTTGTCTCAAGTGGTAAGATTTTATTCCTTTTTATGGCTGAGTAATATTCCGTTGTTTATATGTATTACTTTATCCATTTGTCTTTTAATTGGAGTATTTCATCAGTTTATATTTAAAGTTATTATTGATTGGTATTTAGTTGTTGTCATTTTATTAATTTTTTATGATTGTTTTTGTAGTTCTCTGTTCCTTTCTTATTCTCTTGCCCTCTTGCATGTTGATGACTTTCTGTAGTGTTTTTTGAGTTCTTTTCTCTTTATTTCTTGTATACCACTTGTAGATTTGTGTGTGTGTATGGCTACCATGTGTGTCATTTATCCAAAGCTATGTTTATAGCAGTATTTTAAGTTGATGGTCACTTAAATTTAAACACATTCTAAAATCACTACCATTTTCACTCACCCCCTTAATGTTTATGTTTTTGTCATTATTTTTTTACTCCTTTTGTTAGCGTGTGTGTGTATCCCTTAATTTACTGTTGTGATTATACAGGATCTTTCTGTTTTGCTTTTTAACCTTTCTGCTAGCTTTAATGTTTGCTTGAATTATGAATTTGCTTTTATCAGCGAGAATTTTTTTTAACATTTTATTTTTTATTTTTTCACCGTCCCCCTCCCACCTCCTCTCTAGTAACCTTAATATTGTTTTATAGACTTTTAGGGTACCTCAGAATCTTAAGGTAATGAAAGTATTTGCTTCCTTTAATACATAACAATGGAAGTAAAGGAAAACCTTATAGTTGGAATTGACTGGCAGCAGATGTCTTCATGAAAAGTAGCATTGATGGAAGAGTGGACAGAGAGGATAGGGCTGGAAATCATCTGCTACTAACTAGCTTTGTGACCTCAGTCAGTGTGTTTCATCCGTCTGTCAGAACCTCTTTTATTTGTTAAGTGAGTAAATTTGATTACATGATTATTCATGCTTTAAACTTCTGCCTGCCTTATTCAAGAAGCTTTTCAAAATCACACTGAAACCAGTACAATTAAAATAGCTTCTTGATTGTTGACTCTCCAGATGTAAAAAATGTTTCTCTTCTATATATTAATGTAGTGCCTGGAAACTTGCACCATTTATTCCTTCATCTGCCACACAGATGTCTGGAAAAATCTGACATGAGGGCCCAGCTAAAGTGAACTCTCACCTGCCTGAATTTGTTACATACTCTTATCAGGCCTGATTCTAAATTTGAGGAGCCTGGGCAAGAATAGGGCTATGGAGGCTCACATACCATGTGTCTATAAATGTTTAGGTTATAAAAAAATATGATAAACTTATAAAAAAATTCTACTCTATTACCTTGACAAATCTACCTTAATAATAATCTGGAAGTCCAGATTTAGATTTCAAATTCTAAGACTTTAGAGTCGTCAGACTGACCCTATTCTCTTTCCATTCCCACCACACCAAAAGGGACCGTGCAGGCATGCACTCAACATGTCTAAACTTATGTTCATACCCCTCACCCCTGCAGATAGTGATGTGTAATCGGTAACTGGGTCTGCCCTCAGATCTAGCGAGTCTAAAAGAGGAATGCAGGCTCCGGGCAGGCATGCCCCCTTGACCATTTATAGCAGAAAGAGGGTCCTTACCCAAGTCTAAGGGCAGTATTATTATAAGACATATCAATTATCTGTTTTCTCTCCCATGTGTTCAGCCATCCCCTTTCAACTAGGTCATTTCTAACAACATTGAACCGGGAGAGAATTCTCACCAATATCACCAATTCCTACTAGCTTCATCTCTACCAGCGCTAAAACCATCCACTTCCCTCCATGTCCACTGTTGGAACCCTACTCTAAGTACCACCTCCTCTGACCTGAATGACTACCCTAGCCTTTTTTTCTGGTCTTCTTATATTCTAGTTTTCCGAAATCTGTTCTCCATTCTACCCAAAACGCTCTTGTCAAAACTTAAATCTGATCATGTCACTTTTCTTGCTTAAGACCCGTCAATGGCTTCCATTGCTCTTAAGATAAAGAACAAAATCCTTAATATGACCTACAAGACCCATCATGATCTACCCACTTCCTCTTCTATATCAAGTGAAAAAGGTCTTTAATTACCAGAATGCACCATGCTATCTTTTAGCATAAGAATATTGTATATGTTGTTCCCTCTTCCTGGAATGCTTTCCTCTTTACCTAATGCTTATGTGATGGTTTGGGTGGTGAGCATAACAGAGGCATTTCCACCATCACTTCTTGCCTTCAGGCCTCAAGTCAACTTGCATTTTGTCAATGATTTCCTTCCTGATTGGGTCTGTCTGCCTCTACATGCTGCTACCAAAATTTTATTTCTAAAATATAGACCTGGTTGCTTCAGCCCCTTCAATAATTCCCTTTTCCATATCGAAAAAATGTCATATTTTTAATGTAGATACTAGCTATTCTTGATATAACCCCAGCACTTCTGTCTCTCACGCTCCTACAGCTTTTATCTGTTTCATCTATTCTGAACTATGTGTAATTGCCAAAAGAGTTGCATTCTCTGTTCCTCTATACATTGTTTCCTCTGCCTGGAATACCCTAACAAAGTTATACTTATCCTTAAGATTTGGTTCAAGCATCTACCTAGTACGGTGCTTCTTGACCTGCCAAATCAGAGTTGATCATTTCTTGCTCCATCATTATTCTGCTGCCTAGGATCATTTAACATATTGATCTCTGCATCTAACCTGTGAGCTCCTCAACAGCAGGTGTAATGCACTATTTATATTTGTATACATTGTATCTGGGATGTGGTCAGTGCTCAATAAATAAATTGTTGAAAAGAAGTATATAAAGTACAGGTTTGTGATCTTTATGATAAGAGGAGGACCAGAGGTTCCAAACTTAAATGCCAAATGGTCTTGGTAGATTAAAAAATAATAAGAATAAGGCAGATTGAATGTAATATAATAAGAAGTGGTGAGGACTGTGGAAAACTGGGACTAAATGCCTTATCTACAAGGTACATTTGTTTCTCTACTCTAGCTGATTATTCCCATATGGAAATGAAGTGGGACTACTTCCTAAATATCTAGACTTTTTAAATATTAAGATTCCTGAAAAACTGGGCAAGTCAAACAAAACATCTATGGATCAGATTAACTGGTCTGACTTCTGATCTAGAAAAGAATGGCTTAGTTTGGCTAAGGTAGCTTTTGAGAGTTTTGTTTGTTTTTAATCCAAGCCCTACCTTTGTCAACTACTGGAACAGATGCTAAGCAAATATACTTAAACTTCCAACCATAATAAATGTGTGTTAACAGTGCTTAGAGCTGTCCTTTGTACCTCTTAGAACCTGGTTTTTCTGTACATGATGTCTTCCAATATTCCTAAGCTGAATGGCATATTCACTCTGCAGGTATACTATCCTCTGGCCTTGACCAGGTTCCTGACTCTCTTGGATAAAGGTCCTTGTGCTTTACGAGATCCTGTATTAACCTTTGAGACATCTCTTATACTCTTCTGTCATGGACATCTCAAAGTACTGCCTCTATTACATTGACCAGCTCATCTTTGTGTGTGTTTCTTATTTGAATCATCACTGGCCAGTTGTAAAGGGTGGTTCTATGCTTTAGGAAAGCCTAGCTTTTCAGCTTTCATCTTGGAAGTTCTAATTTAGTTTACATCTAGTACAAGGCCCAACAAACTTGTTCTGTAAAGAGCAAGATAGTAAATATTTTAGGCTTTGGAGACCATATGGTCTCTGTAGCAACTATTGCTTGTAACAAAAAAGCAGCCATAGATGAAATATAAATGAAGGGTGTGGCTGTGTTCCAGTAAAACTCTATAAAAATAGGAGGGAGGATAGATTTGGCCTGCAAGATATAGTTTGCTGACTCTTGTTCTAGGATTTTGATTTCTGCCTTTATGCTTTGTGAAAAGATAATTGAACATTTCATGCCATACTCCCCTTTGCTCAGGCTGCTTCAGCCACACTAGCTTTTTTCTCTTTTCCTTGATCATGCCCATTCCTGTCTCAGACCCTTTGCCTGGGCTGTTTCCCGGGCCTGGAATGCTTCCACCCTCCCACACCCAATGCTCTCGTCTTGCAGATGTCGTTAAAGACCTCTGTTTAAGGTGGCTCTCTTTTCTTTAGTCTCTATCACAGCATTCTCTTTCTTTCATAGCATCTATCACAGCTTGTAATTATTTTACAACTATTTCTTTTCTTCTAATCGTCTGTCTTCCTTAGTAAACCATAAGCTCCATGAGGACAGAGACCATATCTTTCTTATTCACTCTTATTCACTGTGTATCTCTAGAATCTAGCAAACTGCCTTATGTACATTAAGCACTCACCAAATGTTTACTGAATGGATAATCAGTTGCTCTGCCTGAATTCTGATTGGCTAATTTAATTGTTTTTGCCAGAAACTGATAGTTCTATAGTAGACCCAAGGTATATCCACAAAAAAGTCAAAATTTTAGCTCTCTGGTAAGTCAGTTGGTACCTACATGTATGTTTCAGTCATAGGGACTATTTCTTAATGTATTAGTTTCACTCTTTATTAATATATTAGTATACCGATACATTGAAAATTCATACAACTCAGAATACCTTTCTATAACTCTTTTCCAAAGGGGCAGAATAGCTCTAGCTGCAGATCCGTTAGGTGAAATAACACCAAGTTTCTAGCATGAGATTTTATGTGGTGTTACGCCTCATATAGGGATGATTGTGGCTGTAAGAAAAATACTGACATATTCCTGTCCGTTAGGAAGAAAGATCTATTTGGATAACGGATGAAGTAATGACAAAAGTAAGAGGGTCAATTTTGATTCTTCAGTAGCTGTCTTCAGAAACTTGGAGTTAAGCAACTCTGAATAAAACTTCAAAAAGAACTCTATTAAACTAGAATAAAACATATTCTCAAAGGCTGGTTCCTTTGTATTCAACTGAAAAACCTGTTGTACTAATGAAGTAAAAAAGCCTATAGACCAAAATTATATCTATTCACACCTAACCTATTAAAAGAAGTATCAAAATTAACTATAGAAAAGAAAACTTAAGTGGCATAACATTGCATTATTGCCCTTTCTATTGACAAATAAGATTCCTATCAAGTTTAAAATTCATGTATATGTATATGAGAAGAGAACCCAATGAACCATAGATTCATCATTAATTTCTCTAGCATCACCAATACTGGGCTCTGTAATGATTATGTAAATCCTTTCCCTGATTATAATCATTATTAAATTTAGGAAGTAGAAACATATTTCAAGTCCCAGGGTTGAAACATACTATATGTTGTAAATAGAGGTATTATATACAGAAATAATTCACTCTGGTTAAAAAAATAAAAGGCAATTACAAGATTGGATTATAAGAGATACATGAAATTACCCAAATAGTGTTTGTTTAGCCATGTAGTATTTAAAATAAATTTTTTTTAAATATATAAAGATGAATGTGGGGACACTGGAAGAGAATTATTAAATTCAGTTGTCAGTATCAGTTTGCTCGGATATCTCAAAAACATTTCAGACTTGTCACATCAGCTCTTATGATATTTCACAGGCTCTGCTTCTTCTCAAACATTAGATAGTGGAGGCCCTCAACTTTCAATTCAAGGGCCTTTTTTTCCCCCTCATTTTATTCTTTTTCCTGGCCTATGTCAAGCATGCCCATAACTTCAATAAATTACTTTATTAAGTAATGTCCATCTGTAAACCTGACTGCTTCTATGTATTTGTGATCTAACCACTCAGCATTGTCCACATTCAGGGGCTTTTTCCCCCTCATTTTATTCTTTTTCCTGGCCTATGTCAAGCATGCCCATAACTTCAATAAATTACTTTATTAAGTAATGTCCATCTGTAAACCTGACTGCTTCTATGTATTTGTGATCTAACCACTCAGCATTGTCCACAAATCTGTCAAAAGCACTTCTGACTCAACATGTCTGTGTCAGAGATGGCCAGTATCTGTTTTCCCCCTTCTTCCTTATTTCATTGGGGTTGCAATGTGCCTAGCTAAAAAAAAAAACACATTTGCTGTTAGAGAGAGCAGTGATATAATGGGAGTCTTTGCCTGAGCCCTTCAGGACAGCTCCTTGAAGGCGGGGGAGGAGTGGGTAGCCTATTTGCCTTTTCCCCTTTCTTTCCTGCCAGAAATTTAGATAAAAAGAAAAAAACAAAGGGCAGTAATTACCAAGATCAGAAAGCTTTCTTTTGGCTTATATTTTTCTTCAACATTTCAGGTGAGTCGAATTCTCACCTCTTAACCGGTAATATCATTTTACAACAGATATGGCTTAACCATTTGCTCCACCACAGTCTTTTCTTTCCAAGTTGAGTTTATACTCAAGTTTAAGGGAGGGAGAGCAAACTAGGAGAAAATGAACTTAAAAATTGTAGATGAGGCAGCAGCCCCTCTTTAAAGGCTGCATTGGAGATCCAGTAGCAACCACAAAGCAGGAAGGAGGTAGAAAGAGTGAAAGGGGCCAATTAGAGTAAATAGAAACCATCCATAAATATCTCTTTTGGGGTTAGTTTTTCTGCCAGAATTTTTATATGGAAGGACATCAGATCGTTTTGATATTTATTTTAAGAAAGGGATAGGAAGCCTACAAAATGTGTAATGGGAGCCTTAATCAATGTCATAATTTTTTTTTATTTGAGTTTTATAGGTCTAGTCAGTTCTCTAGAAGGAAGAAATGATTTTACTTAAGAACTAGCTGATAGAGAGTAAAACCTAGGTATGACGAAAAGGTGAAAGGAAAATAATAAACTCAGAAAATGTCTGGATAGAAACACCAACCCTGTACCCAGTTTGTGAATTTCCTTTACCAGATGTCCTTCACTTTCTTCTTGAACAGGAAAACTTTACCTCCAGAATAACTGTTTTCTCCTCATACTTTGAGCCATACTATCAGACCATCACTGTGGGTAGGGGGACAATGTTTATTGAGGGCCTCATATAAGCCTCATATTTGTGGATATTTCACTTCATCCTAAGATTTGAAAAGTCTTCAAAGGCCCTTTTCAAAACTCAGCTAGAATTCCATGTTCGTTCTGACTCGACCAGATTTCTAATTCATCCTAACTTATAAAAGGAAGCAAAAGTCTAAAGCATCAGAATTTTAAATCCAAACTTTGATCAGGCCTTTTTAGAAGTTTCAGTCAATTAAATTGTTATAGTCGGGAAATATACAGTGTTTCTTAGTGTACAATTACTTATAACTCATAGAAAAGAATAGGCCAGGAGTTATGAGAAGGAGTGAGAGTAGAAAAGAATAGGGACAGACAGACCTGTATAAACAGTGGCTTGAACTTCTTGAGACACTTTATAATTCAGTTGCCTAGAGAAAGTCTGGGTAACCTGAACATCCTGAAGCAAGTCTAACATTCCGACGGGGAATGACCCACATTTGGAAGAGAGTAGTGTTGTGCAAATACCGCACGTCAGTAGAGATGGGAAATTGTAAAACTATGACTACCACAAAGTTATTTTATTATTTTAGTTTCACAGATTCTACTTTGAAAAGCTTGTCTGTATAATTTTTGCACAGTGTCACGAAGTAACATGTCTTGCCTCAGATTCAAGTGCTGGCTCTTCTTTATTCCCCTCAGATAAATAACTACTTCTGTACCATTAGATTGAAAAATATATGTATAATTAGAACAGCTAAACTAAAGGACCATCAAATAAATAACCATTCTTTTAGTTAACTTTTAAATCTAACCCAAACTATAATTAAATTTGTTTTCATTGTAGTTGCTATTCTTAGGATTTGAGTCCTAGTCTTTTCCCTGTTTAATCTCGACATATGATTTAAGTAAGTGGAAAATGTTAAGTTTTAGATTAATGTCACTGGGAATTTTACATTTTTCGTGAAAGAGGACAGAAAAAGGAGGTACAAATCCGATACATGGAAACTTTGAATACGAAGGCATGAAACCTGAGGTTAAGATTTGCCAAGTCCAGCCTCACCAACATAGACGGACAAGCCCAAGTGCCAAGCAAAGAGGGTATAACCTTTCTATTTGTAAAGTTCTTGTAACTTTGGGTGGAGTTTGCCCTGAAGTCTTAATCTTGCCATCTGAGTTTGCAAGTACTACCAATATACCTTATCCATCATCTTAATTTAGGTCAAAAGTGTGAGTAATGTGGCCATTCAGTCTCTTCATCTTCTTCATGGTGAACTGTCATTACATAGGGATGGAGGTATTAGAGGCACACAGGTTTTCTCAAATATTGTTTGATGATGATGCCAAGCCCATAGGCTTCACCAGGTGCTGCTTCCTAACTATAGCTGAATACTTCATGCCAGGCAGGACCCACTTGCCTTTTAACTATCCATGTAACACTTAAACACTATTTCAGTAATCACAGCTCCTCTAAAGCTGACTAATATTAGGAAAGTATTAAAATTCTGAAATTAGATTTACCGTTGGTCTTACTAAGAATTGTTGGAATTAAAAATGGAATGTTCATTTTCATAGCTCATCTCTTTATTTAGCCCTCCTATTTATATTCCTATATATGATCACTTATATTTTTGTTTGAAAGGAAAAAATATATTTTGAAAATAAAACAGTAAAATAGTGAAATAATTTGTTATGTAAGTAGCTTCTTTCTGCGTTTTCTCTATTCGTAAAAAATTAATGTCTTTTGAAAAAATTTTACCACACAGATGCAAAAGCAAGGAAAAATACTTTTAAATACTGTGGACCTAACTAAAGCCAATGAAGCTTAAACCACTGGTTATTCTTATAGGAGGGGTTGAGTCAATACTTAGCCCATTCTTGAAAAGGGAAATCTGAAAGTGAAATGTTTGTGGTGTTACAGTAAGCCTTTCCTTAATTTCAGGAAGCATGTATTAAGATCTTTATGCTAAACTCCATTTTAGTCACTGGAAATATAAAAATGAATAAAAATATAGTCCCTCAATAGACTTGTTGTCTAATGAAATATTAAGTTGAACTACATGAAATATTAAGTTGAACTACATGAAATAGGGCAAATATGGTCACATATCAGTTTAGCCTAACATATATGTAAACAGATGTTTGCAATAATAGAGATCTGAACAAGGTGCTACTTCCACTGAGAAGTGCTTCATGCTGCTGAGAGCAGTCCATGAAGGCTTCCCAGAGAAGACATTTGAGCAGAGTTTCAGAAAATGATCGGAAATTCACCGTGTGTTCACAGGAAACAAAGAGAATGAGGGCATTCTAGAAATAAGAAACAGCTTGTGCAGAGTTGTTGAACCAAGAAAGAGCCTAACAAATAGGAAACTGCAAATAGTTCAGTCTAGTTGGAATGCAGAATATATTTAGGAGTGGCAGGAGATGAGACAGACGAAGTAAGCAGAGGGCAGATTTAGAAGATGGGATATATCAAGCCAAAGAACTTGATTCTATCCTTAAGACTGGTGAAGTATGTGTAATCCAGGGAGTGTGCAAGGCAATCTGTTAGGATTCAGAGAGAAAATAATACTACTATGTATATTTACTTTTATTGTTTAGGGGTCGCAGTGTATATAATTCTTATTGCAGTACTGGGTGAAATAATTTATAAATAAATATACATGTATTATGGGTTGATTTGTGCCCGCCCCCAAAAAAATTTGTGTTGAAGTCCTAACCTGTAGTATCTGAAAATGTGACCTTATTTGTAAATAAAGTCATTGCAGATGTAATTTGTTAAGATGAGGTCATACCAGAATAGAGAAGGCCCCCAATCCACTATGACACATGTCCTTGTAAAAGTCGAACACCACATGAAGATAAAGGCAGAGACTGGGGTGATGCTTCTACAAGCCAAGCAACTTTAAGATTGCCAGCAAGCCATCAGAAGCCAAGGGAGAGGCCTGGAACAGATCCTTCCCTCAGAGCCCTCAGAAGGAACTAACCCTGCTGACACTTGATTGCAGACTCCTAGTCTCCAAAACTGTGAGACATAATTTTCTGTTGTTTAAACCACCCACTTTTTGGTATTTTGCTACAGCAGCCCTAATATATGGTGTGTGGTCAGAAAGTTTGGAGATCTTGATTAGATGCTGGGGAGCCATGGAGTAGTTGGTTTATGTTTAAGAGTCCAAATTATTTATGTCCTGTCCTTTATCAGTCTCTGTATTCAGTAATTAACTTGAAGTGATTTCTAGACTTCTTAGTACTCTACTTCTTAAAGTCATTATAGTGAGAAAACAATTTGTTCACTTTTTTGTTTGATATATTTTATGTTAAAGGAAGAAGGAATTAGGAAATATTTGACTTTTAGCTTAAAACAGACAAAATGAAAATATGCAACAGATTTAGGAGGAAGAATTTGCATTTAAGAAAAAACTATCAAGCCCATTAGGCAGAAGTGGCGTCAACATCAGAAACAGGGCCCTACCAACAGGAGTCATAGCTGTGAAGAGTTTAATAGCATATCTTCAGTGCAGGGAGGACTGTAGGCAAAGTGTGCTTTATTCTAGCTGTATACAAGTGTTAAGGACTTAAGGACAACTAGTCCTTTTTATATATGTCGTACATTAGTCATGTGCCTGGGGTTCCAAAACAGAATGATTGAGAGAGTTTTCAAGGCCAGGGATAATACTCTAAACTCAGATGTACTTCTTTTGAGCCTGTTTGTAGGTGAACACAATCCAGAAGTCAGCAATGCATTAATTAATGTATTAATGCAAAAATATTTTTGTGTATTATATTTTGGGCATTTTAGATCTTTGTAGGCCATGGAATATTTGATCATTTTTGACCTTATTTATGTAAATCTACTAAAGCATTTTGAACTACTACTTTTTTAAAAAATCCACATGTATTTTAATAGTTCTGCCATCCATTAAACAAGTAATTTTCAGACTTTTTAAAAGTAATAGCCCAATATGCAATAACTATATTATGCAGTTTACCCCCATCATAGAGGACTATACCTTGATATGTTAAAGCTTTATTTCTTACATCTAGCCTGGAAGTTCTATATTTTATGATTATATAGTCACTGTGTAATCTATAAGAATGAAAAGGAATTTACATGGAGAGGGATAATAAATGTGCTACTGACCTATGATCTCATAGGGCCTATTCTTGGAGTTGCTTTTCAATAGTGAGATTGGGTTTATAAGAATCCATCATTGTCTTTAATTTGTTCCCCTTTGTGACCAACACAGCAGTCTGTGACCTTCAGCTATTTGTTCAAATATGTAATGTTTACTGCTCCACAGAAACACATTTCCCTGTTTTCATCAGTGTTCTTTTAATAATTTTTGTTACTGCTCTATTCATTTTATTACACTGTTGCTACCTTTGGACTCTAATAGACTCAAAAACCAGTTTATCCAGTTTAATACATGGTTATTTTTCCCCTACCCATGATTTATAATCATATTTCTGTAAGCCGATAAATATTTGGAAGTATATATACATTTTATGTGCTTAGATTGTTATATATATGGGGGATAGCAGTGCAGTCTTTCAGATAAATGCCCGTGGTGTTTACCATATGGCTCATTTTTCTAAGATTAAGATAGCTCAAGTGGCTAATCTGACAGCCCATAAATCATAATTCAGAGACTTTTCTACCTTTTTCTGAAGCGTACATGTAAAAGGATATGAATCACAGGCTATTCAGATAATTTGATCATCTGTAATCTTTTCCATAAAAATTTTCCTGGAATTTTTCTTCTTCTTTTTTTCTCAAATTATTTTCTGGCTTTATTGAAATACAATAGACAATTAGTTGCTTGTATTTATATTGTACAATTCAATGAGGTTTTTTTTTTTTCAATTATAGTTGGCATATAATAATATATAAGTTTCACTTGTATAGCATAGTGATTAGATCCACATAATTCACAAAGTAGTCACCCCACTGAATCTAGTACCTCTTGTCCCTCTTACATATGTATTATAAAAAAAAACCTCATCTTCAGTACCTCATAATATGACCTTATTTGGAAAGAGAATCATTGCACATATAATTGGATAAGAGGTCAAACTGGAGTAGGGTGGGCCCCGAATCCAATACGACTGGTGGCATTAAAAAGAACATGTGAACACATACAAGTCGAACACCACATGAAGATAAAGGCAGAGACTGGGGTGATGCTTCTACAAGCCAAGCAACTTTAAGATTGCCAGCAAGCCATCAGAAGCCAAGGGAGAGGCCTGGAACAGATCCTTCCCTCAGAGCCCTCAGAAGGAACTAACCCTGCTGACACTTGATTGCAGACTCCTAGTCTCCAAAACTGTGAGACATAATTTTCTGTTGTTTAAACCACCCACTTTTTGGTATTTTGCTACAGCAGCCCTAATATATGGTGTGTGGTCAGAAAGTTTGGAGATCTTGATTAGATGCTGGGGAGCCATGGAGTAGTTGGTTTATGTTTAAGAGTCCAAATTATTTATGTCCTGTCCTTTATCAGTCTCTGTATTCAGTAATTAACTTGAAGTGATTTCTAGACTTCTTAGTACTCTACTTCTTAAAGTCATTATAGTGAGAAAACAATTTGTTCACTTTTTTGTTTGATATATTTTATGTTAAAGGAAGAAGGAATTAGGAAATATTTGACTTTTAGCTTAAAACAGACAAAATGAAAATATGCAACAGATTTAGGAGGAAGAATTTGCATTTAAGAAAAAACTATCAAGCCCATTAGGCAGAAGTGGCGTCAACATCAGAAACAGGGCCCTACCAACAGGAGTCATAGCTGTGAAGAGTTTAATAGCATATCTTCAGTGCAGGGAGGACTGTAGGCAAAGTGTGCTTTATTCTAGCTGTATACAAGTGTTAAGGACTTAAGGACAACTAGTCCTTTTTATATATGTCGTACATTAGTCATGTGCCTGGGGTTCCAAAACAGAATGATTGAGAGAGTTTTCAAGGCCAGGGATAATACTCTAAACTCAGATGTACTTCTTTTGAGCCTGTTTGTAGGTGAACACAATCCAGAAGTCAGCAATGCATTAATTAATGTATTAATGCAAAAATATTTTTGTGTATTATATTTTGGGCATTTTAGATCTTTGTAGGCCATGGAATATTTGATCATTTTTGACCTTATTTATGTAAATCTACTAAAGCATTTTGAACTACTACTTTTTTAAAAAATCCACATGTATTTTAATAGTTCTGCCATCCATTAAACAAGTAATTTTCAGACTTTTTAAAAGTAATAGCCCAATATGCAATAACTATATTATGCAGTTTACCCCCATCATAGAGGACTATACCTTGATATGTTAAAGCTTTATTTCTTACATCTAGCCTGGAAGTTCTATATTTTATGATTATATAGTCACTGTGTAATCTATAAGAATGAAAAGGAATTTACATGGAGAGGGATAATAAATGTGCTACTGACCTATGATCTCATAGGGCCTATTCTTGGAGTTGCTTTTCAATAGTGAGATTGGGTTTATAAGAATCCATCATTGTCTTTAATTTGTTCCCCTTTGTGACCAACACAGCAGTCTGTGACCTTCAGCTATTTGTTCAAATATGTAATGTTTACTGCTCCACAGAAACACATTTCCCTGTTTTCATCAGTGTTCTTTTAATAATTTTTGTTACTGCTCTATTCATTTTATTACACTGTTGCTACCTTTGGACTCTAAAAGACTCAAAAACCAGTTTATCCAGTTTAATACATGGTTATTTTTCCCCTACCCATGATTTATAATCATATTTCTGTAAGCCGATAAATATTTGGAAGTATATATACATTTTATGTGCTTAGATTGTTATATATATGGGGGATAGCAGTGCAGTCTTTCAGATAAATGCCCGTGGTGTTTACCATATGGCTCATTTTTCTAAGATTAAGATAGCTCAAGTGGCTAATCTGACAGCCCATAAATCATAATTCAGAGACTTTTCTACCTTTTTCTGAAGCGTACATGTAAAAGGATATGAATCACAGGCTATTCAGATAATTTGATCATCTGTAATCTTTTCCATAAAAATTTTCCTGGAATTTTTCTTCTTCTTTTTTTCTCAAATTATTTTCTGGCTTTATTGAAATACAATAGACAATTAGTTGCTTGTATTTATATTGTACAATTCAATGAGGTTTTTTTTTTTCAATTATAGTTGGCATATAATAATAATATACCAGTTTCAGTTGTATAGTAAGTGATCAGAGAGCCACATAACTCACAAAGTGATCACTGTACTAAATCTAGTACCCCTCTTCCTCCTTACATATTACAACATTATTAACCATATTCCCCATGCTACACTCTACATCTCCATGTCTATTCTGCAACTCTCCATTTGTACCTCTTAATCCCTTTGACTTTTTGTGCCACGCCCCCCAACCCCCTTCCCAACTAGTGGCCCTCAAAATATTCTCTGTATCTATGAGTTTATTTCCAATTTTGTTGTTTATTTTGTTCTTTAGATTCCACATGTATGTGAAATCATGCAATATTTGTCTTTCTCTATTAGATCCATTTAATGCAGCGCAATACCCTCTAGGTTCATCAAGGCACTATCTTTTCCCATCCCCTTCCTTTTAGTCTGTGTGTGTCTTTTAATCTGAAATGAGTCTCTTGTAGACAGTATATCTAGGGGTCTTGTTTTTTATCCATTCAGCCACTCCATATTTTGGTTGGAGCACTTAATTCTTTTCCATTTGAGGTACTTATTGATAGGAATGTAGTTATTGCTATTCTTTATTCTTTTTTAAAAAATTATTTTAATTAGTTTCAAGTATATAGTACATTGGTTAAACATCTATATAGTTCATAAAATGATCCCCCCAAAGGCTC
>NW_006494610.1:11286712-11289313 GCF_000325575.1 Pteropus alecto
TGTCGAATATTTTGTGCCAAGCCCTTCTGTCCTGATTTCTCTTGAGAAATCAGCTGCCAGTCTCATGGGTGCTCCCTTGTGTGTAACTAACTTTTTCTCCTGCTGCCTATAAGACTCTCTCTTTGTATTTAACCTTTGACATTTTAATTACGAATTGTCTTGGTGTGGGCCTCTTTGGGTTCCTGGTTTTGGGGACTCTGAGCTTTCTGGGGTTGTATGTCTATTTCTTTCACCAGGATGGGGAAGTTTTCCACTATTATTTCTTCAAATAGCTCTTCAACTTCTTTTCTTCTGGTACCCCTATGACATGGATATTTTTACATTTAATAGTGTCCCATAGGCTCCTTAAATTATTATTATAGTCTTGGCTTCTTTTTTCTTGCCATTCTAATTGAATGTTCTAGGCTTCTTCATCCTCTATTATAGGTCATTCGATCCTCTTCTTTATTCACTTTGTTTATTCTATTTAATATATTTTTCATCTGGATAATGTGTATTTCATTTCTGAATGGTTCCCTATTATAATTTCCATTTCCATTTTTATGTTTTTTATGTCTTTGTTGAAGTTCTCACTGATTTTATCTGCACTACCCAAAAGTTCACTGAGCATCTTTATAACCAGTGTTTTGAACTCTGCATCTATTAGATTGTTTGACTTATTTCTGAATCTCTGTTCTGTTCTTTCATATGGTTTCTGCTTCTTTGTTTTCCCTTTTCAGCTGCCTTTCTGTGTCTGTTTCCATGTATTAAACAAAGTTCTTAAGTCTTCCAGTCTTATTTCTGCAGATTTGTGAAGTAGGTGTCCAGTGGCACATTCCTGAGAGGGGTTCAGCTGCAGGCCAAGTTTAGCCCCAGCCTGTGCCCCTCTTGGGCCACCTGTTAAGATTCAGCAAGCAATCCACAGATGCTGTGCTTCTAGTTGCCTCAAAAGGCCATGCCAGAGGGGGAGGAAAAAAAAATGGCATAGATGATAGAGGCTCTGTTCATCTCCCTGGCGACCAAATCAAAGTTGTGACGGAAACAAGGAGCAGCAGCAAGGAAAATTCGCCTGGGATCTAGATGAACAAGCCATACAACTAGGGAGAAATCCAAGAAATCACCCTGCAACGACAGAAGGTGGGACAGGGCAAGGACACGGGGCTTCCCAGTCTTGAGCAGCTGAGTGAGATGGAGGCAGCGGCAGAAGCCTCTTAAAGGGGCCGCATCTGCGAGCGGATTTTCGCAGTGACAGACCTGCTCACTCTGAGCACCAGTGCAAGTTTGGCTGTGTGCGGGGGGCACCAGGGACTTACAAGGAGACATTGTCGGAGTGAGGGCCGAGGCGAAATTCGCTTTGTACAGAAGCGCTGGGGATATCCATTGTTCTCTGTTGAGCCCTCTCCACTCCCAGTGTGCAGACACAGCACCACCACAGCCGTGACATCATCAAACTGGATAACGGAGGTCACTCCGCTCAAAGGATTCCCTGAAACCCCACCTCCCCCAACTCGCGGCCCCACACAAGCCACATCCAGGTGTATCCTCAGTGGGTCAGGTGCTCCTTGCTGAGCAGCGCCTAGACTCACACTGGAGGCAGCTGGCCTCAGTTTCTGGTGTGGCCTTTTCAAGCAACTATAAGCACAGCATTCATGGATTGATTGCTGAATTTCAATAGGTAGCTCCAGAGGGGTACAGGCTTGGGATAAATTTGGCCTGCAGCTGAACCCCTCTCAAGACTGTGCCACTGGACACCTACTTCACAAATCCAAACTAATAAGACTGAGAGACTTAGGAGCTTTGCTTAGTACATGGAAATAGACACAAAAAGGCAGCCAGAATGAGAAGACAAAGAAGCAGAAACCAAATGAGAGAACAGAACA
This sequence comes from Pteropus alecto, assembly GCF_000325575.1. NCBI lineage: Eukaryota > Metazoa > Chordata > Mammalia > Chiroptera > Pteropodidae > Pteropus > Pteropus alecto. Next base: position 11,288,572 of record NW_006494610.1, read on the forward strand.
GAGATCCAGATATAATGGAATCAAGTAATCTAACAGATGCAGAGTTCAAAACACTGGTTATAAAGATGCTCAATGAACTTATGGGAAGTGTAGATAAATTCAGTGAGAGCTTCAACAAAGAGATAAAAAACAAAAATGGAAAATATAAAAGGGAACCAGTCTTAAATGAAGAACACATTATCTGAGTTGAGAAGTATATTAAATAGAATAAACAAAGGAGTAAACAAAGTGAATAAAAGGATCAAATACTCTATCTAGAGGATGGGAAAGCCAAGGACACGGAAGCAGAATAGCAAGAGATAAGATGCCAGGAGTATAAAAATAATCTAAGGAGCATATGGGACACTATTAAGGATCCAAATATCCATCTGATCAGTGTAACTGAAGAAAATCAAGATGTTGAACAGCTGTTGGAAGAAATAATGATGGAAAACTTCCCTAACCTGGTGAAGGAAATAGACATACAACCACAGGAAGCTAAGAGAATCCCAAAAACCAGGGATCCAAAGAGGCCCACACTAAGACACATCATCATTAAAATGCCAAAGTATAAATAGAAAGAATCTTAAAAGCAGTAAGAGAAAAACAGATAGTTACCTACAAGGGAACACCCATAAGACTGGCAGCTGATTTCTCAAAAGAAACTATGCAGGACAGAAGGACTTGGCAAAAAATATTCGACAGGATGAAGACCCAGGATCTACAACCAAGGATACTTTATCCAGCAAAGCTATCATTTAGA
>NW_006494610.1:11289561-11290807 GCF_000325575.1 Pteropus alecto
AGCCATAAAAAATGAAACCCTACATTTGCAATGATATGAATGGAACTAGAGGTTATGCTGAGTGAAATAAGTCAGAGAAAGATAAACACCATGTGATTTCACTTACATGTGGAATCTAAGGAATAAAAAGAACAAACTAAACAAAAACAGACTCACAAATATAGTGGACAATTTGGGGATGGACAGAGGGGAGAGGAGTTTCAGGGGCTGAGAGAATGAGGTGAAGGGTTAAAGAAGTACAAATTAGTAGCTGATGGATGGTCACAGGGATGGGGAGTACAGCGCAGAGAATGCAGTTAGCATTAATACGTTGGCTAGTTGGAGGGTCATAGAAAGGAGGGAGCAATTGGGATTATTTAACGAACTATAGAGATGTCTACCCAATGTATTGTATAGTTGAAACTGATTAAAATAAGTTAAAAAGAAAAAAAGGCCACACCAGAAACCGAGGTCACCTACCACCAATGTGAGTCTAGGCGCTGCTCATTAAGGGGCACCTGACTGACTGAGGACACACCTGGATGTAACTTGGGTGGGACCCCGAGTTGGTGAAGGTGGAGTTTCAGGGAATCTTCTGGGCAGAGGGACCTCTGTCATCTAGTCTGATGAGTCTCAGCAATGGTGGTGCTGAGTCCGCACACTGGAAGGAGGGAGGGCTCAGCAGAGGAAAAATGGATACCACTGGCACTTCTGTACAGATTGTGTCTTGTCTCCGGCCCTCACTCTGACAACTCAGTGTCTCCCCCATAAGTCCCTGGTGCCCCCTGCGCAGCTGAACCAGCACTGGTGCTCAAAGCAAGCTTGTCCGTCACCACAAAAGTCCGCTCACAGACACAACTCCTTTAAGAGGCGTCTGTAGCTGCCAGCTGCCGCAGCCTCTATCCCACTCAACTGCTCCAGACCAGGCAGCCTCACGTCCTTGCCTGCTCCTACCTCCTCCCATTGCAGGGTGATTTCTTATTTCTCTCCCTAGTTGTAGAACTTGTTCATTTAGATCCCAGGTGATTTTCCTTGCTGTTTGTTCCTTCTTTCTGTCACAACGTTGATTTGGTCACAAGAAGGATGAACAGAGCCTCTATCATCTATGCCATTTTTTCCTCTCTTGAATCTTTATTCTTTTAGTAAATGTTTATTGAGTCCCTGCCATGTGCTAATAGTGATCATGCTAAATTTTAAGTATACATGTACACAGTCCCAGCCTCATGGGATAGATATATCACACACAAAAATTTTTTATATATAATTA
>NW_006494610.1:11290850-11311363 GCF_000325575.1 Pteropus alecto
TATATATGTACTCTCTGATATGTTATAAGGGAAATAAACAGTTTTTTCTACATCAGTAGAAGCTACTTTAAATAGAACAGTCAGAAAAGGAATGAGAAGTGAAAAGTATTCTAGGCAGAGAGATTAGCTTGTGCAAAGGCGTTGGGTTTGTTTAAGGAACAAGAAGGGCATTAAGTTCAGTAAAGAAAAGATTTTTCTCTTTTGGCTAGAATAATGTATGTTACATAATAAGCGTGACAGAAATATTTGTGACTCAATGAATATCTGTATACATAGGATTTAATGAGTGTAAATTGAGGTTAGAGAAGTAAGCAAGGACTAGACCTTGCCAAGCTCTGTTAAAAATAGGACAATCTAATTTACATTTTATAATGATCACTCACAGCTGTATAAGGAATAATTTAGTGGATATCAAATATGGAAGAAGGGAAACCCAGGTACGTGGTACAGTGGATGTGGAGACACGTGGACCAAAAAATCACTAAATAACTGACTGTTAGAGCCAAAGTGAGTGTGTTTAACTTCTCCCCTGAGTCACCTCTTCAGCAGGTTAGCAAAGTGATTATGTCCAGTTTATCTTTGTACACCTAGGACTGCCACAGCCCCTTAACCCCTGGACCAAGCCTGGAAAGAAATTAACTTGTTGCTAAGAATTCAAACACTTTAAGTTATTTCAAAGTTTCTCCTGCATCTTTGTGTAACTAAGGAAATGACCATCTTAAATGAAGTCACAGGGGAGATCAAAAATGTGGATTATACTGTAAGGTAACTGACTTGTTCTTGAAAAAAGTCAGTGTATGGAAAAAAAGCCAGAGAAACATTTTGGCTCTCCAAACTATACACCATGAGTGCTACGCATACAGAAGCAAAAGCAAGAGAAAATTGTTTTAAAATATTGTTAAGCTAAATAAAGCCATAAATAAAACCAACGATTATTCTTATAGAAGTCTTGTCCCCCAGCCACCTCTAGCACTATTTTAAGAGGTAGTTTCTTTTCATGGAGACTATGTCTGTTATTCTAGGCAGTGACCCGCAAAGTTGAGCCCAAAGATTGGCAGAGAAGTGTCTGCGAAGCTGAGTTGTCATTAAGACAACATTCTCTTTTTCGCAAGATAAGCTAAAAATAAGCTGCAAGGCTGACAGTTGTTTTATAACATTGATTAGCACATAGGTTCTCAATGAATGGGAATTTGCTACCTCACAGAGTAGGCTGTTCCACTTTTGTATTGTCCTAGTTGTTAGAAAGTTATTTCTTTCACTGAGCTAAACATTTTCACCCTCTTCTTCCCATCCATTGTATGTCGTTTTACTTTCTAGAACCTTGGCAAATAAGGTAATCCCTTTTTTTGGAATTATAAGATTTATTTTGGAATGTTGCCAGGGCTAACTTTTACTCTTTTAATATGTTTCAAGAGAAAATGAAGGACTGTCAGGAGTTATATTTATTAGATGCAGTAGGCCATGCCTCATATTGAAGGCAAGTTTTGTCTCCGTATTTACTAGTCATTACAGCCCTTTTAATGAGGCAACTCAGTAGTCTATGCCTGCATAACTACCACAATTATTCTCCTTGATCTTTAAGGAATCCCAGCTTCTTTTAAGGTGAGCAGGCCTCTGCTGGAATAATAATAATAATAAAAACCACATTTATTAAAAGCCAGATGACCGCCTTATTCCCTTTCCCCTCCCCCATTTCTAAGCCATTTACATAACCAGTAAAATAGTGTCAAGATCTTTCCTTCAAGTTTTAGGACACCTATCCTCTCAATACCTTGTTCTAGGTATGACCTAGTGCTTCCCATTCCTGAGATACTCTCAGGTTCTGCAGAAAGAAGTGGCTGTCCCCTCGCCCACACTCTTCCTCTCTACTTATTCTATATCACACTGTCCCCTGCCCTCTTTCTTCAGTAGCTGTTCCTTCATCAGTTTTATAATCTAGAAATGTAATCTCTCAGCCATGGATGGCCTCCCTGCCATTCTCTTCATGTTGTGGTTTTATGCCTTTTTTAAAAAATTCCTTTATTATCATTGTAATCAGGCATCTTGAGGGAGAGGAAATAATATGCACTGTCTGTCAGCCAACTTGAACCAGAAACAGCAACACAACATGTATAGTCAATTGTACAAGCATATTAAAGAAATGTGGAAAACAGAAAAGTAAAAATCTATAATTGTACCACACTAACAAAATTCATTTATTTGTTTGTTTATACATTTATTCACTCAAGTCACTAGATATTTACTAATTTTTTTTTTTTTTAATGCCTACAGCACCTGGTCTTCCTAGGTGGTCTCCCATCCAACTACTAATCAGGCCCAACCCTGCTTAGCTTCCAAGATCAGATGGGATTGGTCGTGTTCAGGGTGGCATGGCCATAGACTACTAAATACTTATTATGGTCTAATCACCATGCCTCCAAGAGAATTAAAGTCTAGTAAGGGAATTGGAGCCAACTAGAAATAATCACTAATAATATTATAGTATGTTTTCATTGAATCCTAATGTTATAGTTTTTAATATATTGGAGTTACACTGTATTCAGTCTTATTTTATTTTTATTTAACTTACAGCACAGTGGGAGTGACAAAAGAGGGGCAAAGCTGTTTATTCTAGATTCTTGGCCATCAGGAATAAGGTTGTTATTTTTTTTTCTTTTTTTTATTAAATTTATTGGGGTGACATTGGTTAATAAAATCATATGGGTTTCAGATTATATTATTTTTAATCTGAGTCTGGAGTATACTACTGTTCTATAATTTATATAGCAGGCCTTGTTCCTTTTCTGCTTCACGGAGCCTGTCTCTAGCTGTTCTGTTTCTCCACCTTAAACTGAGTCATCAGCTGTGGGTAGATGGGTGCTCCTCACTGCCCAGCAGTCAGTAAGGGTGACAGCTGACAGAGCTCACTTTTACCAAAATGGCAGGTGGGGCAGAATAGGCATCCGTCTGGAGATAGGATCAGCTCTTGCACCCTGCTTCAGCTACTTCAGTCTCTTACAGATCAACCTGCATGGCGGATGACAGAGATCTCATGACCTAGTCCATAAAAGGCTGATCCTGTGCATGTTTTCTCATCTCCTAATTCAACTCTTCTTCCATAATTTCCCATAGTCCTTTTCTACCCCTTCCCCTTCCAGAATCCTGATTTTCACAAAAGACTGGTTTTTTTTCCTTAACGCCACCTCTCCCCTCAGAAAAAGTGAAAGTGTAGTCCATTTTATCCCTTATTTGTTGTACAAATTTTATAGCCTCAGGCTTCCATTTGAAGTCTATAGCTTTAGCCTTTTTTGCCTGGTTTCTGCTCTCTTTGTAGTTAAATCATATTTTACTATAACTAAATCATACTCCACTAATTTTTTTTACAATGTAATGGTTTTTAGTATATTTACAAAGCTATGCAACATCACCATAACCTAATTTTAGAATATTTTCCTCATCCCAGAAAGAAACAAACCACATAACCATTTGCAGTCACTCCCTATTTTCCCTACTCTCCTGCCAGCGCTAGTCAATCATTAGTCTACTCTCTGTCTCCATAGATTTGTCATTATTGCTGTTTGTAGAGGGGATAGGTATAGATGGGGAGAGAGGTGAGCTCTGGTCTGAAGGTGAGCTTCTGACTCTGTCTTCTATCTCCCAAATTTGAAGTTAAAACTTCTTGCCCCTTTGAATATTTTCTTCCAAGGATTTCTATCTGATCTCCAAAAGATATTCATATATATCTATAAACATATATATATGTATTATATGTATTATACACACACACACACACACACACACCTAAATTTGACCCCTTTTTTTTTTCTGAGCATCAGTGACCTTTGTAATTTCCTTCTTTCTTCAAAGAGCATTTTGTTCATTTTTATTTTTTTAAACTTGTGTCATAGCATTAACTGGAAGCTGAACTGGCAGCTCCTTGAAGGTAGGGCTTCCTTCCCAGTACTCTGGCAGACAATCAGTCAATGTTTACTAAGTGAAGCACTTCATTTCCCAAACCATATGGCATTCTGGTGGTTACAAATGTTCCCAGTCAACTCACACATAAAGCATTTAGCTACCTACAAACTAGGTATTAATCGGCACCAAAATCCTAGAACTCCAGGGAGGGCTAAGGTGACGTTATCGAGGGGCTAAATTTGATTTTATTTCACGTCTTTAATCTTATTTTTTGTGAATGAGTAACCTTAGAGCAAATACATGCATACACACCCACCTTGCCCTGAGTTATATTTCAAAGCCTTCTGTCTGAACTGACAATGAGGGCACCATGCCTCAAAACACTTTTCCCTGAGTCTGTTTCCTAGGTTTTTCAAATGAAGCAGCCAGTCCTGTATCTGGCTGATTTTAGGTACAATGTCTATAATACTCGATAACAGTGAATGGTGGGAGACAGTAGAATGAACCATGCGGAAATGGCTTGGAGGAAACACCCTTCTCTGCCATGTGCATAACTGGAATCAAACATGGGGAGGCAAAGAGAGGTGGGAGGTCAGTATAAAAAGCCTCTTTAATGGGTACTTTTTCCAACCATGGTATCTTGGCCTCCTCAGCATCCCCACCCCTCAGGAATCACCCTTTGTGATGTCTGAGCTACCCATAGCCACCATTGGCTGTGGGGAGTGACCTGATGACCAAACAAAGCTGAAGGGGTGTGACTCCTCATTGTCCTGGGGAGGGGAATATATACAGAGGACAGGACTCCTGGGGTAGACAACTGAGAGGCTTCACCATGAAAAAAATGACCAAGAAATCATGGGATCCACAAACCACAAGCTGCAAGCAGTGGAAGAAGAAGACCTGCTCTCAACCTGAATCAAGACGCAATAGCAAGGTCAGATGACCCTATCCAAGTTCCTCTTCTTCCCCATTTATGTCCTCTCCTGGCAGCCCTCGCCCCAAATAATCCCGCCTCTGCCTGGCACAAACCTCAGCTCCCCATTCCCATCCAGCCCCCATTTCTTCTCCCAACCCAATCCTCTTTGGGCTCACTTTGTTGCCTTACCAGGTTCTGAAGATAAATAAGAAGACAAAAAGATCATTTCACATGACTTCAAGGAAAAAATACTCTCCTAAAGTTATAACAACTTCAAAAAGGCAGAAGAGAGTGAGAAGAGCCAACAAGTTTCAGCCATTACCATAGTCTGAGCCAGAAACAGCTAGGCCAAGCCCAGCAGACACCATAGAACCCCACTACTCCAAGATAAGACCCCTGCAAACGGTACCCGCAGAGCAAGCTTCAGAGACCTCAGACAATCTGCTACATCTATATAGTCCTGGCTGCTGAAAAATAGACAACTGCATAGGGACTCAGATACTAACGCAGACCATGGAACACAAATGGTGGTTATTAAAAGAAAATCAATAAGGTGTGAGAAGACTCTCCAAAAATAAAATTAAGCTCTCTGCACAGAAATGAATTATGTTGCATTAATGTTTGAGACTGTCCCTCACAAGAGAGTGAAATGACACAGATAAGCTCCGAATCTTTGCTGCAAAGCAAGTCACCCCCACCACTCCTGTCTCCACCCCAACATCCACCTGAGGAGAGAATGTACGTGCAGCCTACCAGGGGTGGGAAGATATCATTTCTACCGGATTTCCCGGCTGTGGCAGACCAATTTAACAATTTTTTTACCTGGTACTAAACACTCATTTTTAAACATGAGTGAAATCACAACACAGCAGTGCCCATGTATACTCTAACAGGCTTAGAGGCAATGGAGAAGGGAAAAGGGAAAAAGAAAAAAAGAAAGGAAAGACTTCCGCAGGGAGTCTGACTTTCTCAGTCATGATGCAGAACTGAGCTGCTCTAGTCATGTGGGAGTAATTCAGGTGGAAGTTGAAGGCCCCTCAGCTTCACGGGCTCCCTCATCCTCCATTGACCTTGAGGAGAGTTGTAATAAAGGACGGAGCAGCACTAGGCCTCGGCACCAGAGGATAATTGTGTGGCCACATCAAGCAGAGATATTCGTCTCTTGTCTGATCCTGCCCAACTTTCCAGTGTCACCCTCCCGGTGAATTGTTCCTCCCCTTTAAAGCCTAGAGTGGAGCTCTCAGAGTCCCCCACAGAGGCAGAAATGTTTGGGATTCCAATATTTATAGGTTAGAACAATAGTTCTCAAAAAATTTGTTTTGTGTCTCTCCAAGAGAATTTGAAAAACTATGCACATTACGTAATTTAAAGTTGACATCCAAAATTTATCGTAAGTTTAAATATTTACTGAGAATGTAATTTCTTATTGTAAATATTGATATTTAAAACATTAGTCTTTTAAAATTTACAATTTGATGTATGTTTTTGGTCAAATAAGTTTCACTTTACTATGGAATGAGACCACTAGACAGGGTTACTATTTGGCCGTATTTTTCTCAAAAAAGCTTCGAATCTGCTCAAGAATTTGAATAAGCACATGGTTGAGACAGTTCTTTGCCATGCCATGTGAATGACATGATTTTTTTTTTTGCATATGCGGACAAGTGCCATTCTGACCTCTGTGCACTCTGTATGCCTGTGGGACACGTTAGTTGCATACTGCACCCCAGCAGTGCGGCAGATTGAACTGACTGCGGTTGTTTAGTAGTTTTCACTTAAAAATAAGATGTCTAGTGTTGTGTAGCATTTTTTGTGAACAGGATTGTCCTGACCATTTTTTGCTAGTGAAAAATGGAACACAGATATATTTATATAGATTTGCTGACATTTAAAATGCTCATGGCATATCCTTAAAAACAGTCTCTCCTATATCACCTTTTGCCTCACCATATCTTTTAATTAAATTTAAAACAAGTTCCTATTTTCTCTGGAAAGATGGATCCACAGGAAACTAATAGCATTTAGTTGCCTCTGGGAAGGGGAACGGAGTGGCTGGGACAGTGGGAGGAAAACATTTATTGTGTTATCCTCTTGTATCCATTGAATTTTAAGCCATGTGAATACATTGCATATTAAATTTTAAAATACAATTTTAAAAATAAGAGTTTAGTTAATTTTGTAATAACTTTAAAAAAACTTTGCTTGCCAGAATTGTAATAATAGGTAGTTATTTTGGTTTTTGATCATTAAAACATTTCTCTAGTTCTTAAAGATTTATCCAACAAGCATACACAATAATAACATAATGGCAACAAGAAAGTTACTGACACGAAGACATCGAAACAGTATAATGAAGCCAGATTAGCAAAAAGGTGCCCAAACAAGAAACTAAGACTCAGAGTATCCCAGCTTTTTATTTTAAGAAATGGAAACATTAAATGTCTAACCACTATGCTGTATACCTGGAATTAATGTAAAATAATATTGAATGTCAACTCTAATTGAAAAATAGAAATTAAAAAAAAAAGAAATGGAAAGATTAGTCAATGAATACCCATATTAACACTCTTCACCTAAATTTCACCAGTTAAATATGTTACAGATAAGGTACCATATTTGCTTTATCACTAATACATATTGGTGTTCATTAGGTCCAACAGATCCTAGTGCTGTCTGGAACTTTATTTTACCTTGTTAACAGCTTCATCAGGATGTCCTACCAGGACTTTGCCCTGTGAAACCCCACAGCATATTATTCTCCTATCACCAGAGCTATTGGTGATGGTGACCTCAAAGATACTGCAGACCTAAGGGTGCAACCCACGCTTACAATTTGGACCTGGACTTTTTTATAGTGAATGAAAATCAAGAGAACTTGGCATTAACTGAATTGAATTGATCATCAACTTTTGTTAGGTATATTGTAGGGAGGTGCTGTAGAACTGGAATAAAGAAAGAATTAAAGCTCCGTGGATGAGTTATATCTATTTATAATAAACTGATGATACAGTAAGTAAAATGTTTGAGTTCTATGAACCTTTATAGCAAACTAATCAAGCCCAAGGGGGGGATTGTGGGAACCTCTAATTTATAGCCAGTTGGTCAGAGGCACAAGTAACAACCAGAACTGGTGATTCTATCTGTGTGGGAAGTAATATTGCGGGACCGAGCCTTTAACTTTGTGGAATCTGATGTGCTGTCTCCAGGTGGATAGTGTCAGAATTAAGCTGAATTGTAGGACACCCAGCTGGTGTCTGAGAATTACTTGGTATGGGCGGGAAAACCCACACATTGTAATTGAGGTCAGGATCGTAATCAGATGGATGCAAGGGTTCAGGTGCCAGTTTCGGCTAACTTAAGCAAAGGGAAGTTTATCTTCTTCAGGGAACAAGAACACTTAAATGAGATTTCTGTTAGAATATCTAAGTTAAAAACAAATTATCAGGCTCATAGAAAAGCTTTAAAGCAACAGTGGTCACACTTTGTGGTTTCATCTTTCTCCCTCTGTATCTAAGTGGTACACAGTGTGAACTAGAGAATAAATATTTGTATCATGCTTTGCCCACCAAGATTTGTAAAAAGCATTAAATGCTTCAGAGACATTGGACAAAGGAGAATATTTAGTAGTTTGGGACCATTCTGGAGAGAATCAATATATCTCAGGGTGGGGATTCCTGGTGAATCCCAAGAGGCCGGAAAAGCTGCTCACCACGCAGCCTCCCGACTTACACACACGGAGGAATTACCCTGTTCAGGAGAGAAGAGACTTAATATCAGGGCTCCTTTCTGTTCTCACTAACCTGGGTTCCAAAGAAGGTTTCCAAATACACCATTTTTTCTTAAAAACATTCTTCATACTTGATCTGATGATTTTTACTTTTCAAATGCAATCCATCAAATGCCTTTTCTATTTTCTAAATTATTTCTATTTAAGTACAAAATTGAATTTAATTGTTTTAATAATCACATATGCAGAATTCCAGATTATAGATAGCTCCATTCATCAATTCTTAAAAGCTTTTTAGTTTAATGTTTTCACAATATTTAGTTCCTACTTTGTTGCTCTGGTTTTTTGTTTCGTGCTCTTAGTCCCCTGATTTAATTTTCTGTTTAACCTAAAACCCAGACTTGGGAAACATCTCTTCACATACTTGTCATTCATTGTTCATCCTGCCTCAATGCCTTGCATTTGACTGAACATGCCCAGTTCTTTTAACAATTTCTTAAAGATCTAATTTCATAAGCCTTTAATCAGTTGCTGTTCTCTGAACACTCTCCAAGTTTTTTCTCTTTATGGAGCATGGCATGTAAAATTAAATATAGTTTGTTCCAACTGAAGCCTGCCCAATGCCAAATAAATAAAAAATAATCGCTTCTCTACTTTTTCACGCATATGCCTTACTACAATACTATAAAATATTTGTCTATTATTTCAACATAGAAAAGACTCATCCAACTTATCATTAACCATAATCGTTGGGTCTCACGTGGCTTTGCTTCAGCTACGGCTGTCTTAGCCAGTATTTCCACGTTTGTTGCAGTTTGGTAGCATATTAAAAATTAAATTTTAAGTCCATAAAAGGATTTTCTTCACATTTTCCTTCAAAGATTGGTCCATGAACAATTGGTGTAAATGTGAATTTAGTGCTTGGGGTCTCCAGAACTAAAGCTTGAATGATTCTGAGTATTTTTGTGATACAAACTGGAGAGGATTCAGATGCTAGATAATGGGAGAGACTGCCAAAAACTGTGGAAGAAGCAGCCTGCTTTTGTTATACCCTGTCATCCTTCAGTTGTAAGCAACAGAAAGCAATTTGGGCTAACTTTAGCAAAGGGGAGTCTATTGGCAAAATATCAAAGGATTTTCAGGCTAGAGAATAATGCTTAGAGAGCAGCGAACACCAAGAATGCTCCAAAAAGCAGAAATCTCAGCATTTGTTCTTCCCTAGTCATTCACAGTTCTATACCCTGGGCACTGATCTTAGGCACTGGAGGGGTCCTAAAAGTGGTAAGACAAAACCAGTGTACTTCACAACATTACAGTCTAGGAGGAAAAGAAAGAGATACACAAATAATGAAATATAAAACTAAGTGTTGATTATGCCTTAAGTAAAATGTTCTAAAAGCTGACTTCCCAGTTGTCTCCTGGTTACAGACAAAATAGACTTCCCCATAACTCTTAGTGTAAACGTGGTTGCTGGTAAAGTGTATTTAGCCTATCTTTAACAATCTCTCATTTATCTTCTTCAACCTCTCCTCCACTCAGATTCCATGATATTTCCAGCTCGCTAAATGACAAAATGAAAAGCACCAATCCTTAAAGATGGTTTTATGACACATGGCTTTACAAATCCCTTGGGCTTTTAAAGGTGCCCTCAAAGCTTATGTTTTAACCTTGCTCTAGGAAATTCTCACTTTCAGAGAATAACTCATCTACATCATTTTTTTTTTTTTTTGGATGTCATCTCAGGCAGCACTTGCAACCTCAGTGAAATAACACATTGGTGTATCACATTTTGATATGAGGTGATCACAAGTAATCGTTCAGAGTGGAGGGGGGGTCTATTATTAAAAGGGAACTCAAAAACACGAAAATAATTAAGAACGGCAACAAAGATTGGCTATGGTTTACATATAACTCCCTGCATGCCAGTTGCAGTTTATCCCTTTCTCTCTCAGGAAGTCATACTGGAATGCATAAATATGTGTGTATATACGTACGCATACATAAATAAATCAAAAAGCAAAAATAAATACTCAATGATCATAATCTCTGCCACATAACACGTTCTTTTTCATACCGTGATAAAATATCCATAACATAAAATTTACCATTTTAACCATTTTTAAGTTTATAGTTCAGTGAAATCAAGTACATCCACATTGTTGTGCACTGTCACCACTATCCATCTCCCAAACTTTTATATCATTCCAAACTGAAATTCTGTCTTTTACTAATTAATTTTATCACATCCTTTGAGAAAATTTGAAATACTTTGGGAGGCTGAAAATGGGAGAATTTCTTTTCTACCTATCAATAGTTTTTGATTTGTTCAATTTCATATTCAATACCTATATAGGAAAAATGAATTAACAGAATTATCGATTTTTTTTTTGCATTATAGAATCTGAATTTGGGAGATACTTTTTAGACTGTTTAGGCATTGGACTTGTATGTACAGTAAAATTTCCAAAATAATTTGGGAGAGTAACATGGTGTTTTTTACTTTAATTTTTGCTAATGTAAGTACAATAGGGAAAAAAATGTTATTCATCACCACTGTTCACAAAAAGTACGTCTTAACACAAAAATAAATAGGAAAGTCATAAAGATGAATAAAAAGGAAATTTAATTAAACTGGATAAATTCAGCTTTATGAAAATGTTACTCACTGCATGTTTATTTTTCTGAATGTACCAGTGACTGATGGAAATTATAACGTAGAGAAACAATGCTGAGAGAGAACAAATGTATATTTGGTCTCCGTCAACCACCTTCCAGCAACATTCAGTGCTCGTATTCTGTCACATTCCACCAATTGGCAGTGGGCCTCTCATGGCTCACTTAGAAGGCTATATTTTCTCTAGGTTATATTTTATCAACGATCATCACTGGACTCTTTGAAAGTCTTGTGGGGGGCTACAAATCATACATTTCTTTAGTGAGAGGCCAGCACTAGCTGTAGCAGGAGATTGCTTTGCACATCTAATCTTCTATAGCTTTTGTCATAAAATTTCTCCAAATACCTATTTTAAGTATAAAATACAAGGTGATTTTATGGTTTTTAAAGCTCTCTACTCTCCCAATTCTTCATTTTCACCTAAATAGGCTGCCATTGTGATTTCTTAATAGGAAAACTGGTAGGTCTGAAATTATTGTGTAGCTCTCTAGACATGCACAGTCAAAAAATGATTTGTCTCTCATTTTCCTGCAGAAACAAGAATATATTTTTTAATCTCATGGTAGTTGTTGAGATGTGTGCTAGCTTGATGAACTTGTGCTGAATATGGAAATGCCTTTCCAGGCCAAGAAGTATCAAGGAAAATTATCACCTTAAAAAGTTAACTTAAAAATTGCAGTCTATGGCCATGCCACCCTGAACGTGCCCGATCTCATCTGATCTCAGAAGCTAAGCAGGGTCAGGCCTGGTTAGTACTTGGATGGGAGACCACCTAGGAAGACCAGGTGCTGTAGGCATTAAAAAAAAAAAAAAAAAAAATTGCAACAGCACTTGAATATCCTCAGGTATTACCAGTCTGAAGGTACAAAAGGGGAATAATATTAATAGTAATGATTCAAATCCCACTGATTCTTGCCCCTACTGATTCACAGAAGACATCAGCCCCATTTCAAAACTTCACACTCGTGTCTGGGAAGCCCCAGAGCACATTTGAAAAGTGCCCCCCAGAATTCTGGGAAGCTTTTCTGTGGCTCTGCCAGCAGACAAGGCTTCTGTGGGACCTGCCCCACAGTCAGCTGAGCCCCAGTGGGGGATGCAGTGTAGGCTTACAATAAATTTCCAGCTGCATGTATGGAAAACATGGTCATTTCTGTAAAGTTGCAGCCCCAGGTCTAAGATAACCAACCCATGTTTTTATTTTCATGTTAAGGTTTATTTCTGTTAAAACAAAACAAAACAAAAAACACTTCTTTGATTATCCATGACATTAAATGTGTGAAGATTACATTTGAAGTCAAGCATTTGAATTCACTCATTCCTTCAGTAAATATTTATGGAGTACTTGTATGTGCGGGGTAGTGTCCTCCTGCTGGGGATAAGTGATTAAATAACTAAGTCCGTGCCCTCAGGCCGAGTGACAATTAACCAATGAACATACAACATCTTGATTTCCATCAAGTTTTCTGAGATTCTGATCTAAAGAATTGCTACTTTTAATAGTACAAATCATTTGAGAAGATGGGAGTCAGTTATGTATTTTTCTTTTATGATTAAAGTAGATGTAAAAAGGAGTGGAGTTATGAGGGTAAAGATAAAAAGTGTTGCAATCTTCCTGCTAGATTTCAGATTGAGTTTCCTATTCTAATTGATGCCATTTATACTCCATGAAATTCCTTCCCTAGACCTTCCCCAGTACTTGACACTTTAGGACATTATAGACTAATTTACTTCCTAATACATTTTATGACATTTGGAAGCCCTCCAGTGGCCAAACACTATACCTGGGGAAAAAAAAAAAAAATCCTTCCATTATGGTGAAGTGTTTAGGTGTGAAATATACTTATTTTTGCAACATACTTTGAAATGTATCAAAACATAAGATGGATTGATGTGCAAAGAGAATAATGCATAGATGTTTAGATATGTGATAAAGCAAATATTACAATGTTAATTGTAGAATTCAGGTGACAGGTATATAGGGTCATTGTATCATTCTTTCAACTTCTCTGCGTTCGAACATTTTTATAATTAAATATTGAATAAAAATCTCTGTGCTAGAATCTGAAGATTTTATCTTTTAGTTCACATTATTGAATTAAAATTTTGTTAAGACAACATTTAAACTATCAATAAAATTGTCTTTATTAATGGACATGGATTAATTTTTCTTAACATGAATTTTTAAATGTTTAAAAAGCACCTCTGTGTATCTTTTTAAAAAGTTTATACAACAAAAATATGAAATAGCTAAGTGATTCCTTTGTTTAAAAAAAGGTTTATCTTCCTAGAATATTTATTTTACATACTCAGAAAGTTATTAACAAGTTAACCAGATTCACTTTTTAAAAAAAAAAAATCTTGTTTAACAATTGCCAACAATACTTTTTCATAGAAGAGATGCATTGGTCAGAGTTTAATGTAGGGAACAAAATCCACTCTTAAGTAATTTAAGCCAAAAAGGTTTTATTGCATGGTATATTAATAAATGGTTAGCAGGGTTAAAGAAACAGCCTATAAGCTGAGCTTTAGAAGTGACTCATAAATCCATGCTATGGAACTGGACTGTCAAAAGACTGCTGCTCATGCCTCCATAATTAGGAAGCCAGTTGCTGAATGGGTAAGACACCCCTAGAGGCACATCAGCTTTACTATTAATACACTCCACCAAGAAGGATGCCTCATAACCTGCCTTTCCCCGACTCACTTTTGGATTCTTCACTATACACAAGTGCTTCTAGTTGGTAGAATGTAAATCACATTCATAAACATAGCTGCAAGGAAGTTTGAGAAATACATTTTCAGCCTTCCAGAAACTAAAGCCCAAGAAGGCATGTTAAGAGGAGGATGGCTTTAGATGAAAGGCTACTGAAAACTCTTTAATGAATAGATCAGGCTGACAGTACCTGAATACACTGATCAACATTGCCACTGAGATTAGCAGACATTATGACTCTTCTGATGGGTGTAATGATAAGTAGATGGCAGCATCTACGAAGCATTCTTGCCCAAAACATCAAATCTGAATCCAAGAAAGCCTCCAGGTCAAAACACCAAGTTTATAAGAAACAGAGGGATAGAGGCACATGTTAACACTACCACAGGGATGCAATCAGCAAAATTGAGATCATGGGAAACTCTACAAGAAAAATGACACTTTCTTCAACGAATAAATGGCGAGAACAAAAAAGGGAAGGAAACCTAAAATTAAAAGATTTAAGAGACTTATCAAGTAAATGCAGTGTATGAATCTTGATTCAAACAAACCAATTGTCAGAAACATTTCATGAGACTCTAAGAGAAATTTAAACACATATTTGGATAATTGATCATATTAAAGAATTGTTAATTGTTTAGATGTGATAATAGTATTGTGATTATGTCACCAATCACTTCAATCACTTTCACAATAAACTGATTTTCAGATTGTTGTACATTGTTTCATAATTTATGGCTCTGGGTTTTATACTGACGAGAAAGTTTATTCTGCTACACATTTTACATATGTTAAATAATGTGATCCTTGTAACAATCTGTGAAAAAGGTAAATTATAGTGTTCATTAAGGGAAACATCTATTATAGCCTTTCTGGAAGTGGATAAAAACAAATGTCTATTTAAAAGTACACCTGGTATGTCTAGGAAGGAGCAAAGAGGCAGGCAGTCTTTCAGGGAAGGAACATCATCAGGCATCTTAGCTAATTAATAGGTAAGGTAAATTATTAGATAATATCTCCTTTCAAGAAAACACATTTGTTGGACTGCATTAGGAATAAGATTAGGACGGAAAGTGTTTTCAAAATGTTCTTTTGTCCCTGAAACCATGACAGGGAAGCTATTGTCTCATTTTAAAGATGAGGAAAAACCCACAGCACACCCCTAGCCAGCTTGGTATAAGTGTAAGAAGCACATTGAGAGGCTTGTTGTTATCAGACACACCTGAGAGCATGACACCTAGGCCATCACTGCCTCCCAAACTAATTGGCTGCAATCTCGAATTTGCAGTTCTCCCTCCTTAGTCCATGCATTCTATAATTTTGTTCTTGGAGGTGAAAAAAATCTCAGATATTACAGTGGTTTGTGCCCATCTAAACCTCAACCCTACCCATCAAAATCCTATTCTTTATGCCTGTCACTAGGGAGAATTTAAATTTAATTTAAATTTTCCCCTTGTGTATGTGTGCCCAGGGGTAGAATGAGAAATGAAAAAAAAAAAGTTTCAGAAACACTGGCTTGGCCAAAATATGTTTTATCTAGAATGTAGTGATATTTTCATTTATTAAGTTTATTGGGGTAACATTGGTTAATACAATTATATAATTTTCAGTTGTACATTATAATTTGACATCCATATATTCTGTTGTGTTTGCCACCCAAAGTCCAGTTTTCTTCAGCTACCACATATTTGATTCTCTTTACCCACTTCGCCTTTCCCCTACCCCCTTATATTTGTAATGATAAATAAATGGCAGCATCTACGTCTACCTCCCCTCTCCTTGCCCACCTCTTACCCTCTTTTAACCACTAGTCCATTGTCCATGTCCCTGAGTCTCAGAATACAGTGATTTTTAAATCGTGTTTTAACATTCTTGAAAATGGATATCATTACATTTACTTTTTAAATTAATTTTAAAAACAAATAGTTTTAAAGCTCATATAGGTTCTTTTCTCCCCCAGATTTCAAATGGCTTATAAAGTCGAAATGTTATCTCATTTTTTCTAAAAATGACCCACCAAATGCCACTTTTTTCAAGGAAAATTGTGGCATCTCTTTCTAATGGAAAACTGGTAATTAGTTGATTAAAGGGATGATTGGATCACTTCCTTGGAGAACTGCAGCCACAGTTGACTTGAGCTATCTACAGACAGTGAGTTTATTAACTGGTAATTGCTGGTCTCTGCTAAACTGTGTGCTTCATAAACAACCTTAAAACCCGTTGGTAACTGTTTAGAATCAGTGTCCTATACTTCTAGATTCTGTCCCTGCCCCACTTTGCTTATATGGAATTGCTGTAGAACTTCCTACCTTGAACCGAAGATAGGAGATTCTTATTCTTTACCCTGAAACTGACACTCCCCTGAGGCAATACCAGAAATGTCAATTCTGCTTGCCTCTAAAGTTTATATGACAAATTCAGTCTGGAAAAGGTGCTCTCTTCACCCTGACTGAATGCCACCGCTGTTCAGATGAGTTCATTGCAACTAATGTGCATCTAAAGCCCACATTGTAAGCAGAAAATTGGGTTAGGCATTCAAGAAGCTTGTAAGCTAATGTGGAAGATATATTTTATAAATAAGTAATTTTAAATGATGTGAAAAAATTGCTTCACATTCTAGAGCTAAGGAGACTTTATGGAAGGAGCAGTTGATTCTGCCAGAAGGGAGTGCTATATTGAGAAGTAGGGAGGCTTTATGAAGAAAGTTCTACTGGTGCAAAGACTTTGAAAGGTATGTAACTCCACTTTTGCATTTGAAGAAGGTGGCAAGAATGTTCTATGAAAGTGTGGGTGCTGGGTGGGACCAAATAAACAAAGCACAAAGGTGAAAATTTTCAAGACATATTTGAGGGCTATAGCCGAGGGTTAGGGCAGAGTGGCCAGTGGTAGCAGATGAGCCACATCATGGATCTCCAATGACATGAAAAGACATCCCTACTCTCACGGCTACTTCCCTGGGAAGAATTACTGAAACGGAGCTGTTAATATGCATACTACCCCAACTCAATTTCTGCCTCCTCCCCCACCTCCATCCAGCAGAGAGGGATCAAAATTTCCTTGCATTGTAATCTTGCACAAGTTAACCTCTCTCTGTACTCTGATTTCCTCATCTATAAAATGGAGATTAAATAAGCCACTTACAATGGTATGTAGACATGGTGCCATATGAGTGTTCATTACATATATGATTTGTAGACAATGGTTATAGCACTACTTATCAGGAATTCTCTAATAATTGTTTTGAGGCATAGACAAACAGGGAAGGATTTTAGATCTGGGCTAATTCCCAGCCACAGTGTAAGACTCTTCACATGAAAAATTATTATGTTTATCAGAAACATGGCAGAATGAGAGACATCCCCAGATCCCTCCCTTTGAAACAACAATAAACTGAACATCTAAAACTCAACAAAAAACACCCAAACTGCACATCAGCACATCTGAGCATGAGATCTGCACATAAGAGCTACCACAGGTCAGAACCCTGGGAGTCAGATGGTAGACACGGAGAACCAGAGAAGCTGCCGCTTTCACGCAGAGCTCCCTGCAGGAGGAGGGAGTGGGGAGAAGGTGAGCTGGGTTCCCTGAATAGCCCTGCCTTGGAGAGCTGTGAACTCCATGCGGCCCACAGCAGTGCCCAGGGATCAGGGCATAAAGCAGAGAAGTCGGGACTGCAGAGAAGCGAAGATGACAGAGAAACAACATGATTATTACCAGCAGAGGATGAAAAACATGAGGCTGAGCTGCAGCACCCATCCCCAACCTAAAGGGCCCCTCTCCCCAATCCTCCAAGACCCAACACCGCGGAGCCCCAGGGGAATCTGAGCAAACACTATCAAAACCACTGCTAACACTGACAGCGACTGAGACTGAGGGTAGCGAGCATGATTGAATACCTATAAGAAAAAGTAGGCATTATTAAGACTTCATATAAACCAGAATCCAAGAGGCTTAGATGCCACTTACTGGAAACCAAAAGAAAAACACCTTCTTTGCAAAAGGCTAAAGAGGGACCTTTATATAATAAATACTCTTTCTGGAAAAAAAAAAGTAGAATACTTTTTTTTCCATTATTGTAGAATACTTTTACCTCCATTATTGCCCAGGTGGTAATAGTCCATTAAACACCATGAACAAGGTGACAAGGCAGCTCAGAAAGAAAGAGAAAAATCTCCAGAAAATAAGCTTACAGACATAGAAATATGCAATTTATGAAGTCCAGCTGATCATAACACCTATGTCTGATAATTGAAAAGACAACTAGATGAGCAGAGCAAGGAGATCGAAACCCTCAAAAAGAACCAAATAGAACTTCTGGAGAGGAAGAACATACTGAAAGAGATGAAAAATGATACAGCAAGCTTGAGAAATAGAGTCGACCAAATAGAGGAAAGGATCAGTGACATTGAAGACAGAAATCTAGAAATAAATCAGGAGGAAGAAGAGAGAAACCAAAGAATGAAAAATAATGAAAGATAAATACAGGAACTAGGTGATACCATCATGAGAGGAAACAAGAATAATGGGCATTTTTGAAGGGGAGGTAAAGGAGCAAGGATTAGAAAGCATTTTCAGACAAATAGTTGACGAGAATTTCCCAAATCTAAGGAATGAGCTGAAGCTTGGAATTCAAGAAGTCAATAGAACACCCAATTATCTCAACCCAAAAAGTCCTTCTCCAAGACACATCGTATCAAAATTCAATGACAAAGACAGAATTCTCAGGGCAGCCAGGGAAAAGAAGACGGTAACTTATAAAGGAAAACCCATTAGATTATCATCGGACTTCTCAGCACAAACCTTACAAGCCAGAAAAGGAGTGGAATCAAATATTCAAACTATTTAAATGAAAGGAACTACCAGCCAAGAATAATGTCTCCAGCTAAGCTCTCCTTTAGAGATGAAGGAGAAATAAAGACATTTCCAAACATATAAGGAGAAATAAAGACATTTCCAAACATATTACAGGAAATACTGAAAGGGGTCAGCTCACGTAAAAGAAAATGACAAAAATATATATAACTAGGAGTAAGGCAACTATCAGGTAGATAGAAGCAGAGGAGTGCAACCCTTATTAAGAACGGGGCATTTTAAGCTTAAACAATAAGAAGAGATTTGCTATAGCAAGATAGTAATGAATGTTTAGTGTATATATGGACGAATTGAGACAACAATGACAGAAAAGGAGAGGATTCAAAGATTCAAATTCAGAGCCAACCCTACCTAAAACACCATGTATATTTTCTTATTCAAGAAACATGTCTTCTCAAGTTCCAGAGGAAGATGGCAGACTAGGTAAAAGCAGGGTTCGTCTCCTCCTAGGTCTGCATTGAAATTACAACCAAATTATAAATTAATCAACATGGAGAATCACCTGAAGTCCAGCTGATCATAACACCTATATTTGATAATATAAATGAGCCACATCGAAGCAACGGGAACGTCCAGGCACAGAAGTTGTAGCAAAATTGTGGCTGTGTTGGCCAGATGGACCTTGTCTCCCTGAGATCCCACTTCACTCAAGCAACAAAGTGCCTGCAGCCCATTGACAAGCAGCCTCTTGTGCCCTGCTTGGCTCTGGGGTTGTGCAGTCAGCACAGGCAACAGACCTTGGCTAGCACAGTGAGCGCATTTTGAGGAAAACACTTATGGACAGACTACTGCTGCCTGTTACAAGCTGCAATATCTCTTGAGGGGATTGCAAGGATCTGTATTGGCCTGATGGTCCTTGACTCCCTGAGCTCCTGCCCCATCCAATGCACAAAGTACCTGCTGCACATTGATAGGCAGCTGCCCCTGCCCTGGGGTAGCACATTTAGGCCCAGGGTGGGCAGCAGCTGACCTTGCTACTAGTAGAAACTTGTACAGAAAGCCACAGAGACAGTGTTGGCATGTAAGCTGACACTGCAGTAGCAGGGGGAAATTTACTCAATAGACCTAGGAGGCTCCCAGGGTCCCTCCACCAACCAACACGCATATCACTCAGAGGCTCATCTAGTTTCAGAGACCTATAGGCAACTGACAAGCAGTGTCAGGCCTTGAAGAGCACTGGTCCCTCTGAAAAACTGCCATAGGTCAGGGAGAGGGTATAACCAACCTCTGCCTATGGCATTGTCTCTTCCACTTACTTATAGATCTAGCATAGGCAACAACCATCTGCAGATTGTTTTGTAGTTCTCACCAGGTAGCCCTGAGCAATCAAACACAGCAGCTGACCTTGGACTAGGGGGAGCCCCTCCCAAGGAACCACAAAACCAACGCACCCAGAGGCTGGCACCAGATCACAATGGAGCAACTCCTGACTAGTCGCATTAGTGATACACACAAAGGGTGGTTGCAACAAGTATACAGGCCTGCTAGGGCAAATCCCACTCAGTGGGGTCATCCCCCATGCAACAATTCCTACCCTGTAGGTGCAACCAGTTCCCACAATATTCAGCCTGAGTGTTAATCCCATCCACTGATCTACTAACAATAAAGGTTTGGTGATAATGGAAGATCACACACAACCCACACAAAGATCACATCTAGAGCCCCCAGCATAAAGGATGAGGTAGAGTGCACCACTGGGCCACACAGGACACCT
>NW_006494611.1:0-7813 GCF_000325575.1 Pteropus alecto
GAAAATCCACCATATACATATATATGCATATAGAGTCAACCACTGCAGGGAAACCTTATTTTTGTCTTTTTACAAACAAAAAGGGGCATAGTTGGGGATGCCAAGTTCAGTCTGAGGTTCTTAACAATACACGAGGTTCTTCACAATACACAGAGTATGTGAAAAGCCCCTGTCAGCAAATGATCAGTGAGCTCCTATGATTTAAAATATGGGCCTTTAGTTGACAATGGGGAGTCCATCTCAGCAGATAATTAAGCCAAAGGAATTCTCTGAGATACCCCCTTGTCCCAGACATCCCACTGCTCAAGGCTTCAGTCCGAAGAGTCTTGAGTAACAACGCTGAGACACTAGAGTAATACTTTGAAGCCCTGAAATTTTCTGTGCATATTGATGACCAACACTCAATGGATAAACCAATGACTATGAGCAAAGGTCTTGAATAACACACTAGACATTATAAAACTCAAAATGAAATTTAAGATTAAGTTCAAATTTTCTTGGAAAGATGATAAAGACAAAAAAAAAGAAAAAACAAATTATAGAACTAGGAAATCCATTTTATATAAAAGAGATATCCAAATTATATAAACATATAATATCAACAACTATTTTTATAAAAACAGCAGGAGGAGCAGAAGTAACACTCAATAACAGTGAAAACCCTTCAAGTAATTGAAAAAGAAATTGTCTCAAGAAAAATTGTTATTTAAAATCACCCAATGAGTTTTAAGAAAGGTTCTATTGTTGGATAATCAATTATCTCATAGAAAGTAAAAGTTCTCTGTTCAAAAAAAGGTAGAGAAAAAAAACAGGGATTAGAAAACATGCTGAAGAAAGCAAAGGCTGGAACCAGCAAAATAGAGAAAACAAGGTAGCTAAAAAGTAAGAGAGGAGGAAAGACCTCAAATAGGTATTTAGGAAGTAAAATGATATATCTTCCATAATATAGCTTTCCTCTATTTCCCCATTAAAATTTTAATAAAACATATTATTCACTATTACTTGGGGGTATACTTGGTATTAAGACACCATATATTATGCTCATGTTCTGCCTCAGAGTTAGTGTGAGGCAAGAATGGAGGCTTCCCATGGTAACTAAGTCACATCTAAACTTCCCACAAGGAACTTTCTTGCTCTAAAGAAAAACTTCGGTCTAAAAATTCAAAATCAACATCATATTTGTGATAAACTAATTGAAAAGAACAACATATGTAGACTAATTCCTTTGCAATTTTCAACCTCTCAAGAGAAAGAATACTGTAAACTTTGAAAGAAAAAAAATATGTATCAGATTGACCTCACTATAAGTCATAATTGTCTGAAAAAAAAGCCTAATGGGAGTGTTGGCCTCAAAAATAGACTTTGACTAGAATGAAAAAGATATGGACATTTCTACGTATTTGGGGAAAGAAGTGATCTTAGAGATAATGTTATGTCATGTAAGAGGGTGTGATTAAAAAGCTGAAAAGAAAAAAAGAAACATGAGCTTTGATTGTACATTAACATAAGAAAATGAGGACCATTTAAGGATTATGAAGAGGAAGTGAAATGAAGGCAGTAGTTTTGCAAGATTAAGCTGCAAAGGATAGACAGATGTAAGTAAAACATGAGGCCCAAAGGGTTAGGAGAATGCAAAGAGTTAAAGCATGAGGTAATGAGAGCCTAAACCAAGATGGTGACAATGGGGGTATTTAAAAAGACATACAGGTGAAATCATTTTGACATAAGATTTGTTGGGGCTTAGTGTTAATATATGCTGACATATGGGAATAGAGAGAAGACACCAGTTTTAGGAAATACAGGGAAGGGATAGGAAAGCTAATATGTGGTTGGACTATAAATTCTGACTCGAAGCTGAACTCAAATTTGTGCACTTAAAATAAGATGCTTCAAAAACGCCAAGCTCAGTAAACTAACAACAAAAATATCCAATAGCAAGTCCTTGAATTATTCATAGTAGAGATATCTAACCATTTTGTAATAATTATATTTGAGAAAGCCAGTAACTGGAAGGAAAAATGACAATATGTTTACAGAAAAATAAAAGGCGGTAAATGATCATCTCTAAATGAATGGGCAAATAGTTAAGGGTATATGAGCGCATGAAAGTTATACAGCCACGAATTACATGGAAGAAGATGTCAGAACAAGGAATTAGTAGTAATATAGGAGAAGAGTCAGAGCCATGGCTTCATAATCTGTGAAAAGAATTTGAGTTGCCAGCAGAATTCTTCCTGAGTTACCTAGATTGAGGTTTCCCACAGAGGTGACCTGAAACCAGCAACTTTGATCAGGCTGTGGCAAGTGGAAATTAAAGACATTCTGAATACTAAAATTACCATCTTCATGTTCATGGAGAGGAGTGTGGGAGGTCAGGACTATAAAAGGAAGTGATTTAGGCAGTCTACCATTGTAAATTTCAGTTGGCAGGTAAGAGAGAAGGAACTAAAGACAATGCTAAGGTTTAAACATAAATGACTGGGAGAATAATGATGTCATTAACATAAATATCAAACTCCAGAAGGAAGTTTGGTTTGGAGACGACCAAGAGTTTAATTGAAACCTGCTAAATGTGAAATAGAAGCAGGATGATATTAGTCTGGACAAAGGTGATCCTGCTTTATAAGACTGTCACATTCTAGGAAGCCATATGGAGAAAAGGGAAGAAAGGAGGCCATGACACAGAAGTGGCACACATCTCTTCCCTTCACATTCTTTTGGCTAAAACTTAAGTCACATGGCTAAAGTTAGCTGAAATGTAGGCTATAGTTGAGTATTCATGTGTATAACTAAAAATTCTATTATAATGGAAGACAAAGAGGACAAACTGCCACTGTCAGTGAATTTCCTTCAACTTCAGTTTTAGATGACTATTCTCTATATTCCCAAAGAAACTGGTTATATTTACCATATTGACCTGAATTATTTTGTTTAAACATTTCCCTTTCAGACTATCGGCACCTTGAAGATATGGACTATGACTTCCAAAGACTGTATCTAGTACTAACATATGCTGAATAAATAAATAATATTTGATGAATGAATGAAAGAGATAACTTTAAAAGTAGGTACAGTATTAGTATAACTTTTGTAATTTAAGTGATAAAGGATGAAAAATTATTTCCTCTAGTGAATATAAAATGTTCTGACATATTTCAGATACCAAAAAAGTTTCTGTTTTGAAATTTCCTTGTTAGCACTGTGATTTAGAAGAGGAAGAAAACAGTTTCAAAGGAGAAAACATCTAAATGAATTGATTAAAACAAGAAGTAAGAAAAGTACAGGTTGGTGAATATCTATCATGTAGATACACACAGTAAAAACCTATGTCTGTGACTCACAATTTTATTCACCTTTTACTAAAAGCTGTCCCATCCCTGGACATTCCAAACCAGGACATTCCCTTAGACTGAATTTGGAAAATATGGTTTAAGGGTTATTTATTTATTCAGATATTTATTTAGTCACTGAATGAATTTTTTTACTGAATGATGCACCACAAAATATATATTTCTGGTAGGTTAAAATATAGGTTTCAACTGAAAGGACCTCTGTAGTAAAAGCTGCTTTCACCTATGATCCTAAGTTGCCTTAAAATCAGGAGCTATTTCTAGGTAAACAACTAGTATAGCCAGTACTTGGTTTTCAGATATTTCTTGCTAGTTTGGAAAAATATACCCTGAAGTCAAGGACTTTAAAACCAACTTGGAGCCCCAGGGGAGAGGCAAAACTGGATTAAAGTCTGAGCCCTTCAGGAAAAAAAAGTAGTCTTCTGCAGTCAGTTGATGTCATGCTGTACAATGAACAAAAACAAAATCTATGTGTAAAAATAAGCACTGGTACTAGTACTGTACTGTAAAATTTATAGCAGCCAAAATCATACCTAATGTTGAAATATTAGTCATTCTCATAAAAATCCAGAACAAAGATGTTCTGGAAGTTCTGAAAAGCACACTAAGAAATTAGAAGAAAGTACCAAGAATATAATTAATTACAGAAAATATGATTATATATTCAGAAATTCCAGAAAATAATTAATGTCAAAATTAATGTCATAAAAAGACTAAATAAGTCTCTCCATATAAGTATATATACATATATTATATATTTTTACAACAAACCAGCAATAATTAGTTATAAAATATAATAGAAACAAGATTCTTCACATTACAGTAAATAAAACAAATCAAAACTATTTAATATAATATCTAGGAGCAACTTTAATGTGACATACAAGATCTACACAAAAGAATATGGGAAACAAACGAGCAAGAGGGGAAAATATATCTTATTCAATATATCTCAAATATGAATTTAGATATTGGCTATTATAGATATTATAGAGATCAATTCTTCAGGTTTAGTATAGTTTAATATAATTCTGTCAAACTCTCAATATTGAAGATATAATTCTAATAAGTCAATAAAAATATAAAATAAAAATTAGGCAAATTTTGGGTTGTAGAAGATCTTTCCAAACACAATTATCAAAAACAGAACACATAAAAAAGATTAAAATGTAACAATTCCATACAAAATATACATATATAATAGCAAAGTACAAATTGAAAAATCTTCAACATTTATAACAGACAAAAGACAACATATTCTTATGGAAGATTTTGCTAATGCCTATTTAACATCTATTTTATGCTTTTTTGCTTTAAGAGCCCATATTGTGTTTGGGGCAGCCATGTGCCCAAGTATTTCCTTTACTCTTGTAGTTAGAGATTACTGCGTAGCCAATGAGATACAAGCAAAATTTCCTGGGTTGGGTTTCTAGGAAAACTAAATTTTCCTTATCAAAAGAAAGAGTCTAGGTTGACATGAACCTTTTGCCATCCAGTCTCCCTCTCTTCCTTCCTGAAATATGGATCTGATACCAGAAGGTGAAATAACTACCTTTTGACCATAAGAAATGTCACACACTAGTAAGAGTGAAACACCAAGAAAGAAGGAGGCTAGTTCCTAGAGTGCCTCCGCCAGCCCTGGAATTCCACCACTGAATTTATTATGTAAGAAAAAATACTCTTATTTGGTTAAGGCATCCTATCTGGTTTCTATTACATGCACTTAAGCTTTTAAAAAGTTAATATTTTAAAAACAACAACTTTTTTTAAAAAAAAGATAAATACCCTGTTAAGGAACAAAAATGAATTAAACACACAAAATATAATTTTAAAACTACAAAACCCAAATATGAAAAAGTACTGAAAATCATTAACAAAAAATTTTTAAACAAGCTTCCATTATTAAAAGATCAAGATGCATAGATTTAAAAACAAAAGGCAATATTCAGTGTGGTGGTAGATGTAGAAACTATCATACATGGCTGGTGAGAGTGTAAATTAAAACCTTTCATAAGGCATCTTCATTATATCTCATTATACATTGAAATATGTATATTCTTTGTAAAATGTAAAACATAAAGCTATAAAACTTCTAAAAGAAAACATAAAAGAAAATCTGTGTGACCCTGGGTTAGGCAATGACTGTTTAGATACAACTCTAAAAGCACACTTCAAAAAGAAAAAAAAATGATAAGTTGTACTTTATCCACATTAAAACCTTTTTGGTCTGTGAAAGACACCATTAAAAGAATGAAAAGTCATGTGACAGGCCATGAGAAAATATGTACAGATCACATATCTGAGACAGATGTTTCCAAAACATATAAAGAATTCAACTAAGCAGTAAGAAAACTAACAGTCCAAAAAATAATAATAATAATATCAAAAATATATGAATGGCTGACGAACATATGAAAAGATACTCAATATCATCACTAATTAGGGAAATGCAAATCAAAATTACAAAGATATCAGTATGTACCTTTTAGAATGGCTACAATTACGAAACAAAACCAAACAGCAAAAATATCAGCTGCTAATAAGGATACAGAACAACAAGAACTCTCATTCATTTAAAGTAAGAATGCAAAATGGTGGAGTCACTTTGGAAAATTGTTTCTTGCACAATTAAACATACACTTACCATTACTCTGAAATCTCAAGCATATTGAGAATAAATGAAATAGAACTGTGTACGACAAAATGGATAAATCTCACAAACATAAAGTTAAGGGAGATAAGCCAGACACAAAAGAGTATGTATTGTATGAGTCCATTTATGTAAAGTTCTAAAATAGGCAAAACTAATCTATGGTGTTAGACTGGTTATGCTCTGGGGTATAGGTAGTTATTTAGTCACAGGGAGTGGATTTATAAGATTTCTGGAGTACTAGTAATGTTTTGCTTCTTGATCTAGAGACTGGTTACATGACTATGATCACTTTGTGAGAACACAAGCTGTACATATATAATTTATAAACTTTTTTGTAAGTATGTCCTTCTTCAATAAAAAGTTTACCAAGAGGAAGAGAAGATTGGTTAAATCGCCATATATTCATGTAATAAAACATTCTTCAACCATTAAAAATATCACAATATGCTATTAATATGAAAATATAAGTTATAGAATAATGTAGTATAATGCTATTTTATAAAAAGTTAAAAAGTAAATACATAAAGAAAGACTTAAAACACTATAAACTGAGATGTTAATTTTGGCTGGGTCATGGGTACTTTGTGTTCTTTGCACTAGCACTCATTATTTAATTCTTTTGTGATAAGCATATATTAATTTTACATAATAAAAAAATTTTAAGTCACTTGGAAAAAGTTTAAAAGGGGCTCTTAACTACAAGATATCAAATGTGATATAATAATTAATGTATAAGTAGATATATAAATAAGTTGAAGAGAATAGATAATTCAGCAGATAGAACTTTTAATATGAAAGTAGTGCTACAAATATGAATAAAAGGAAGGATACTTCATCCATAGCACCAAGAGAATACTTTGGGGAAAAAAATAAATTTAGGTTTACATGTTATGTAAAGGGATAAATTCTTCAAAAATCTGTAAATAAATGTTCAAAACAATCAAGCAATGAAAATATAGGTCAATACAGGTAACTATCATTCCTTGATTGTAAGCCACTTTATAAAAAAGACTATATAGGTTTGACTACATTAAATGAAAGGCTCTTGTACTTCAAAAGAATTTACTACCAAGATTAAACATAAATGATAAACTAGGGAGAATGTTTGGTATAAGTATGGCATATGAAGGGCATGTACAGTTGATATTTAATGTCTCAGAAAAATATAAGAAATTCATATAGATGTCAACTGGAAAGTAAGAAAAGAAGATGAAAGTGATGAACCACAGAAAATGTAAACATCTAATAAACACAAGATGATGGCTACATGAATCATACACTATACCTCCCCAAAATTAATGCAATGAACAAAACTAAGCAAAAGAAAAATGGCAAGAAGGAACCTGTTTTCAGTACCAGCAACCCAACAAACAAACAAAAAGAATTAGACAAGCACTTCTGCTTCTGGCCAAGGAATAAGAGGGATCACATTTGTCCTAACACCTGGAACAATTAAAAACAGGACAAAATATATGAAACAATGGTATTTGTGACATCTGTTATCAGACAATAAAAGATAGTGCTTCTAGAAAAATGGAAAATAAATGAGATGAACTCTAAAACTGTTCTAGTGTACTGTTTTGAGAGAATTCCCAGGCTACTATTCAGCAAGGCAAAGTCCATAGGCCTCCACAATCGAGATTTAGCTGCTATTCTGGTGAATCTAAAGAAGCCAGAGTTCTCAAGACATAAAGTACCATTAAGGAGACAGCTGCACAGAGATTTCCAGAGATCTTCAGAGGATCTACTCTGAGTCTTCACCTGTGGCCTAATTGGTACATGCTTAGAAGGAAACTACTTGAGGCCAGGG
>NW_006494611.1:8114-40913 GCF_000325575.1 Pteropus alecto
ATAAAAAAGAACCTCAGGAGCTCACAGGGTTGGAGTAGTTCTTGTTCCCAACTATCAGAGTCAAAAAAAAAATTTATAATTCATGGAGCATCCATCAGGGTACTCAAAAGGTTTATGCCTCAGTAGTGGGAAAAATTACACTTAGACTAAACACTGCTGTTTAGTCTAACAAAGCTTAAATGCAAAACCGAGAGGGAATTCCACTGTTTCCAAGGACCTCGACCATATCCTCAGAACAAGGTTCAAGAATACGTCTAAGAATACAAAAATATGTAACATTCAATAGGTAAAACTGACAATGTCAATTCATTAAAAAATCATCAGGCATGCAAAAAAAAGTAGAAAAATACAACCCATATCAATCAAAACCAGTCCAGGAATAATGACACTCAAAGTAAAATTAGCAGACAAGGGCATCGAAATGGTTATTATGACTCTATTCCATATGTTCAAGAAATTAGAATAAAAATGAATACATTAATACATTAATCAATAACATATATAAAATATTCACTAGGAACAGACTGACATTGCAAAAAGAAAAAATAGTGAACCTAAATACATAGCAAAAGATATCATCCAAAATTAAACACAGCAAGAATAAAAACAAAGGGAACAGAGAATCAATAAGTGAGGAACATAAAAAATATTCAAAAAGATAATGATTGAAAAATTTCCAAATATGATCAACACTATAAACCCAGAGATCTAAGAAGCTCAATGTGCCCAAAGCAAAAGAAATGCGCAGAAACTACACCGAGTCACAGCATTTAAAAAAATTGATTAAAATTAATGATAAGAGCTGCCAGAGGGGGAAAAAAGATACATGACATAGGAAGGAAAAATATAATGACAGAAGATTTCTCACGATAAATATATAAGCCAGAAGAGAATGGAGCAATTATCTTTAGGATAATGAAAGGAAAAAAGTCATCCAAAGCCTCTATTTTCAGGAGGCGGGGGAAATCTTTCAAAAATGAAGACAAAATAAAGGCTTTTTCAGACATACAAAAGCTGAAAGAATTCATCTGCAATAAACCAATAATGCAAGAAATATAAAAAGAAGTTCTTTAGGCAGAAGGAAAATGATGCCCATGGAAATAAGGCACAAAAGATTTGCACAAAAGAATGAAGATCACTGGAAATGGTAACTATGTGGGTAAATACACAAGAAATTTTCCTTATTATTTAAATCTTTTTAAAAGTTAACCAATTCTTTAAAGCAAAAATAATAAAAATATATTTTAGGATTTATAACATGTGTACAAGTAAAACATACAACAATAACACAAAGGCATAGGGGAAAGATAAAAGTTTACTGTTGTAAAGTTCTTATACTACACATGAAGTGATATGATATTACCTTATGGCACACTGTGATAAGTGAAGGTTGTATATTATAAATCCAAAAGCAACTACTAAAATAAAGGAACAAAGCTTTATAGAACTACATCAATAAAGGAGATAAAATAAAATCATAAAAACACTATTTAAAAGAGGAAGAAAAAGAGGAAAAGAAGAACAGATGGATAAATAAAAAATAAACAGCAAGATAGCAGATTTAAATCCAACCATATTAATAATTGCATTAAATGTAAATGATCTAAATAGCTCAAATATAAGTCAGAGACTGGAAGTTTAAATTTAAAAAGCAAGATCCAACTGTATAAGGCCTATAAGAAAACACTTAAAAAAAAAAAGACACAAAAAGGTAACAGTAAAAGAATGGGAAAAAATATCAAAAGAAACTAAAGTGTCTATATTCATATCATAGAAAGTAGATTTCAGAAAACGGGAGACTAATAGGAACAAAAAGCATCATCTCATAATGATAAAAGGATCAATTAATCAAGACGAAAACATTTATGCACACCCCAAAAATGCATTTATCAAAATCTAATGGTACTACTAGGAGAAACAGAAAATCCACAATTATAGCTAGAAATTATTCTCAATAAATAGAACAAGTGAGCAGAACATCAATAATGATATTTAAGACTTAAATAATGCTACCAATCAACTTGACCTTACTGATATTTATACAGCATTCTATTCAATAACAGTAGAATACATATTCTTTTCAAGTGTACCTGAACATTTATTGATAAACCATATTCTAAATTATAAAGTAAGTCTCAATAAATTTAAAAGGATTCAAGACTTACAAAATTTGTTCTCTGGCCACAACGAAATTAACCAATAACAGATCAATGGAAAACTCTAATATTTAAGAATAAAATATTACATTTCTAAATCACCCATGGATCAAAGAAATAAGCAAAAGAGAAATTATAAAATATTTCACACTGAATGAAAATGGAAGTTCACCAAAAATTGTAGAATACAGCTAAAAGAGTTATTAAAGAGAAATTTATAACACTAAATACATATGGGGGAAAGAAGAAAAGTCTGAAATTAATGAACTTATCTTTCACATTAAGAATCTTATTTTAAAAAAAGAGAAAAATTAATGCAAAAAAAGCAGAAAAAAAGAAATACTAAAGAGATCAGAGGAGAAATCAATGAAATACAAATTCAGAAAGATAATATTAAAAATCAATTAAAGCAAAAGCTGATTCTTTAAGAATATCAATAAAATAGATAAACCTCTAGTCAGATTACTCAGGAAAGAAAAAAAGGAGACACAAATTATCAATATCAGGAATTTTATATGAAGGTGACATTATTATAAATTCTGCAAATATTAAAAAGGGAAATGGGACAATACTATTTTGAACAACTTTATTCTAATAAATTCAACAATTTAGATGAAATGGACAAATTCCTTGAAAACCACACACTACAAAAGCTCATTCAAGAATAAAAAGATAATCTGAATAGCCCAATAGCTTTTAAAGAAATTGGATTTGTAGTTAAAACCTTAATGAACAAAAACAAAATAAACTCTCCATGTCTATATTACTTCACTGTTAAAGTCTACCAAACATTTAAAAAATAGTACCAATTCTACACAAAGTCTTCCAGAATTTGAAGAGGAGAAAACATTTCCAATTCATTTTATAGGGCCAATATTACCCTGATACCACGACCAAAGAATATTTTGAAAAAGAAAAAGAAAAAAGAAAACTGTAGACCAATATTCTCCCCAAAACATAGATGCAAAACATTTCAACAAAACTTTAACAGTCAAATCCAACAACATATAAAATGCATAAAAAGGACAAATATATAATTTGATAATTTGTTTTACTCAATAATACAAGGTTAGTTTAACATTCAAAAAGTAATGTAATTCACCATATTAACAGACTAAAAAAAAAAACATATAATATCAATAGATGCAGACAAGATGTAGAAAATACTCAGTAAAGTAGAAATAGAAAGAAACTTACTTAACCTGATAAAGAACATCTACTTAAAACGACAGAGAACATTATTCTTAATGGTAAAGACTGAAAGTCTTCTGTTTAAGAATAAGAGCAAGGTAAAAATGTTTAGTCTCACCACTTCCACTGTACATTTTACTGGAGGTTCTAGCCAGTGCAATAAGGCATGAAAAATGAATTAAAAACACCTAGACTGGAAATAAAGAAAATAAACTGATTGTTTATATAGGAAACTGTATACAAACTATCAAAACTTATTCTATAATTAAATGAGTTTAGTAAAGTTCCATAATACATGATCGATATACAATAATCAATTGTATGTACTATGTACATACAGTTTATTTCTATGTACTAGAAATAAAATTAAAAATCAATTTATACCATTTATAACAGCATAAAATATATGATATTAAGGATAAATGAAGCTCACAGAATATATGAAAGACGTTTATACTGAAAATCACAAACACTGCTGAGAAATTAAAGAAAGCCTAAATAAAAGGAGAGATATACTATCTTTATGATCTAGAAGATTCCTTAAAAGTGATGTCTAATCAGTTTCTAATTCCCTCTTCCCATTCTCCCAATACCTCTTTTATAATTTATTATGAAAACCAATTCAAAAGAAAGGGGAATAGTTTCATGAATCTCCATATACTCATTACGCAGTTTCAACTATTATAAACTGTAGTTTATAATTCTAGTTTTATCTATAGTACTCACCACTTCCCTAAGAGACATAAGATTATTTTCAGGTTAACCCCTGGTATAATATCATTTCATCTATAAAAATATAAAGATAAGATCTTTTTAAAAACATAATCACAACAAAAATTCACCTTAAAACATTGACCATAATTTCCTAATATGAACAAAGAGATCGTCAGTGTTTCAGTTTTCAAAATTATCTTATAAACTCTCTTCTGCAGTCCGTTTAAGATAAAGTCTATATTTTAAATTGCTTGTTATGTATCTTAAATAGGGTGATTTTAGAATTTATTGTCCAAACGGGGACACATCTGAGAGTAAAAGGGAGCATCATTAATAATTATTCCAGAAAATAAGCATAAACCAAGATAATCACAGGCAAGCTGAATTGTGTGATCACCATTTCTTATATCTGTTTTTATCTATACGATTCCACTTCCTTTTTAACCCCACTCCTTCCCTCACATCCAAATGGCAGTGTTATTTGTTGAAGAAACCAGTCCCTCTGTTCTAATTTCCCACAGTCCGGGTTTTGCCTATTAAATCTAGTAGGTCCAGAAGTTAATTCCGATGCTGCTCTTCTTTTTTTACATGAACACTTCATAGGAGATATTCTTTTCTCTCTTAATCCTATGCCAGTCTTTTCACTCAGCCCCCAAAGAAATCTGCTCCTGTCAAGGTACTTTTAACTCCTTAACTCTATTGCTAAATCCAGTCCTCATCTTATTTGACCCATCAGCTGATTACTTGCTTCTGATTGATGACCTTTTTTCACTTGTTTTTTAAAACTCATCCTTTGTTTGTCCTCCAGCTTCACTGATCCCTCCTTCTTAGTCTCTTTTTCCAAGTTCTCTTCTCTCAGGCTTCTTAATGTTGGAATACCCCCAGGGCTCAATCATTGGCCTCTCCTCTTTCTACATTCATTTCATGCTCTCATCTAGACACCTGGCTTTAAAAGCCATCTATATGCTAACAACTTGCAGCTCAGTGCTTCTCCAGAACTTTAGACTTGTATATCCTACTGCCTATTCAAATCTCCACTCTGATGTCTAACAGTTATATCAAATTTTTCATAACCAAGACTAAAATTCCTGATATCCCCATTAAAACATATCCTTCTTCAATCTTTTCCATCTCATTTGATGACAACCCATCTTTTCCAGTTGCTCAGTCCTAAAAACTTACAGTCATTTTTAACACCTCTCTCTCATATCCCACATCAAATTCATCAGGAAATCTTGTTGGATTTACCTGCAAAATATATCTAAAATCTGACAACTTTGCATCACCTTTACCACTATCACCCTGGTCTAAATCTCCATTATCTCTCACCTAGATTACTACAAGTCCTCCTAATTGGTCTCCCCATTGTACGCTATTTTTTAATTTTTAACAACTTTATTGGGAGTATAATCGACATACAATAAACTGTACATATTTAAAGTATACAGTTTAATACATTTTTATGTATGTATGCATCAGTGAAACCATCACAACAAAGATGTGAGTATATCCTTCAGGCCCGTAAGTTTTCTCATGACTCTGTAATTCTCCTTCTCATTTTCCCCACTCTTTATTGCCAAGTAATCACTGATCCGCTTTCTATCACTATAGATTGCATTTTCTAGGGTTTTATTGTAATGGAATCATACAGTATATACTCTGTTTTTGTCTGACGTCTTTCACTCAGCAAAATTATTTTGAAATTCATCCATGTTGTTACATATATCAACAGTTCATTAGTTTTTATTGTTCAGTATGATTATATTGTGTAGATCTACCACTGATTGTTTATCCATTCACCTGTTTATGTACATTTGATTTTCAGATCTTGGCTATTACAAATAAAGCTGCTGTAAACATGTGCGTACATGTTTATCTGGATGGCTATATATTTCCTTTTCTCTTGGATAATTACCAAAGAGTGGCTGGCTCAAATAGTAGGTATATGTTTAGTTTTTTAAGTAACTGTCAAACTGTTTTCTATTCAAACTGTTATATGGTTTTACATTCCCACCAGCAATGTATAAGGAATTCCCGTTCTTCCTGCCAACACTTGGTATTTAGTTTTAGCTATTCTAATAGATGTGTACTGATATCTTGTGGTTTTAATTTGCATTTCCCTGATGGTTAATAATGTTGAGCATCTTTCATGTTTTTATTTGCCATCCACATATTGTCTTTGATGAAGTGTTAAGATCTTTTGGCCATTTTTGTTGAGTTTGTTTTCTTATTGTTGAATATGGAGAGTTTTTTAAATGTCTGACTATAAATCTTTTATCAGATATACACTTTATGTGGATTTTCTTCCAGTCTATATCTTGTTTGGTTTTTTTTTTCTTAATATTATTTTTTAGAGAGCAAAAGTTTAAAATTTTTATGAAGTCTAGTTTATTTTTTGCTTTAGTGGAGACTGTGCCTTTAGTGTCATATCTAAGAAATCTTTAGTTAACCCAGGGTTACAAAATTTTCCTCCTATTTTTTTTCTTCTAGAAGTTTTATAGTTCTAGGCTTTACTTTAGATCTATGATCTATCTGAATTTTTATATATGGTGAGAATATCATGTATGTTATGTTTAGTTTATTTGCATATGGATATCTGGTTTTACAACCATTTGTTAAAAAGCTTTTCTTTCTCCTTTGTTAAAGGGCTTTGCACTTTTATCAAAAATCATTTGTCTATATATGTGTGGTTTTATTGCTCGATTCTCAGTTCTGTTCCATTGATCTTTTTGCCTATCTTCCCCATTGTACTCTTACCTCTGGTATTTATTAAATAGCAGCCAAAGTGATCCTTTTAAAACGTATGTCATATTATGTCACTCCTTCATTCAAAACTATCCAATGGTTCCTCTTTTCATTCAGAGTAAAAGCCAAAGTTTTTACAATGTCCCACAAGGCTCTGCATTGTCTTTCATGTTAAGTCTGACCTTTCCTCATACACTGCTCCTCACTCATTCACTCATTCACTCTGTTATAACCACACAGGGTTTCTTGCTGTAGCTCAAACACATCAAATATATTCTCATTCGAAAGACATTTACTCTAGATGTTCTTTTGTCTGGAACATTTCTCTCCCTGTCTACTTGGGTAACTCTCTCATCTCCTCAATGAAACCTACCCTGCCCTCCTTTTTTATATTGTAATCTGGACCTTTACTTCCCCAGCAGCCCTGGGCCCCCTTAATTTGTTTCACTTTCAGTTTATACAGAGCATTTACATCATCTAGCTTCTTATATAATTTACTTATTATTATGTTTATTGTTTACTGTGTATTCCCTCTCAATAGAACATAAGCTCTTCAAAGGCAGTAATCTTTGTTTTCTTCCTTGATGTCTCCCAAGGTCCATGAACAACCTAGTCAATGATAAGCCTTCTATGTAGTTAATCAAATGTTTGCTTAATTAATGTTAAATGAACTAAAGATCACTCTTACTACTGTGTGAATACTGGGTTTCAATGGGGCCAGTATTTAGGAGTTACTGCAATGGCGAGAGACACTGGTAATCTGCTCTAGGGTGGCAGTAGTAGTAGATGAAAAGAAGTGACACAATAGAAATGTAGATAACTATAATGATAGATGAAATGAGAGGATATGAGGTGGGAGAAGGGGAATAATCAAGAACAATCCTTAGATTTCCTGGATGAGAAACCGGGTGGATAATTATGTTATGAAATGGTTAAGAAGAGAGGAAAACAGATTAGGGTATGAATAAAGAGTTCATATTAGATGGTGTTTGAAATGCCTATGAGTCATCTAAGAGACAACTTCAAAGTAGTTAGATAGGAGAGTCAAAATCAAAGTCCTTGCCTATGTTTAAAAATATTGAAATTATTAATATATGAATAGAATTTAAATCTACAAGAATGGGCAGATGAGAGGATAGATATATTTTAACCACTTCTTGAAGAGGTTCTTACTCTGGTCCTTGAATTGGGGTAAGGGATATCAAGAAGAAGCAGTCAGTGGGGTGGAAGAAAAGCAAGAGGAAATAGCATGGTAAAAGCCAAGAGACAAAAATGTTTCAAGAAGCTGTCAAGTGTGCACTGGCTTTAGTGATACAGACATCATTGGTGGATGCAGTCTCAGTGGAGTGGTGAGGGTGGAAGCCAAATTATGTTCCATTACACTGTGATGCCTCCTTATAACTTTATAGCGGGATGTAAAATTCCTATAATCTTCCTATCAAATCACATCAACTCAATCACACACTTAACCACTCAAGGGTAACAAAATATAAGAAGTGGTAGACAATAGCAAGTAGATATGTTGGGCTAGTAGTAATACCAAGTGGTACCATCTTAGCATCATAGATTCTAAGGAGTTTGGAAAGAATATAGAAAGAACATCCCAGAGAGAGAGAAAAATGCATGGCATGCACATCTAATCTAATCAATCACAGTGCTTCTTTCTCATAAGCTTGGCTAGTTTCACAGGCCCACAGCACTCAAGGCAGCCCTAACTAGTTGATCATACTTGTCATGAGAATTGAACCTGTTCACCATCCCTATCCCAAGTCCCATCTCCTTGTCTAATCCTATTTACTTCACCTCTATAAGACCACAAGCAGTCATTTAGCTTCTGCTTCAACAGGGGTAGGGAACTCCTATCTTCTTTTGAGCTTAAGCCAAAAGCTGTTTCCACTACTTTCCACTCCTTAGAAGTAATTGAGACTCAAAGAGCCTCCATAATCT
This sequence comes from Pteropus alecto, assembly GCF_000325575.1. Lineage (NCBI taxonomy): Eukaryota > Metazoa > Chordata > Mammalia > Chiroptera > Pteropodidae > Pteropus > Pteropus alecto. Next base: position 16,868 of record NW_006494611.1, read on the forward strand.
TTTTGTCCCAAATGTCAACCTTTCAGATATTTGAAGAAAGCTATTATGTTTCCCTAGAATTTTCTCCTCTCCAATAGAAACAGCTTTAGCATCTTTATCAAAGGACCTAATGTTACATACCACCACATTCACCTTTCCCTGCCCTCCCATTTGCCTGAAAAAACATACACACCTCCACCATCATGCTTTATATGCTCAGACTGAATAAGAAAACAGGAATACTGGCCCTAAACAACAAACAGAGAAACATATCTAGATCTAACTTATGTGTAGTCCCAGCTACCAGATGCTAGAAGTTTTCCCCCAAGGGCAGGAAGGGAGTAAGAACAAGTCTAAAGTGCTCCATGGGGATAAAAGGAGATCATGCAAAGCAGGCATACATTCCAGCTTTTGGAGCTTTGGCAGCCTAACTACTGAGTGGAACAGATGATACATTCCAGGACGTTTTTCCCTTGGGCCATGTGAATTTTCAGATTAAAATATTTAGCAGAATAAAAATAGGTTCTGAATAAAATTACAGCATATTGAAGATGAATAAATTTTGCTCTAATAGCCTAATAAAACAGACTGCATTATCTTTTAGTCAGTTTTTACATATGGGAAACATTATCAACCCCCCTCCCTCAAGTATTTTGGAAAAAAAAAATTACTTGATTTTCCAGGTTTCTTATGAGTTAATTTATTAGAGCAATATGAGAAATTAATCAAAGTGAAAGCATTATATTTTATTTCCAAATAAATTTTAAATTCCTTAAGGGCAAGGCCCATTTTTTTGCTTTCTTGTATTTCATCCAGTGCTTGGACTATAAAGAATATTCGAATTATGTGCTTATTAACATAAAAATAATGAATAAATGAAACATTTTATAAGCATAGGAAATGTCTTAAATTTTGGGTTAGTCTTCAGTGTATTTATTAATGGGTCTGCAGAAACAACCAAAAATTTCAAATTGTTCTTCGGAGATTGATCTCTTTTGTGTATCCCACTGATAATCACAAGCAGCTTATATAAATCATATTAAAAAACATTGAGGCCTTCCATTTGCACAAGACAAGATCTTATTTCTTTTTTTTTTCCTTAATCTTGTCTTCTCTTCCTTGTCTTTGCTAGTAACTTTTTAAGATAATCAGCAGTTTCTCTTAAATAGAATTCTATTACTCAGAAATCCGATCTCTTAATGTTTTAGTTAGTTTGAGCTGAGCGTTTCCAAACCTTGCTTTTTTTCCTTTTTCTTTATTCAATGTGTAACCCCATTGTTTCAGTTTCTAGTAAGTCTTGTCACTTCCACTAATAAGAAAGAATGGAATCATACTGTCTAAAATCCTATATCTCATGAGGAACAAGTCGACTGGCCATACATAAAACTTTACATTCACAAAGCTTCTTGAATAAAAAGTTGTCAAAATAACTTTAGCAGTGGTTGAATAATTTGAAAAATTAAATTAAAATACTTCCCAGAGGTGAGTTTAGGAAATTTGGGCTTTAATTTTTCTGAGAGAAATACTTATCAAAATGAAAAATCTTTAGGATAAAGGCATGTCAAAAAATATGGGCAAGAAACTAGGGGATGATTTGTTAATAGTCTTAAGAACAAAGGGATACAGAGCAAAGGATGCTATTACTTTTCGAGTAAATAACATTTGAACTTTACTTACATGAATTGCTACATTCTCTTATCTTGGCCAGAAGATGCTTGTAATAGCATGTGCTATTATGTTCTTTCATGCTGCAAAGAGAGAGATACTTGGTCAGTTGGACATATCTTCAATCTTATGTTACTCCAGTGTTATCACTTTTTTCATGATAATCCTCATAATGCTGTGCGTGTGTGTGTGTTCATGTGTTTGTATATGCACTTATCCATTTGCATGTGCCCTTGTGAGAGGTGTGATTTTTTTGATTCTTTATTAACCAAAGATCATGCCTTTTCCTTAAAGGTAAACCAAAGAGAAATCATAACATTTTCATGCTGCAAAGTTCCCCAGAGATCATATAGTTCAACGTCTTCATTTTACAGATAAAGTAACTGAGGCCCAGAGGTTAAATGATGAGGCAACTACTATAGAGTGCAATTTAAATGGTCCTGTAAGCCTCAAAATAGCTCATTCACTGGCCTGCAATGACCCTTGTCCTCTTCTACCTGGTCTAAAATTCCCATCTGTTTCACGATGCATGGCATCTAAGTACTTATATCAATTAATCAATAAGAATTAGGAAAATGGAATCATTGTTCTTTTATGGGATTCTTAAAATTGGAGCTGTGATGAAGAAAAATTAAGCACAATTTGTCTTTGATATCCCTTTTGATCTCTTTCTTACCCTTTTGTTTTTTTTATTTTACAGCCTCAGAGGATTCTTTAGCTTCTGAAGTCTGCTCACAGCAGTGACCCAGATCTTTCTACATTACCTTACTTACTATCCAAACTTATTTGACTTGTGTTTTATCAATCTATGTAACCAAACCCTGCTATAGTAGACTGCAAACTAGAGGCCTTGACAACTGCAAAGAGAAATTCTTCTGTGTTATTTGCAAGGATTCTAGTTAAGGAGCATTTTAGTTCTTCATTTCAAAAAAAGCTTATGAACTTTTTCTCTGGCTAATCTAATGGTCTTTATTTTAGAGTACCGATATGTCATTCATCTTTCCCAATATTATGTTTGGTTTGGTTTGGTTCTTTAAGGTCAGCTGAAGTTTCTTGACCTTAATAAGGTAGACAATTATACTCACCTAGTAAAAGTGACAAAAGCAATATAATAATAACACATTTACTGAATACTTACTATGTATCATATGGCTAAACAAATACTTTACATGCTTTGTCTCATGTAATCATTTCAAAAACACTTTGACCTATATGCTATCAACTTATCTTGTTTTGTTGATGTGGAAACTGCTGGGTATGTGATCTTGGAAAACTTACTTACCTTTCCAGATTTCCCTAAAATGGGAATGATAATTCCAACTCACTGAGGGTTTAATGAAATAAACCACATAAGATGTTTATCACAGTGTCTGACTTATAGTAAGTGCTCCATAAATATTAGCATTTATTGAAAAATTTGTCCTAAGTCATACTAGCTAGTAAGTAGTAGAGCCAGCAATCAAAGCCAGTTAGCCTCCAGAGATATACTCTACTGTCTCTAAAATGGTATGCATAAAACACTTATAAATGATGCTTATTATCAAACATGATTTGCCTAGATTCTGAGGCATGAAAACAGCTATCTACTTACAGTTTGCTTTTCCCAAATGAACTTTAAGTCTGATCTCTTAAAATTTTATTTTCGGCTTTGCTATCTCCTTTAACAAATTAAAAATTCTGCAGCAGTAGTCTTACATTTATTTAACATTCACTGTAAATGCTGACACACAGATGCTGTCAATGAAAAACTTAAGTTCAAGATAAAATTAACAAAGGCATAAATTTATAGCAGGAAATTCATCTTTCTTTTCAGCAGAGTTTCAAAAGTTTTATAGAGGAAATACTAAGAATCTCTGATTGACAAGTGTTATATTAAGGTGGGATTCTTAGAAGTAGGGGGGACTTTCTAATTGGTCTTCAGATAAATTGACAGTCCTTGGTTGGCTGCAATAAGGCAAGCAAAGGTTTAGGGATGTTTCCATAAGAGGAAGGAATCATTTGATGTTCTAGGCAGAGGACTATTAGTGGCCTGGCATTTTTTGGAACAAGTAGGGTTAATGATGGTTGTTTGGCAAATCATTCTTAATATTCTCAAGTGATCCTCTTCAGAACCCTGTGAGGAAGACAGGTAGCCATTACCACTCCCTCCATTGCCAGTAAAGAAAGAGTAACTGATGAATTAAAGTTTCCCAAGGCGACACAGCTATAAAAATGAAGAACCTGGACTAGAATCTAGGTTTTTGCTTTCTGTGGTCATTGTTCTTTCCACCAAGTCACATTGATTCCATACCTCTTTTGCCAAGGTAGACATGTTTTCATTTAAAACAAAACAAAACAAAACAAAACAGAAATTCTTTAATACGAATGAGAAAGATATTTTCACCATGTACTAGAGAAATTATTTGGAAATCATTTCATTTTCACTGTCAATTAAAGGGAGTTTACTTTCCGAAGATGAAAGTCTCGTGTAGTGTTATTTAAAAGTTTTTCCTGTCGACCTCTGAAGAAAAGATTTTCTAATCTGATCTTTTTCCTCCCCTAAATATTTCTTAAAACCATGTACAAACTGAACAAGCACTATCCATTTAAAAATATTTTTTTTTATGTATCAGATGTATTTTTCTTATCTTTAATCTTTTCTAAGGCTTATTCTGCACTTGTTTCCTCTTTGACAGCTAAAGCTATTGAGTGAGAAGAACTCTTTCTTGTAACTTGTGAAGTGGTCAGTTAAACACATTGGGCCTTTTTTCCTCTACATACAATCTCTTCTCTATTTTTTAAAGTCTTGCCACTAGCAATTTCTCCTTACTCAAAAATATCATGACATAGTGGAGAGCCCTGAGTGGATTAAAGTCATTTAGGTGCCTGAGCAACAGAGGAAGCACTAGGAGACTTGCATAAATGGTTTTAATGGGAGAAGAGAAAGGACCAACAAGTTGCCTGCTCCTGAGGCAGTGCTTCCTTGACTACTGAGAGAAACAAACTAGGCACTGAGGCCAAGACATTCCAAAAAGGGAATATGACTGCCAGGAAATGCTTTGATTTCAAGCTAAAAGTTTTGTGGGTTAAGGAAGCAAAATGAAGGATTAGAGAGGAAGGTAATGGATTGTCCCTTAAACATTTATCTCTATACTTTTTTTCTAAATTATCAAATTTAAATAGTGGTGGTTTAACATTATTTGAGCTCAACCACTCAAAAGCAAAACTTACTTTTTATAAAAAATAAAAATTCACATAAAAATAATAATTAAACCATGGAGGTACAAGAAAAACACTACCACTTACAAATCTTGGAGAATGGTTCTATAACTTAAGCCTTTCCTTTTGGAACCAACAGCAGTAGCAGCTACTGTTACCTGGTGGAAGTATACTTAGGTAGCAAAATAATCCCTTCTAGAATATACAATCTAAAAGTGAAGACATGAAGTGATGTCTAATGAATTGCCAAGATATGTTGTTTTTTCATGGGTTGAATGCTGATGTGCTTATCTGAGATCACCCTTCATTTCCTCCACTGACCCCACCACACCCCACCAAATTAGTTAAATCTGAGAGCATCATTGTAATAAGCTAAGCTAAAGTTTCAAGTATGTTTGCTTGACTGAAGTAAAAACTCTACAAAGTAATTTGAGGGTCAATTTGTAGAGCAGTTAATTGGATCATTAAACAACTACCTAATATAATTACTACAAAAACTCAATTAACAGAAATGTGAAATGGATGATTTCATGATTTCATCCATATTGCAACTAAACTGAATAGGCCATTTGGCCAACAGTGATTGTACATTAAGACAAACAAGAAAGTAATGAATATTGAACTCATCTTTGAAGACTGTAATATAACATGAATGCCTCCACTAGTGACCAAAAATATACATATAACTCTTAGGATGTTCTCTTTCTTCTATATTACTTTTCCCATACCACAAAATTTCCAAATCATAAGTTAGGACTGAACTGTTCAAAGTCCAAAATTAGGGCTGAATTTCTGCCTGCCCACTAATTTTCAGCTGTCCTTTGCAAAAGCAAACTCAAGACCAAATAGAAAAAAAAGAAAATTGCATACTCTGAAGTCCTTTTTATTTATAGTATTAATTTAATCTTCATGACCATCCAGCATAGAAAGTATTTTTATCCCCACTGTCTAGAAGAGGAAATTTAGGCTCAGAGAAGTTAAGGAATCATTCAAAAAGATTTAATTATTAAGTGGCAGAAGCAAGAGTCTCTTCCAACCACTCTCTTTCTCAAGTAGTTTTAAATTTCACTTTTCAAAATGTAAACATCTTTTTTCTGATGACATTTTTTTCTAATATTGTAAATATTAAAATCATACAAAGAAAGTTAAAGGATCACCTCTCTACACTGAAATTTTTCGTCTAGACTGAAACTTTTCCAACACTGTTTTTGAAGAGCAATTCTCATACCTCAACTTAGAACTTTTTTTAGGCTTACTATGAACAGTTCCTTCACCTCTCTCATATGATAAGATCTCCATATCTATAATTTTCCAAGATAATAACCTGGCGTTAAACACAGTATTCCAGATACAGATTGACCAGCTGCAGAATATTTAACAGAATATTTTATACAATGATTTCAACATAAAATGTTATTAAATTTTATACTAGTTGTATTCAAGAGGCTACATGAGCCTTCATTTTTTGTTCATAGGTATGCATTTATTATAGGGTGTATTAGAAAATATTTCAACTCATATATTACAAACCTTTGACCTTATAATTATTTTCATTTAAGATAAGGCTAAGTTTAACTTAAAAAATGAATTGATTTAAAAAATTAGATATATAAAAGTAGAGACCGTATGTGAATGAGGCAAAAAGAATATAAAGAATATAAGGAAACAACTGAAAATAGGGAAACCATGGCATAGAATTTTATAGTTCTCAGTACACAAATATATCATCTGATCCCCATAAAACCACAATAGGGAATACATTAGAGACATCAATAAATGTCTTACAGAATACACAGCTACCATTATCAGTCAACAAATTTCAAGAAACAAGAAGAGTTACATAATTTTACTTGTCCTAAGCAAATAGTTACAGGTTCCTAGCAATCAACAGTCCTTTATGAAAGTGGGAAGAGCTCAAACACAACAATAGAAATGTACTTTACAGTAGTTCTAAAGTGCTCACAAGCCATCTGTCTAATAATCTGCTCTATAATTGCGTCTGGCCTAAAGTTTATGAGTCTATGATTTTTAGATATACTTTTACACCCATTATGAAAATTGGGACATTGGCTACCTCCAGTTTTTGATACATAGTTCTACTACCCAAAATTCCTCCAAGATACTTGGCAATAGCTTCTAAATCAGAGATAAAATTTTCTTTGCTACTGTAGCATATATGTATTTCATCTGCCCCTCAGGACTTGAATTTAGACCATCTGCATGTTCTCTCCAATCAGTCAATAAATATTTTGAACATTCACTAAGTGCTAAGCAATATATTTAAAATTGTTTCCCCTGGAGAACTCAGAGTTTAGCAGGAAAGAAAGACATATAAATAAATACATATTTATTTACAAAATGACAAGTGCTATAATAGAAATATGTACAGAACACCATGTAGATACAAAGGAAAAACTGTTAATCTTTGTATGGCTTTAATAAGATGAAGATACATAAATTGGGTCTTAAAAACTGTCATTGAATTTCCCAGGCAAAGAGGGGGATTCACACAAAAGTATTAGTAAGTTCTATATTTAGACAACACTAAGAATTTTGGAAATGCTGGAGTTCAAAAAGCATAAAAGAAACAGGCAGAGATGAGATGAAAGAAAAGCTCAAAACATGCCATGAAGGACCTTATGTGGTATGGTAGCAAGTCTGGATTTAATTCTACAAGTTCTGGAGAACCAAATCCTTTTTTTAAGCAGGGAAATGAGAAGATTATGTCTAGAGAGATAATTTGTGGGAGTAAAAAAATAATTTGTGGGTGAGGGGAGAAAATGTATGCCATGCAACAGCAAGAATGTTTAAGGAGGCTGCTGCAGGCAAAACTAAAGAGAGCCAAAACAAGGTGGTATCCTATTTGGACCTTCAATTTCTCATCGACATGTTCTTCCAATTCAATAATTAGTTTTGATAGCAGAGGTAAAAACAATATAGGGAACTAATTCTATTTTTCCATTACATATTAATGTTAAAATTTCTCCACATACACATGATTTTGAAGGTTTTAAGCAAAGGAGGAAGATGATGAAAGTCCTTTAGAAACTGCAATTTGACTGTTTTTTGAGGAAGGGTTAGAATAGAAACTAGAGTGAAGAATTCTACAAAAAACATCATAACTTTCAATAACTAAACTATATAAATCAGTCAGTTACATTTCCTGCAGTGAGCTTTGAGAGAGCTTCAAAAATGATTTGGTCTATCTGGATATTTCTCCAACCTTCAAAAAACATTTATTAAGTACCTGTTTGTTGCAGAACTAATAAAAAGGGTCATGATTTTGCCTTCCCAAGAATATATGAGCTATATGGATGAATACATTAAACAAATCAAAAGTAATATATATATATGTGTATATATATATGTATGTATAGGTATATATGTGTAAATATACATGTATGTATATGTATATATATATATGTATATGTATATGTATTCATTTTAGATTCAAGTAAAGAAATAATGGCTATGGACTTTAAAAAGCTAAGATATCCACTGTCAGCACTGCTCAGCTGCCTAAAGAAGGGGAGAATTGTTTCAGATAAGGTATTTAGCAAAGGCTTCTCTGAGAATATGACATTCAAACACGAGTAGATGAAGAAGGTAGCCAAATGGATGTATGGAGAAAGAATGTTCCAGGCATATGGAAAAAAAGCAAGTCTGTTATGTTTAAGGAAAAGCGAGGAATAGAATGAGCTAAAGGAAAGGAATAGCAGAAAATGGGATCAGAGAAATAATGAAAGACAGATCAAGGGAACAGATGGACTTGATAAGAATTCTGAATTTGGTTCTGAATGAGATGATAAACAACTGGAGAATTCCTGGCAAAGGAATGACCTAATCTAATTTGACTTTTTCAAATGATTTCTCTGCTGCTTTGAGAAGGGGCTAAAGTAGGGAAGGAGAGAGACAGGGAGAATATTTGGTAAGAGGATTCAAAGAAGCAGAAAGCTTCTTGTCTTCTCTCAATAGAAGAGCCCCTAGAGAACCACTCTTAAATACTGGTTTTAATTCCACAAATTCTAGAGAACTGAAACATGTTTTTAAGCAGGGGAATGAGGGTAAGTTTTTGCTGAACCACAAAATCCAGAAAACCACCTTGGAACTCAGAGAGAGAGTAAACCTTATATGTGACCCTTGGCATTTAGAAGTAATTGAGAACAGAAAGATGGGTGCTTGCTTCCCACCTGAATATTATGAAGGTGGCTGGAGCTTCCTATTATGGCAGCAAACAAAGGAGTCAAGGAGGAAAAGCCTACCCTTCACCCATTGTTGAGGCAAAGATGTAAGTTCCTGTGAGCCAGTGGGAGAACACAGAAGGTAATCAAGCTTGAGCTACCCACATATAACCTAGGGAAATCTAGGTGAAAGAAGGAAGAGGTATATGTAACTCTAGGGGCAGGAGCTGAGATCAGGCCATAAGAGATCAGCCTCGATACACTGGTTGCACAGTGTCTTCTTTATCAGGGGACTATTACATCCAGATTATATGTAATTTTCGCTCTTTTCCTATGCTCTCCCTATTTACCCTAGAGGAAATGGGAAAAGTAGGAAAGGAATAGAAAATAAAGAAATCTAGTGAGAGAACAGGTTCTTCCTCACCTTTATTTCATGAACCCTAACCCCTGCTATACTGCTCCATAAGCATGTTGGAAAAATTCATACCTTGTCTTCAGGGCTACTGCTACTCATTTCTCATTATAATCTAACTTGCATTATAAGGACTCAAGGTAGTTTGCATAATATTTACAGACAGCACCATAGCTAATTATGGAAATGAGGTTTTCTTCTAAACAGAACATAGAAAAAGGTCATTCTTGTCTTCCATCTAAATGTTGCTGTCTTTATTTGATCGTAACAGAAATTCATATGTAGCTATTTGCATAAAGTATAACAATGATCTCTTAATACTTGTGGGGAGACAAAAATGAGGCTTTAGAGTTTCAGCTACTTTGTACCCATGCACAAAGAAACATATGAATAAACAGTATATAGAATAAATAAATGATAGAGAATACTGATGATTACAGTATAGATTAATATAAATGGCTTAAATGAATACAGATTCATTTATTCAACAAGTGCTTTTTGAGTATTTACTATGTGGTAGGCACTGAGTATTGAGTAGATTTCTTAAAATCCAATAGGAGAGGTAGGTATTTTAAAAGTAAATACATGTATCATTACATAATTCTAAATTCAGATAAATGTTATGAAGCAGAATAATAAGATATAGAAATGGAGAACTCTTCATATTTAGAGGATAAAGAAAACTTCTCTGAGCAAGTGACATTTATGCTGATAACTGAAGGATTAAAAGAAACCAGCAGATGAAGAGTTGGAGCAAAGGCTATGATGTAGAGGAGAGCTTGGTGTTTATCAGAAATTTAAAGACAACCAGTATGACAGAAACTTAGAAAAGTGGACAGCAGTGTAAGATAAAGTTAGATGGAAGGTCACACATGTGCTTTACAGATATTCAGGGTTTTCTTAGGCTTTCCAAAGCACTTGCTCAAATTTTATTCAAAGTGTGATAAGAAAACTTTGATGGTTTTAAACTTGGAAGTCCCAAATTTAAAAAGATCACCTGTGCTGCAGGTTGTGTGGAAAAACGAATTGAGTAGGAGCTAAAATAGAAAACAATGAGGAGATTATTGCAAAAGATCAAAGATGTTGTCTTGGATCAGATGGTAGCAGTGAAGGTAAGGAAAATGAAGTCCTTTTTTCTTCTGATTTACATGCTTGTGAGGGACAAGCTCCTGACAGTTTGACTACCACTTCTATTCTGATGACTCTCAAATGTTTCTCCCTGGATACAATTGCTTTCCTAAAATCCCAACACTCCCCATAGCCTCCCATATCCAATTGCTCAAGAGACACTGCCTTTCAGATAGCATAAATTCAAATAGAATTCTTCATCTTCTTAAAATGTGTTGCCTTGTGACTTCTCATCATTCTCTCCATCACTTGGAATCAAAACTTTGACATCATATTTCTGTATTTGCTTTTCCTTTCTGTCTAACTCCCACATCCAGGAGAGTGAAACATTAAGAATATGTGCTCTGGAGTCAGAATACTTAGGTTAATGGATTCAAATGGTGTTACAGGATATTTACTTGGTACATGATTGTCATTTCTATACTCTAGATTGTACATTATATCTCAGGAATTCTTTTAAATTTCAACTCCTGCATGCCTTAAAATGTGTAAGAATCCCAACTTATCACACCAGCAGTTTCAGGTACAGTGTGTCCCAATCAAATACACATAGCAGCACTGGGTCAGAGAATGGATATCTGATCCTTCTCAGTTTATGTTTCCTAAGTTGACCACAATTTTTTCAATAAATAGTATACAGTTTACAAGAGTCCTTACATTGCAAAAGAGGTATACAAATAGTGAGCTATGGTGGCCCTAAAACACGATGTAACTATTTTTTGGTTTTGGTTTTGGTTTCCCAAGAAAACCTAAGAACCAACCCAGCAAATGATAAAGCTGAAGTTTCAGAAAGGACTAACAGAGAAAGGGTGAACACTCTGAGAAAGTGTTCCAAGGAAGAATACTTTGGATGAAAAGAGTCAGTCACTAAAGACAGTACCTGTACACAGTGAGAAAAAGGAAGAAACAGAACCCATAAAGGATTCAAACAAGTGGACGTCAGACAGAATGCTAATGATCTTCCCTTTGCCCCTTCCAGATTCACTCTCCACCTGCCTTGTGGTGGGGAAGGGGTGTATGTATGAAACTGTAGGGATAACATCTATGAGCTCTCTTGTTCTCTTGCTTTCAGTTGAGCAGAGTCAATAGGAAGTGCACCAGCAAAGACAAGAGAGAGGTTGGGGTATTTAATCCCCTGACTCCCCTTTGTAAGGTTTCCATGTGCTAGACCATGACTCTCAACTAAAGGCCACAGATTCTGCTAGTACCAGGCCATTGTTATTTTACTCAGATTTCTATATTTTCCCTTATACCTTTATAAACTTTCACTTTATTAAACTCCACTCAAATTAACCAATTTGCATGTGGGATTTCTTTCTTCCTGGGATCCTTACTGAGAAGAGGTAAAGAAATAGAATTAGAAGCCATGAGTAATTATGGGTGGGGAGGAGGGAAGAAGATTACTGAGTTACATGCTTAAAAAGCCAGCAGTTCTTTTGTTAAGTGTGGAATGTAGAGGTCTCCAGTGGACACCTTCACTCTCATCCCAGTTTCTTTTCATGGACTGATTAAACAGTGTTTTTACCTATTTGAGCTGATTCCAAAGAAACAAGCAAGTGCCTGACTGCATGTTTTGTTTAACCTAGATCATCTCAGGAAAGAGTCCTACTAAATATCTAAAATAACGTCTAAAATAATTGGGAGTAAGGAGTGGAGTGAATGAGCAGCAAAAAGCCACCAAAGGAACTAACCTTCTTCTATTATTTTGAGAGACAGGAGATTTTCAAGTTTGGCAAGCTTCCCATTCTGCAGTGAACCTAATTAAAATAAACAGGATTTTAAAATGAACCAAACCCAATTAGGCAGCAGGAGCTAACATTTCTCTTCAATTATTATGTGAGGTCATGTCTCATAGTTTTATGCTGGACACTTTCCCCTTTATTCAGTTTATTCAATTTTTCCCATCCATTGCCCTTCCCAGAGTGCCCAAGAAGAGATACCACAGACTATGGGATAATCTGAGTCAAACTCCCTGCCACATACTTTTGTCCTGTGCACAAACAGATGCTATAATGCATGGCCAACTCCCAACACAGAGCTGAGGGATAGCAAAGGTGGCAGCTGAAGACAGAGACACACAGAAAAAGGATCACGCATTTTTTAATGCTAATTCTGTAGCTAGAGCTGATACTACTTTGCAATTTGTAAATTTATGATATGACTACTGAGACCACTCTACCATCTGAAAATGGAGAATTGCTACTATTTTAATAACAAAAGAAATAATCCCTGCCAATAATGTTATGCCTATCCTAAGGAAAGTTAGAGATTTTGAGGGTAAGGGGGTGAAAGAAATCAAACTGTCTCATCCATAATCATTAAATAGGCTTTAATTATTATGTACATGCTGCTAAAGGAAGTGTCTGGTAAAATTACAGTAAAACTCAAACACAGATATCATAATACATGCCAGTCTAAAAGTAAGGTGAAAATTTTTAAGAAAAACGTTTTTTTAAATATAACTCATACTATATTCAAAGGATGCATTTGAAGGCTTATCTATACATAGTTTGTTAGATAATTCATATATAATTATAGTGTATATACAATAATATTAATACATCTCTTTCAGAATTGGACATATTTTGTAATAAATAAAATAGCGTTAAAGAATTGAATATAAAAATAAACTAAATTTCATAAATGTATATAAAAGTTTCACCTCTCAAATAGCTTTTTTCTTTTTATGTTCATTTATAAAAATTTATCATATACAAGTTGCTAAGAGTAGAGTCCATATTTATCACTCAATAAAAATAGAAATAATTAGAAGATGACCAGGAAAAAAGTTAACTACTATTAAGATTCATGCTTTTAGAAAACCTTTAGATCAAAGAAGAAATTAAAACTAAAAGTTTCTAGAAAGCATGGAAAGGTCAATTCTCCATATCTTTTATTTATTTAACCAATGAACATTTACTGAGCACCTGCAACAGCAAAGAAAGCACTTTGCCACGCATGTAGGGATGTGAAGACAAATGTGACAGTTCTCCAAGGTGCAATAATCAGATTACAGTGAAAATACATGCTAAGGACTATTAATTCCAATTGATCGTAATACAAAAGTAAAAGAGTGGCATATGAATAAATTACATCTTAGGAAATGTGCTGTTTTGATTAGGCAGAGAAAGTAAAGGGAAGAGGATATTCCATGCTGCAGGAAGGCACAAAGACAGAGAGGCATGAATGTGCAATGGGCAAAATGTAGAAGTACGACTAAACCTGTTAGAAACTAAGTCTGTAAAGGCAAGATTGAAGATTAAAATAAGGTGTGGATGGCCTTAGATGCTCAAGTTTTAATGTGCAAAGCTCCTGGAAATCTGGCTAAAAAAAAAAAGATTCTGATTCAGCAGGTTAAGGGTAGTACCTGATATACCACATTTCTAACAAGCTCCCAGGTCACGACAGTAATGCTGGTATGTCCAATACATTGAGCGGCAAGGTAATAAAAGATGCAAGAGTGGGGATCATGGAGTTTTAGTGTCCTTGGAGGAAAACAAGGTAATGAAGCCATTAAAATAAATCTTTGGAGTCAGACAGATTGGAATTTATAGCTCCTTCACTTATTAGCTATGTATCCTTTGGCAACCTACCTTTAGAGTCTTAGTTACTTCATATATAAAGTGAGAAAATAATTATTACCTCAAAGAAATGTTAGTATTACATGAGATAATGATTGTGAATAATTTAGGATAGTACATAGCAAAAAGTAAATACTTGATATGGGGAAGCATTATTTCCTAGAGTCTATAACATGAGAGGGAAGGCTCCTTTCTACTGCTCTCTTTAAGCAGGAAGTCACTAATTTTTCTTTTTTTTCTTTATCTTTTTTCTTTTTTGATGCTAGGTCTTTCCTTCATCCTGTGTAACTGCTGAAAGTATCATTTAAAAATGAAAGTTATTAGATGCTTACTATATCATCACACTTGAAATTATTCTAAATTGAAGCTAAATTCAGAGCTTCTTTTCTTTCTTATTAAGATATAATATTGTATTAGTTTTAGATGAACAATAATTATTTGATATACATATATATTGAAAAATGATTACCATAAGTCAAGCTAACATCATTTCATTACCACACAGTTACAATTTTTTTTCTTGTCATAAGAACTTTTAAGATCTACTGTCTTAGCAACCTTCAATTATACAATACAGTATCTTTAACTATAGTCACCATGCTGTACATTAATCACTGACTTTTCTAAACAGTGTGCTATGTGCTGGTACTTCCACACTGCCTTGAGGAAAGGACAGACAGTAGAAATGGAAAAACAAGGGACAAGTACATGGTTAGAAATTTTAAAATGGTAAAACTTTTAATGATAAGCAAAAGTATACATTGAAAGACTATAAAATATTGAAGGGATTAAGAAGTTATGGTACAAGTTTAAATGTCAAGTAATTATTGTTCTGCTTAAAACAAAGATGATAAAGACAAAAGTGATTAATTTCAGAAATTCCCACAAAGGAAATACGTTCAGTAGATAGTGAAAAGTTAGGTTCCAAGAGATAGACAATTACGTTGTCAAGTTTGTGATGCAAAATATAGATAAGAAATGCCAATCATAGGCTAATGATTTTGCTAAAAGGAGTGAAATTACTAAGGAAATGAATATACCAGAATTATAGTTTAACGACAGCTTTGAATTTTTGACAAAATGGATTGGCTTTGGTGAAAAGAACTAGCCACATTCAAAAACATTTAATTGTTTTAAAGATATACTTATCCCTACCAACGAGTCATTTTCTGTTTCCTTTATTAAATTAATTCTTGAGTAAATAATACAAATATTTTTAATATTTGTAACTAGATACAAATATTTTTATATGCTCTAATTTTTAACTGTATTCAAGGCCAAAAATTCTATCATTGTGTAGTCTATTGGAGTTGGCAAGTATGGATCACAATTTTGTTGATGGGATAAATAAAACTTGCCCTTAAATTGGTCTCAAGCACAAAACAAAACCAAAGAGAAATGATAATTTGTGTAATTGTGTGAATTCGAGAAAAACATTTATGTCTGACCTTGTTTTATATCATTTAGAAACTATAACATAAATTGAAAGTAAAGTTCTTGCAAAAAGGGACACGTCAATGTTGGAAATAGTTCAGTTCAAAAGACAATTTACTGGGCATCTTCCAGGTCTCAGCTCCTTCAAGGAATTCATGGAAACTTGGCCATGCTGATGGGATAGTTAGGGGTGGATGGAAAAATACGTTCATGGGAAAAGGGCCCCCTTTATCATTCTATGTTAGTGACAGGAATATAGATCAATTATTATACTTAGCATTCCATCTGGTTTTTCACAAAGGAACCCTATTTTTTAACAAGGAAGTAGTTCTTTAACAAAGTTTGAGATTCTATTTCCAAAAGCCTAGAGACCTTGAAGAGAAAAATAACCAAAATATGAC
This sequence comes from Pteropus alecto, assembly GCF_000325575.1. Taxonomy (NCBI): domain Eukaryota; kingdom Metazoa; phylum Chordata; class Mammalia; order Chiroptera; family Pteropodidae; genus Pteropus; species Pteropus alecto. The sequence goes on from NW_006494611.1 coordinate 32,847, forward strand.
ACTAGTCTCAATTTCTAATATTTTCATCAGTGGAAGTTCATAGCTGATCTCCTCTTCAAACACCATATCAGTGCCTACCGCACAGGGAATGTGGCTTATCTGGCCAAAGAAGCACTCCCAATATTCAACGACCATCTTCTTTAATTATCTCTCTTCCCCTCTTCAAGTATGTTGCCTGGCTCCAAATTTTCTTTCTAATGATATGTGAGTCATCCAGGACTATTTTCTCCTACAGCTAATTCTACACTCAACAGAGAAATTATGGCATTAATTTTACTGCTACAATTGTCACTACTACTACTATTGTCACTACTAAAAGAAGAGGAAGGAGGGAGAGGAGTAGGAAGAGGAGAAGAATCATTTACTGAACATTTATTATGTACCTAGCACTGTTTCATTTAATTTTCACTAAAATAACTCCACTTATAGAGGCAAAACTAAGGCTTTTAGATGTTAAGACCTTGCCTGAGATCATACACTTGAAAGTACAGGGAACAGATTTAAACACGCAATATAATGCCAAATCCTACATGCTTAGCCCCTCCTCTTAATGCTTTCCTAGAATCAACTGATGATCTTTGAGAGAGATGAGCAAGATCAGGTCCATGTTAGTTTTATGTGAAGAAGCCAGGCTTAAATCCTCAGTCCTCTAACTACAGAGCCTACCCACTTACCCACTACCTATCCCAGCTTCTTGAATTGTGTCTCCAGGCAATTGAATGTTTAAGCAATCAATACACACATACACACATACGTAAGGTACAATGTACTCTCCAAATTAAAATTAATAAAACATTATTACAGGAACAAGATAAAACAAAACTAAAATGAAGCAGCACAACTCAGCAATACTCAAATGGGTAAAGTAGAATAGAAACTGCAAAAAAAAAAACAAAAAAAACAACAATTTTGTTGTGTCTAATTGTGATAAAAATGGTTCTTAGTTTGTCTGATATTTTTGTTATTTATATTGACAGAGAATTGTCTAATTATATTGTCATAATTAAGTCTATAATAAATATTTTGTTTTCTCAAAAAATATGCTATTTGGTTACAAATGAAAGTAGTCCCTATGAATGGCATAATAAACTATTTTCATGATACGGGGAAAAAGAAGTACACTACATTTGCATTGAGGTTTTGGTTTTTCTTTTCGGGGAGTTTTGGGGGCTTTTTGTTTTGCTTTATTTTACTTCTTAGTCAAGATACTGTATAGAAGGCTCCCTAGCTAGAATATGGTAATACTTCTCATTATGACAAAACTAATTAACCACTTTAAGTAGGGAAAAATCTTTTATTTCCAATAAGTTTAAAGTCTGTTCCGGTTGATGATGAATCTAAAATTTCAACAAATTGTTATTCTAATTTACTCATTAAATATACTATCCTTCAGATGGACTCAAATATGCAGTCTGTTTTATTTATTAAAATAGCAATCCTGAATCTTACTTATGTTACAGATCCATCAAAATCCTGGATATCCCCCAGGACTTTAATCCAGCTTTCTCCTCTGTAAATTGAAGATCTAAGTCTTTCTCAATCTAATCTACAGTATCAGTAAAGAGACCTTGTGTCCCAGTTTGCCTGGAATGATTCTAGTTTACACCTAATGTTTTCATTGATAGTTACCTCAGTCCTCTTTCACTTCAAAATAGTCCCAGTTTGGAAAATAAATTATACGGTCACTCAATGTATAAAGAACATGAGAGCTTCAGGTATAATCATCCTAATGTTTGCTACTATCACACTTTTGGACATATTAAGAAACTTATTAAAAACTAATTATGGCTTTCTAATGAACTTGTCAGTTTTTCATTACTTAACACGAACCAACTATTAACCATTTTTAACACTAATTAAATTTCATTCTTTTTGATAAACAGCTCAGATTTTTAATTTCCCTTCAATGCTTTTATCAAAAAAAAATCTTGTAAACAATAGCCTCTTGCTAAGAATTAAAAAAAACTTTCCTTTTGAACATATACCTAAAAATGTGATAGATTTTTAACGTAATATGATACATGCTTTTAGAAATATTTTAGTTTTGTTTTATCTTGTTCCTGTAATAATGTTTTATTAATTTTAATTTGGAGAGTACATTCTGCCATACGTGTGTGTGTGTGTGTGTGTGTGTGTGTGTGTTGTTGTTGATGTAGTAATAGCAACAACCTCATCTAAGCTTCTTTCACTTTACAAATATTGAGGATTAATAAATCTGCTGGACACATTTTTTGGTTAGTGGTGAGGAAAGGGTGGTGAGAGGAAAAATTTTTAAATGAAATGTAGAAAATTCTAGTTATATGTAATATAAATTCCATTAAAATGACATTAGAGGTGCAAAGTAGACAAAAGATGTCAGGAAACTTTTGAAAGAGGAAAAACCAACAGAGAAATATTAACTAGCAAAATGATTAGAAGTTGACATCTCAGGGCTAGCAGGGTTGGACAACAAGAAACAAGCCAATTTGTCTCAAAGTATCCAAGTATGGAGGCAACAGGAAGCTATTAGAACACGTTTCAGTAAAATGAGGATTCACAAAAAAAAAGAGGAAGAAATGGGAGCCCAGGAAATAGGGTACCTAAAACAGGAGAGCATCAAAGGAAAATATCAGGATAACAGCTTACATAGGTTGCTGTACGGAACAGAGAGCTTTGGAAAAGAGTTCTGTAAAGGCAGAACAGTGCTTAAACATTTGAAAAACTTAATAAATCTGATGAAGCTTTAAAATAGTAGTAAATGGTACATCGAAAATAATTGTCATTAAAATGACTGTAGAGTTGTGGCTGAGAGACAATCAAAATTAATAGATTAAAACTTGGAAGAAAAGACTTTGGATTGAAAAATAATGCAAATTCTAGATAGGGTGTAAAAGTATAAATTGAACCCAATCAAGTGATGAAGAAGATAAAACATGAAAAAGACTTATAAAAAACCAAGTAAGAGGTTGTAAGACTAACCTCATATGAGAGTGTAGATTTCCATACTGCCATTTACAGTGACTACAGGAATGATTCCAGAGTGTCAATTTATAATTTGGGTAGAATCACAATGGAAGTTTACAGTCTCCAGGTCCAGCCTAGCATTTCTGAGCTCTAAGCAAACATATTGAAATATCAAGTTTTTCAAACTAGTAAAATGTGTTCCTTTAAACTTGACTAAGTGACCACAATTCTGGGAACCTTGAGAATTAAGTACAGATATCATAAAGTGTGACAAATACTCATATTTTTTATATTTGCTTTAAGATAATGTTTATTATTTAAAATTTTTATAATATCTAAGAAAATCAACATATTAAGTTGTGATGTTAAGGTCTCGGTTGTAGGAGAATTTGGCAAGTTTGTAAACAATATTAGAGTATATAAGATAATATTGCCCTATAAATTCAATTTATTAAGTGTATAAGAGTTGCTAAACAAAAGTTCTGAGGAAGTTTTGTTCACTTAAGTTATAAATCTGTTCTCTTGGACATTAGAAAGACAAAAATATCAAATATGTTAAATTTATAAATAAAGTTTTAAGGCTTAAGGTAATTTAACAAACTATTAACAAATAGAATAAGTTATTTAGGAGAATTTAATCTATTCAAACTGAATTAATTGAATTTGAATCCAAAAATAAGTAAAAAAAGTTACTCAAAAAAAATTACTTGAATTTAAAATATAATATGTAAGTTGAAACTAAAGACTTAATGAAAATCAGATTTTGTAACTCATATCTTTAAGAAATCAAATATTAGTTTAAAACCCCAAATTATAAGATATTCTTTCCATGTCCCCAATATGTATGTATATATAGGTATGTCATACATACATGCACACATATATATACATGGTTATGCTTTTTATAAAAAAATGTTATTACTTTAGACTTCTCTGACCTCGATTTCCTTGTCTTTGTGAATAATAATATGCCCCTAATAGAATTATGGAGAAAATTAGAGGTATTTATAAGAAAAAGTTTTCTAATCAAAACTAAAAATGCTACCCAAGTATAGATGTCAATTATTTTTTATATCTCATACAATATGAGGATTCTACACAAAGCCATCAAATTTATTAAAGAATTTTCAGCTCAAATTAAAATGTGACTTGGTTTACCAGTTAAAATGCAATAGAAATGGAAAAGACTAGGAGTTCAAAAGGAAAAGGAGAGCTCCTGGTCAAGATGGCAAAGTAGGTAAATGCCATGCTTCCCTCTTCTCATGACCACCTCAAAATTACAACTAAACTACATAACAAATATCATTGAGAATCGCCTGAAGTTTACCTGAACAGAAGTTCTATAACTAAGAATATACAGAAGAAGCCACTGAGACTGGTAGGAGGAGTGGTAGAAACTCAAAACAGGCTAGTCCCACACCCACGTGTGGCAGTAGAAAATCAGGAGTGATATCTTGGCTGTGGAAATCCCCACTGAGGAGTGATGAGTTCCAGTCTCACACCAGGCTCCCCAGTCTAGGGTTCCAGTTCCAAGAAAAGTCCCCAAAGCCTTGGGCTGTGAAAACCAGCAGAAATTATAACTGAGTGAGATGAAGGGTGGCTGGAGTCCCAGGCATTCCTCTTAAAGGGCCTGTGTACCGACTTACTTGCTGATAGACTCACTTGCTCTGAGCTTCAATGCTACGGCAGCAGTTAGGAAGGTGCCAGGAACATATAAAGAGTAACTAAGTTGTTTGGCTTCAGGGCAAGGTCTGGAGAGGCAGCTTCCTCCCAGACAGAAGTGCTAGTGGAAGCCATTGTTCCTTTGTCAAGCCCTTCCCTAACCCAGCATGCAGACATAGGTGGGAGCCATATCTGAGTCTCCATCAATCTAGCTAACACCATTTACCCCACCTTGGTTATTCCGAGACTCTGCCTCACCCAACTTATGGGCCCACCCAAGCTGCTTCCAGTGGCTTTTCTGTACAAATGGCCTGTCTTGGCTCATGCTGTGGCCTTTCCTAAACTCTCTCAAAGATTCACAAATCCCAAACAAACTGCATTTGGCCTTAGCATGCCCCATGCCTCTTGCTAAGCAGCGTGAAGCCTCAGTCTGTAGTTTAGTCAATCCAAGACACCTCCAAATCCAGCACAAGTGGCAACCATCTGCAAATCACTTTGTAGCTCATACCAAGTGGCCCCAGGCAGAGCACAGGCAGTGGCTGATCTTGACCTGCAACACAATCCTTCCCATGAGAACCCAGATCAAGCACACCTGGTGGCCAGCTTCAGGGCACACCAGAGCACCACCCAACCACCTCTACAAATGACACACCCAAAGGCAGACTGAACAGGTACCAGAGCCCCGTTAAGCAAATCCTGCACCATAAAGTCAGCCCCTGCCCAACAATTCTTCTACTGTAGTCTTGTCAGTACTCAAAACCAATAAGCCTAAGTGTCAATCCCTCCCACTGATGTGCAAATAGCAAACAAGGCTCAACTATAACAGGAGGACACACACAACCCACACAAGGGGCACACCTGGAACACCTAGCACAGGTGACCAGTGAGACTATGCCAATGGGCCCCACAGGACACCTACTACATAAAGCCACTCTACTAACACTGGGAGACATAGCAGCTCTACCTGATATATAGAAACAAACACAGGGAGGCAGCCAAAATGGGGAGACAAAGAAACACTTCCAAAATTAAAGAAAAGAACAAAGCTCCAGAAAAAGAACTAAGCAAAACAGAGACAAGCAATCTACCAGGTGCAGAGTTCAAAACACTGGTTATAAGAATGCTCAATGATCTCAGTGAGGACTTTAACAAAAAGATAGGAAACATAAAAAAGAACCAGTCTGAAATAAAAAAAATTACAATAACTGAAATATAGACTACATTAGAGGGAATCAACAGTAGATTAGATAAATCAGAGAACTCAATCAGTGATTAGGAGGAGTACATAGCAGAAAACACCCAATCGGAACAGCGAAAAGGAAAAAGAATCCAAAAAAATGAGGATAGTTTAAGGGGCCTCTGGGACAACATCAAGCATATCAACATTTGCATCATAGGGGTAACAGAAAGAGAAGAGACAGAGCAAGGAATTGAAAACCTATCTGAAGAAATAATAATAGAAAACTTTGCTAACCTGCTCAAGGAAATAGACATACAAGCCCGGAAAAGCAGAAAGTCTCAAACAAGATGAACCCAAAGAGGCCCATACTGAGAAACATCATATTTAAAATGCCAGAGGTAAAAGACAAAGAGAGAATTTTAAAAGCAGCAAGAGAAAAGCATCTAGTTACCTAGAAGGAAGCTCCTATAGGACTGTCAGCTGATTTCTCAAAAGAAACTTTGCAAGCCAGAAGGGATTGGCATGAAATATTCAAAGTGATTTTGAAAAGAATGGTTACCTACAACAGTTACTCTACCCAGCAAAGCTATCATTTAAAATCAAAAAACACATAGAGAGCTTCCCAGCTTCCCAGACAAGAAAAAGCTAAATAAGTTCATCACCACCAAATCATTATTACAAGAAATGTTAGAGAGACTTCTATAAGAAGAGGAAGATTAAAAACATGAATAATAAAATGGCAATAACTACAAATCTATCAACAATTACTTTAAATGTAAATGAATTAAATGCTCCAATCAAAAGGTGGCTGAATAGATAAGAAAACAAGACCCTTACATATGCTACATATAAGAGAATCACTTCAGATTGAAAGACACACACAAACTGAAAATGGAAACAAATAATCAAAAAGCTAGGGTAGCAACATTTATACCAGACAAAATAGACTTTAAAACAAAAGCTATAACAAGAAACAAAGAAGGACCTAGTTATCCTACTTCTGCGTATTTATCCAAACAAATGCAAAACACTGCTTCAAAGAGACATGAGAATCCATGTTCATTGCTGCGTTACCTACAATAGCCAAGACATGGCTATTCAGTGGATGAATAGAAAAAGAAGAGGTAGTACATACATACCATGAAATACTACTCAGCCATAAGAAAGAATGAAACCTTGCCAACTGCAACAACATGGATGGACCAAGAGGGTATTGTAAGTCAGACAGAGAAAGATAAATGCCTATGATCTCACTTACATGTGGAATCTAAAGAACAAAATAAACAAACAAAATAGAAACAAATTCATAGATACAGAGAATATTTTGATGGTTGCCAGACGGGAGGCAGTTTGGTGGGTAGGTGAAAAGAGGGAAGGGATTAAGAAGTACAAATTGGTAGTTACAAAATAGTCATGAAGATGTAAAGTACAGCATAGGGAATATAGTCAGTAATATTGTAATAACTATGTATGGTGTCAGGTGGGTGCTAGATTTATTGGAGTGACCACTTCATAAGTTGTATAAATGTCTAATCACTATGCTGTACACTTGAAACTAATATAATATTGTATGTCAACTGTAATTGAAGAATAAAAAGATATTTTAAAAAAGACTTTTCAAAATGAAAACTAAAAAAAGAAAAATTAGGGAAAAAAGTAACAGTCTGGATTTTTACACATACTGTGTTGGGACAAGACTTTCAAGTGTCAATTCATGTGCCTCCCCTCTCCTCCACTTCTCTGTATGTGACCCTATCCCCATTCATTCAGAGACACACAATACCACAAGAATGATTTAGAACTAAGAATTTTCAGATATCTGGTTGTTACTTCTGAAAAGCCCACAACAGAGCTAAAAGGTTTGAAAGGCAAGATTTTCAGTTGTAAGAGGTAGACTCTAAGGAGGAAAAAGAAGTCTTTTTTGAGCACAAAAAGACAAAGGCTTGGTGGTCTCTGCACATAGATTGTACACAATAAACCATAGAATGTAGAATAATGAATGATAATGTAGAAACCTAGTTTTCATACATATGTGAAAAAAATTTTTTTAAAACCCTTTGCAGTAAAAAGAAAGGAAGTTGCAAAGAATAAGAGAAGAAAAGAACCTAGACTCAGATATGAGAGCACCATTTTTGCCACCCATTCTACCTTGGGCTGAACTTAGATTCCTCACAGAAGAAGGAAAGAGAAATGGAAAAGAAAAGACCTTTAAATGATAATGTGTTTACCCAAAAAAATAAAACAATCATGAGACAAAATTCACAAGTGTCTATGTTGACCTC